>NC_090925.1:954286670-954596766 GCF_040938575.1 Ambystoma mexicanum
CCAGAGTGTGCCGAGAGATAATCAACCGAGGAAGTGGTGTGCAACCCTAGATCCCAGGGTGGGGTAAGAACCAGAGGAACCCAGAGTGGGCCGAAAGCAGTCCAACCCCAAGAGGGGGGTGCAACCTGAGATGCCAGGGCGGGGTAAGAACCAAAGGGGTTACGCCCAAGGGCCAAGAGGTCCTTACAATACAGGAAGGAAAAGTGAGCTTTTGTGGGTCCATTTATTTAAACTATGCTAAGGACAAGGAGACTTAGAAACGCTTATGGACAAAGACAGAACTTTTGTTGATCGTTAATTTGAACTATATCCTGGACGCGAAGCCCTAATGACACTTGTTGATACCTCATTTGAACTGTGAACCGGGTGAAAAGCCCGAAGACATTTGCTGGTGACGTGACCTGAATTGATACTTGGGCGAGAAGCCCCTTCTGCTACCGAGACTTTACAGTGGAGGTCAGAAACCAGCCGCTCTTTTATCATTTGGGAAGAAGACGATTATGGTACCTTTTTATTTAAGATTATTTTCCTTGATAATGGTAATGACAGAAGTCAGGCTAGCACAGGTTTCTAGATGGCAAACAGACTTCCTTTCTGTGCAACATCCTGATGAGCAACCTTTTGAAATATTTTTTTCCATTTAGCAGAGAGCTGTAGGGACAAGATAGGATTGGTATTTTAATAAACTCAACACTATGAAACGTAATGAGTTAGCCATCTCCTGATTGTGACTTGCCACAATACTTGGAAAAATAAAGGGCCTCATTACAAGTTGGGCGGTGTTGCTAAAATTGGCGGTAATGCGGCAGTAACATAGTGACTGCTGTATTACAGCCACACTACTGCACCGCCCAACTGTGGCTTTGGTGGTGGGATTGAGGAACACTTCCAGCAAATTGCAGGAGGTAATTCTGCCACCAGATTTACTGCACATGTAATTACCGCCGGCAGTAATTCCACCGAAATCCCATAAATGGCGACTAACCCTGCCATGCCATTACTTGTAATCTAGCAGTAATTCCACTGGACTATGTGTTGTGTAATATATCAGTCATGTGGAATAACAAGTTGTAATGCATATTACTGATAAGCGAGTGAAAACATGTTTCCCAAGATGTGGTGTATCCTGCATTTCAGAGTGGGCCAGGGGCATATAAAGTTGTGGCCTGAAGATGGGGCAAAAAGGGAGCATATGCCCAGGGTCCCCTCCTTGCGGGAGAATATCACATAGCTACACATTTCAAACCACTGAGTGGCCCAATGAGTCACAAAAATTAAAGATCACATATCATGATATTTTATAGTCACCGCTGAAGCTCTCAGCTCTGAGCCTTCTGCCTAGCTGTTGTGGAAGAGTACTTTTTGATTTGATCAATTCATCATGTAATGTGGTCTTTGTTCACTATCGTACATGTTCCACTTTTTATGAGGAATATATTGATAATGTGCAATAACCAAAGTTAAAATGCATATTAATACACTTGAGTGCCACTCTTTTTACAGATGAAAGCTCACTGTGTTAATCACTTGTTACAGAGATCTGGATTTATACGCCAGATCATAGAACCAAATTCTGGCTAGGCCGATTCAGACTTTCCACTCTAGGAGGTTGCCGCAAATGTATATTTACTTTGGAGAAAGCAACGCCAACTATGCTAGAGAAAATGCACCAGCAGCAGGTAGTGCTAGTCATAAAAACTAACAAACCAACAGCATGGAGCAGATGTAGAATGTCGTTCCTCAAAGCAAGGGTTATAACAACCTGCAATGAAGAGCACAACAGTTATTCAGTTGACATGGTTATGTAAAGGAAGAGGTAACCGGTCTTAGGATGTGCCCTTCTAGCAATAATGTTGGCCTTGCTGTGCATGGCCCTGTAAGAAAAGAAGGTTGGGGGCATTAGTTGCATAGCGAGAATGCAGAAGCATAGCATCTTTAGTGTTGATGAGTGCAACTCGGAAGTACCCTTTGCCTGTGCAACAATGTGAACATTCTCTTGGTTGACGTTTATATATGGGTACAAGTTAGCCATAAGAATGGCCATAGTTTACAAAGTACTGATTTAAGTAATGTTTGAGTTGTTCTTGGTATAGGTAGCATGGGGCAAGAGTCGTTTAGGTATGCAAGACCTGGTAGGTTGACTGATGGGAGCGACTGAAGTGTAAAGGCTGCAAATTATTATTGGTGAAGAGTTAGTAGGGGAATTGGAAGGGTGGGACGAGTTGGTTAGGGTAGAGTTAATCATTTTCTTGGTTTTCTTTGTGGATTTCTTTGAGAGATTGTGGAGTGCTCCAAAGTTGTACAACAGGTGATCGGGAACAATGAATTATCCATGAATGGAAGTCTCCAGAGGTTTGCATCACTTGACATATACAAATCAAGATTCCTCTATTCACATGCTAAATGATTTATTATATTGAGGTGTTATTTTATCCCACAATATCACCTAGTCATAGTGAGGAGATGGGTTTGAACAGTAGTCACTAAATGGGGATGAAGGAAACATCTCTCATATTATGATGAATTTGCAGGACGGTTTGGACACCCTATTTGCTTACTTGTGTAGTCACAGGATTGGGAGAATATATGTTGCCTATCTCTTTATTTGTTGCATTTCTTCTGAGGTGGCTAGCTGAAGAGCCATGTCTAGAGCGGCTTTCTGAATGTCAGAGGGTGTTCCAGAGCTTTGTGGCCAGTATTGAGATTTAGGAGCTTCTCATTCTTTATTGATGTTAGGGACTAGGACTAGTGTAGCATTGCTGTTCTGAAGGCATTATATTGTTGGAATTCCCTTCTGTAAGATAGTGGGCCCCTTCCTTGGTTGAAAAGATGTCAGTCTAGAGGAGTTTGAAATGAATCCTTATCTTGACGGACAACCAATGGGGAATACGTAATGCTGGTATAATATTTTCAAATCTTCATCTTGAGATGGATTTCAATTGATGCATTTTTGGAATCGGTGTAGATTTTTTCATTAGGTAGTCGGGGAGTCTGAGATGGCAGCTGTTAGCATAATCTGGTTTATCTAGAAAAAGTGACATCACAGCTATGTTTCTGTGGGTGAAGGTTAAGTAGCATACAATCTTGCACAGAGTGTGAAGTTGCTTCAAGTGTGAGGTTATTTTCCATTGTTGTTCCCAGATTCCTTATCATAGTGGATGGTATTCAGCAAGGGCCCTTTTCATCAGGCCAAGTGCTTGTGGAGCTGCTGGAAGTCTCTGGATTGCAGAGCATCAGCCCTTTTGTGAAGGGTTAGGTTTAAGGCTGTGTCCATGTGTACAAGGCATGCTTTAATATCTGCAGTGTTTGTAAACAGAGTATTCTTCACTTTATTATTTGTGTATCAACTACGTAGTTCTAGCAGGTGATCGCTAAATATCCAAATTCAAGACCGCAAACCCAGAAAGTGTTGATGTCATGCCTCATAGGAACAGGTGGTCTATATGGAGCAGATGGAAGCGCATAGGTTTGCTCTGCTACGCTTCACCCAAAATGGTGGCGCTAATGGTTTGCAGCATTGCAGGCTTCACTGAGAATCCTGCGACCCTGACTCGGCCCCCAGCACCGGAAGGAGCGTATCCAGTGTCTCCGACAGAGCAGCGTCACGTTGCTATTCTGTTTCTAGCTACGCTTCGTAAGTTTGTGCTTTTCCTTCTGATCCTTTGAAGTTCCTGTCTAAAGTATTCTGTGTGTATATTCTGTGTGTAATCTGTCTGTGTATTCCCTGTTTCTTTCAGAACTCTCTTTCACCCACCGCAGCTCTCCCGTTCTCAACTCCAGACACAACTCCATCTAATTTTTCCTGGAGACCTTGCATCAATCGGTAAGTCTCCACCACAGGTTTCATACTCCTCGGTTATTCTTACGTTCATCCACACTTCCTTTTCACTGTTCTTAACATTGCCCCTCTCTCGCAGCAACTCGTCACCTCACTCTTGATCCCACAACAGTGGAGCTGGCCACTGCCTCTCCCTCATTTCCTCAGCAGCGAAGCCGTTTACGCTGTCACTGCAAACCGATCATGGTAGGTGTAAGCCTGCCTTCTTCCTCTTTTTCCCTTTCTCTGACTTCTGCTCAATACCTTATTCTCATTCCAAACTGCAAACCATCCTCCTTCCTGAGAAAGCTACTTATTCTAATGAAAACACAAGCAGCTTTCCCTCCTTAGACGCCAGACGAAAGGTAACCTCTCTTCAGTATTAATTGGAAACTTTATTTCCAGAGCCTATTGCCTTCCTAACTATCCGTGTTGTGTCAACAGTGCCTGTGGAAGATACAGCTCACAGCTACACCGCGAGAAGGACTCTCTCAGACCCAGCATATAGGTGGACGTAGTTCCAGCAAGAACAGGAACTAACATTTTTTTCCCCAGAGGGTTTCTCTGGAAACTCTATTCTGCCCTGTCTTTCTGCCTCAGGGAAGGATAGAGTTACTAGGTAGATTCTCAATTCTCAATTTTCACTGTTCTTAACATTGCCCCACTCTCGCAGCAACTCGTCACCTCACCCTCGTTCCCACAACAATGGAGCTGGCCACTGCCTCTCCCTCATTTCCTCAGCAGCGAAGCCGTTTACCCTGTCACTGCAAACCGATCCTGGTAGGTGTAAGCCTGCCTTCTTCTGCATGCCTTGTGTGTGTGCCTCCAGGATGTGGGCTGGGACGTCTGTTCCCGATATACAACCTTGGTGCCAGAGAGTGTGGAGTTCTGTGAATGCCTGGGACCACCGTGGTCCGTAAACGGTCCACGTATGTATGCCTGTATGTGAGCTGATCTCCCATTGGGTCCTATTCGTTTTGGCGTGAAGGAGATTCTGGATAAGAGAAGGGTCCAAACACCCATACCATGTAAATCTCTGGCGCTCTCACTGAACGAAAGATAGGATCCAAGTATCCTGAAACTAAGAAGCTGAGTCGAGGAACTGCTGGTGACCCGCTGGAAGGTTTGGCACCCTGAGCCCGCTGTCATCCCGTGGGACCCCCCTGCATCTGGTCGTCCTAGAGGGTCTGCGAAGACGCTTTGACCCATTGGAATAGTGGGACCAACTATTCTCGGCACCTTCATCAAACCCTGCAAGTAAGCCTTCTCGGAAGTGTCCCTGGAACAACCAGTGTGCTGCCCAGTTTAGGCAGACTCTTTGCCCTAATACCGCTGCTGTTTCGAGGAGGCCCTCAAAACTGGGTCCATCTCTAGCTCTGTGTTCATGGCACTCTCATACTGAATTTCGTACACTTGGCGTTCCCAGGTCTGTAGTAAAGTGAGTGGGCCTGAACCAGAGTATATGCGGTTACCGTGTTGCCCAGCCGTGGTGACGAACTTTGCAGGTGTCCTGCATTTGTTCGCTATATCTTCGTTGCTGAAAGCCACAGAGCTGCAAAATTGCTGCACTTAAACCTGCAACTGAAGTGGACTCGACTGCCAAAGTTTGGTCCAGAATGTGCCGGGGGTCGGTGAGTTATCCCAACCCTAACTGGTGGCCCCTAGTGCCTTCATCCATTTTTACGCACAAGTGGCCCTTGGGGGCCCCTCTCCTTTCCACTGCTAGTGCGAACTAGCGAACTATTCCCAACTCTTGGAATCAAGTCTGCCCTCAAGTGGTGACTCTCCTCGAATAGTGGGAACGCCTCACCCACCTTCCTGACCTGCTACAGCCCCTTGAAGAGACCCCATTTTGCCCATCTGCATTACCGCGTGCGCCAGCATTGCAAGTACATTTGAGCATTAGGCTCCACTCTTCTTAGGATTGGACTGCCTCTCAGTCAGGTTTGTGTTGGATGCAGAAGGGACTAAAGACTATTTGCACTGCCTTTTTCCTTCCCCTTTTAGGTTTTGTACCCATTTCGTGCATTAACCCTTTAGACCCCATTGGTCAACTATATATGTATTTAGATAGGATTGTGTTGGCTTAACAGTATTACTGTGATTTGATTTGTTTGTTGAAACTCAGAGGCCTTGAAATAAATGTATTTGTATTGTTAATATATCTACACCTGACTGGGAGTGATTTGTATGTGTCCTTTACTCTGTGTGCTCATCGAGGTCTTTCAGTCACCCTCATCCCTCCTGAGACCTAGTCTTGACCGCCGCCAAGCTACCTTGATTGGTCTGGCTTGTACAGAAGGTTACCCTGTTCCAAGAAACTAGGCTGGCCTCCTGAACCTCTGCCCACCAGAGTTCAGAAATCCATCTTAACACCTCCTCTACTACGGTATTGTCTATTTAGATGATATATTGGTATTCTCCTCCTCAGCATCCGAACATGAGCTCCATGTCCAAAAAGTTTTGAGTTGGCTTCAGCAAAATCATTTCTTTTGCAAGTTGGAGAAATGTGAATTTAATCAGAGCAAGGTCTCCTATCTAGGGTATATTTTGTAAGCAGGAGGTGTGGCCATGGATCCTGGGAAGGTTGCTGCAATCCTGGATTGGCCGCCTCCCACCTCAGTTAAAGAAATTCAGCATTTCCTTGGGTTCGCCAATTTTTTACGGACAGTTCATCCTAGGTTTCTTTGCCATCATTCGTTCCCTGACATCCCTTCTCAAAAAAGCTTTCCATTCTTATGGTCAGCGGACACCCAACAGGCTTTTGACAAGATAAACACTCATTTTATTACTGCCGTGATCTTAATCTCCCTGGACCAAAACAAAAAGTTTATTTTGGAATCCAACACCTCCCATCATGCTTTAGGGGCTGTAATCTTCCAAGCATACAGTCAAGGAAATGAATCCGGTGGTATACCCCTCGAAGACCTTGTCTCCCTCTGTGATTAATCATACAGCCCTTGAAAAAGAACTCCTAGCGATAGAATATCATTTGAGGAATGGCGACACCTTTTATTAGGAGCAAAGTACCCTGTGGACGTCCGAACAGACCATCACAATTTGCAAGCCTTACAGTAAGCCCAGACCAGAAATAGCAGACAAGCCACGTGTGCTCATTTTTTCTCCCCATAAAATATTGTCTTCAACTTTATTCCCGGCCGAATCAACCTCCGGGCAGATTCTCTCTCCAGGAAGGAACTGGTGCGGTTCTCCCAGTTGCATCCGGAACCCGTCTTTCCCAAGGCGGTATTCATACATGCCATTACATACTTTCTACGCAAGATTGAGGTAAATTCTAGACATCTAGAGTCTGAGACTCCCCAGATACTTTCCAGATACCAACTCACCAAGGAGAAGGGGTGTTTCTTCCGAGGCCAGAAGATTTACCTGCCATCTGATTCCCTTTGAAAAGAGATTCTTTGGCTCTGCCATAGCTTGTCCAGAGGCATTTCTGGTGGCCCTCTCTACGGACTGATGTGCATGAGTACGTCTCCTCCTGTGTGATTTACCTGCAGACCAAAGTCCATCACAATCCTCCTCTAGGAGACCTGGTCAGAATGCCCTTACCGGATAGACCATGGCAAATAATCTCCACTGACTTGATAGTGGTCCTACCTCCTTCACACGGTTGTACCGCTGTGACGGTCACCATAGATGACTTCACCAAGCAGACCCACTTGGTATCTTTGCCTGGGGTTCCTACCGCTGCTCAAATTGCATGTATCTTCATTGAGCGCATCTTTTCCCTCCATAGACTCCCAGAGACGATAATTTCTGACCAGGGTTCACAATACACCTATCATTACTGGAAGCAGGTTTGCACCATTCTCAATATTAAGTGAGCTTTAAGCTCTGGTTTTCACCCACAGACGAATGGCCAGACTGAGCGGTTAAATCAGACACTTGAAGGTTATCTCTGGTGTTCCATCTCCTCTGCTCAAGACAATTGTTAGGATCTTCTCCCCCTTGCAGAATTCACATATAACAACGCTTTTCACACCTCACTCAAATCTAGTCCCTTCTACTGCACTTATGGGTTCCATCCTGCCATATTCTCAACCCTGTTACCCTCTGCCACGTCCTTCCCGGACATCTATGGAATGATTGAAAATGTACGGCAAGGTCATAAAACAGGTGGCACAGGAGCAGGTTAAGTTTTTTGCCAACCGTCATCAGACTCTGGCGCCCAGGATTAATGTTGGAGACAAGGTGTGGTTGGCCTCCCGATTCCTCCCACGACATTTGGTCCCTTTGAAACTCTCCCCCTGATATTTAGGACCCTTCACGGTCCTAGGCCTGAGAGGTTTTGCAGCTTTTCACTTACGTCTACCCCCCTCCTGGCCCAGGATTCACCCGGTTTTTCATATCACGCAGCTCAAACGGGACGTCTGCAGCCATTTTCATCAGAAGATGACTGCTCAACCTTCCCCCATCTTTACTTCATCAGGACCACAATTCGAGGTGGTGGGCATTTGTGAATCCCGTTATAGCTGGGATGCCCTGCAATACCTTGTTGACTGGAAGGGGTATTCCCCTGCAGAACAGACTTGGGACCCCGCATCAGCAGTTCATGCCCCCGCCTGGTGCAGAGCTTTCACTGTCTACACCCTGGGAAGCTGGGGACCTCTTCCCTTCGGCGGGGGTATACTGTCATGCCTCATAGGAACAGGTGGTCTATTTGGAGCAGTCTGAAGTATTCTGTGTGTAATCTGTCCCTGTATTCTCCCTGTCTTTCAAAACTCTTTTACCCACCGCCGCTCTCCCGCTCTCAACTCCAGACTCATTCCCATCTCACTTTCCCTGGAGACCTTGCATCAATAGGTACATATCTACCACAGGTTTCATACCCCTCGGTTAATCTTACGTTCATCCATACTTCCTTTTCACTGTTCTTAACATTGCCCCTCTCTCACAGCAACTCGTCACCTAACCCTCGCTCCCACGGCAGCAGAGCTGGCTCCCAGCCCGCACGAAGATCCGCTGCCACTTCCTCAGCAGCAAAGCCGTTTATGCTGTCACTGTAAGCCGATCCCAGTAGGTGTAAGCCTGCCTTCTTCCTCTTTTTCCCTCTCTCTGACTTCTGCTCAATACCTTCGTTTCCATTATAGCTCATTACAAACTGCAAACCATCCTCCTTCCTGAGCAAGCTACTTATTGTTATGAAAACACACACAGACAGCTAAACGTAGCCTTTCCCTCCTTAGACGCCAGACCAAAGGTAACCTCTCTTCACTATTAGTTGAACAATTTATTTCCAGATCCTATTGCCTTCCTAACGATCTGTTTTGTGTCAACAGTGCCTGTAGAAGATTCAGCTCACAGTTTCACTGCAAGAAGGACTCTCTCTGACCCAGCACATAGGAGGACGTAGTTCAAGCAACAACAGGAAGCAGGGTTTTTTCCCCAGAGGGTTTCCCTGGAAACTCTATTCTGACCTGGCTTTCTGCCTCAGAGAAGGAGAGTGACTAGGTAGATTCTCAATTCTTCCTGACTGCTGCCTCTGATACAGGTTGGTGCCCTTGGTAATTGTATATTGTATGGTGTTCAGACTGTTAGTCAACACAGTTGAGGCTCATATCTCAGCTTTGGCTGTGCACGATTCTGTGATACTGAACAAAATATCTTATCTCAGTGTCTACAACTTTTCTGTCTTCAGTGAAAAATGTTTCGTTCTTATATTGTTGCCTTTATTCGGCCCTTTGGGTGCTCTTTCTTTTCATAAAAGCCATTTGAGTGGGACGGGTCCTCGATACAAGAGCTCCAAGCAAAATTCACAGTAACAGAAATCTGGCTAGCTTATTTTCATGCCTGCCTATTCAACAAGAAAACATTGTGCGTTTTTTATACAATCTCAATGGTCCTTCTGCACATAGAGTATAATAATCTACAAGTCTTTGTTGGCTGTATTTAAAGCCTGAAAATGCAATAGTTGCTCATTTTTTCTCTGCTTCCCTCACTGTGTTCTTCCCCCTATGATGGTAAGGCACTCCGTTGTTTCCAGAAGATAAGTACGCACTCAATAAATACACTAATAATAATAATAATATAATAATAATAATAATAATATTAATAATAATCAGACCCATATGAGGTATTTTAGGATCACATCAATTATTATTCTGGTTCTTTTGCAGTTTACTTGATGATGGAGAAAACAAAGCTACAATCATGCTCCTTTTTGCATATCATGTTTCTGTAAATTTCTGTACAAATATATTGTCATAATGGGTAATTGTTGTATGTTCTAATTAATGCCTACAGAACAGGAGATTATTTTAGTTTGTGAAGTCAAACAGCAGAAACCTTGCTGTAACAAAAACTGGAATACAGTATGGGCAAGTAAAGAAAAAGCAGACTGAGCTCAAATATCAGATTTAACTCTTAACCAAAATGTGTGACCTTGAGAAATTCATGCATTGTCATGATGCCCAACCAGTCAAAATGTACAGTCCCTAAATACTTCATAATTGCAAGCCCCTAGAAATGATTTGGCAATCAGGGCATGCTCATCACGCCCAACCCCACAATTCCTTAAAAGTCCCTTGTCTAAAAACGAAATTTCCAACTGTCACCGTTCCTCAGAACTTGCCATTACGCAGAGGGGTGCTACATGTAAACTGAATGTCTGCGTTTTTGTGTTTGGGCAGAGAGGTGTTTGACTAAATTAAACAAAGTGAAGTCCCTAAATTAAAGGCTCACTCTCTTCAGAGAGGGAGAAAGTGACTCCTCATGGAGAAAGATTATGCATTGCATAGGGGAACATTTAGAAAAGATCCTTATGTAATAAATATGCGTTTTTTCAAAGTCTGTTGTGCTGTCATATTGCGGGTTTAGACATCCACAGAGAGAGAGAAATAAAGAGCGTTGTATCTGGGAAATTATTTTACGTGTAGAAAAATGTGCATGTTATTCAAATACAACTTCATCGTGATTTTGTAATGTTCCATGGTATTGTTGATTTTGACATAAAGGGGTCTGTGGTACAGGGGGTTTGAACTGTTTGCTCTGTGTTGCAGGTACATTGCACCCAAGAAGTGAGTTTTTGTATTGAATCCTTGTTTTGTGCCACAGGGAATGTGGTGCGTCCTGAGAAGTGTAAATATTAATGTTTTCACAATAATCAATACAAATATTTTCTTTGTGTGCCCCGGCCTGGTTCTTGGCTTAACATTGCTAAAGGGGGAGAGATTCACTTTCTAGATAAGTCACAGACAGGGCTAGATAGAATATCAAGGTCTATTTGTGTGGTGCTGTTGATTGAGGGTGCGGGGTACTCTTCACATTACCTGTGGTCCTATAATATATCTCACAGCATCTCATTCTCCATGCCTAAGTCCAGGGTTTGCAGTGTTGTTTGTGGTTGTGAAGACAGAGTGTGAGATGTGGTGGGGGATGCAGGACAGGGCCGAAAAGGAGGGCACATTTAATGGCGACTCAAGCAGTGAAAACCCTGCAATGTTGGCAAAGTCTCACCTATTCGGGGGAGAGCTCTAAATTGGTCTAAATTAGCTAGTCCTTTTTTGGAGCAGCTTCTCATGAGCGGAATAATCACATAAAACAAATGTGGCTTCAAATACAATAATAGCAACCATTGATATACTGCACACCACAAAGGGCCTCATTGCAAGTCTGGTGGTAATCCGGCACAATTACCGCCCAGTGAAAATAGCGTTACCGCCGGGTCATGTGGTGGAATTAGCCCTGCCTCACAACTTTGCATGAACACGCCTCAGCTCTGTTGGTAACGCTATTAGCGCTCCGGCGGTAACTGCGCCAAAATAAGTGCTACCGCCAAGAAAGCAGCTCTAATAGAGCCAGTGAAAATTGCATCACTGCCGGAACGGAATGCATCAATGTGGCCATTTTGGAAAACAAAATCCATTCAATAGCTCAACTTCCTGCATCCATGCTGTCCTGGTAAGAAGCAAACATTTCCCAGGAGAGGATAAGAGGCAAAGTGTCAGAACATCTCCTGCGCAAATTTAGCGAGGCAGAACTGGTGGTCCTCACAGATGAGGTTGTTGCCCACTGTTGGGAACTTTATGGCAGTCGCCAACGGAAGACCACTGGACAGCACAGGACAGCCATCTTGAATTCCATCTGCCAAAAGGTGACAGCAGTATCAAGTGTACCCCGTTATCGAGAGGACTGCCGTAAGCGGTGGAACGAACTGAGGGTCAGGGTGCGTGAACTGTTGTCCCAAGACCGCCAAGAGGCCCTGGCGACTAGAGGAGGTACTGTTGAGCCACTGATCCTCACCGCCTGGGAGGAGAAATGAAGCACAGTGCAGGACCTTGAATGGATAGAGGGAGTCGGCAGTGCATAGGCAGGTGCCAGCAGCAAGGAGGCAGGAGGGGAGTGAATCCCCCAACACAAATGCATGCACACATGACAGCCCAGCATAAGGTGACCCAGTGGACAGTGGCACAGGTCATCAGACTCAGAAGCCGGGCATGCCAACAGGGCAGAGTGACTGGGTGGAACATCAGCCAGACTCCACAGCAGCCGTGGGGCAGGGCACCAAGGGCTTCCCTGAGCATCACAGCAGCGGGAAGGGCAGGCAAGTAAACCAAACAAATGCCATGCGCAACACACCAATACTGGCGTACCCTGTGCCAGCGGGATTGAGGTACGTGAGCGACCACAACACTGTGCAACAATCACACCAGCATGTTGCGGGTCCCGTAGGGCTGCCCAAAATTGGCATGCAGACAAGCCACAGAGAAGAACTGAGTGCCCACACCGACATGTGCCCAGCCTGCCAATCACTGTGCACCACAGTGCCCCATGACTATGCCATGGACTAAGCCGTCACCCCCACTCCCACCATGCGAGTGCCACCTGGGGAATGGATGTGGGGCCATGAAGGACCACAAGCATGCATGTCAGACGTAAGCGGCCCCAGCATGGACACCCTTTCCTAACCACACACAGGCTAAAGACCAACAGGTCATGGATCACACACCCATCGCTACAAGCAACCCCATGACACTGGATCCACATGCATCCTCCCATGACCAACCATGCCCACTTGCCCATAAGTGTGAGGTCTCACTATGTACCATAGAGGCACTCATGCATCATTAGAGGAGGAGGAGGTTACAGGCCCATCAGGGTGCAGCGCTTCCAGGCCCTCCAGGTCTACCACCACCACCCCACAAAGGCTCACAGAGGCCACACCAAGGTGAAGGTTCTGGTGTGTTACGCAGAAGCACAGCAGGGCCCAGGCAATGCCCACATCACAGGCCACCAGGAGCAGTGCAGGGACCACTGCACCAACACCCACAGCCGGAGGCACAGACACTGAGTCCACACCTGCTGGCAGGGCAACTGAGGAGTCACAGGGGGACACTAGCCCGGTGTCACCACCTGCTGAAGGGCCACACTCCCTGGAGAGCCCTCCACGCTGCCGCCACCAAAACTCCCTGGAGAGCCCTCCACATCACCAGCATGTGCACGGACACCAGAGCCAGACGTTGATACTCCCTCATATGGCTCCCCTGCATTCAGCCCAGGACCAGTGTGGAGCCCCTCCTCCACACAGCACACTCCAACACAGCACATTGCACAGGGTATACTTTGTTCTGCAAAGACAGACCTACTGCCAAAGGTGGGAGTGTAGCCCTTATCATCAAAGAAAGCCTAACAGTTAGACAAACCTCATCACTCACATGTGACAATGTGGACTCAATCTCAGTCAAGATTTCCATCTCTCCCAACACCACCATCGATATCCACCTTGCCTACCGGCCACCAGGCCTTCTAGCAGACTTCCACGATAACATAATCCATCTCCTGGGCAATAATCTAAAAACCTCCACTAAAACCATCTTTCTAGGGGACTTAAAAAAGGGGTTTCAATCACCCAAAATACTAAAACACCAAAGCCTTAGCCAAAGGCCTATTTGAACTAGGCTTCCAGAAAGAAATTGTACTTACTACCCACTGTAAAGGGCACACCCTAGACTGGGTTGCAGACCATAACTGTGGTGTCAACATCAGCTCTATTACTGCATCCCTGTGGACTGACCACCACCTCATCCACCTCTTGATTCCCACCAACAAAAAACCCAATGCCACGCTGCCATCTGCCCCACCTGCTTTGGCCAGAAGCACCCATAACCTAACCAAAGAAAGGATACTGCCCTTTCTAGAGTGCCCTGCCCTCCAGCTCCCACTCTCCGCAGACCCAGCTGTACTAGCAGAAATCAACAACAGCACCCTTAGCAAAGCTGTAGATGCCATTGCTCCACTGGTGGTCAAGAAAGCAAAAAAAATGAAACACTCCAATTACTGGTTCTCTGCCGAACTCAAGGAACTTTGCTCCTGCAAACGTTCTGCCTTGAGCAACTGGCAAGACACCACAGGCTCTCAGCAAACTTGACATCTATAAAACCGTGGATAAACAATACAAAAAGCTATTATTGTGGCTAAGTCAGCATCATGCAATGAAATGATCACCAATGCCACCTCTGAATCCAAGGAGCGGTTTGCCATATTTAAGGAACTGGCCACCCCGGTCACCAACACACAACAGTCATTAAAGATGAGTTCTGGTGCACCAGTGTACAAAAAGCAATGATCAACAAAATTGAACTCTTGCAAAAAAAAAATTAACGACCACCACAATTTCCGCTCTAAAGTACAGACAACTATCTGCCATACACCTGACACAGCCTCTGCTGCTAAAACGCCTTTCTCCTTTATGGAAGTAACAGAATCAGAGGATCTTGACATTATCCAGAGAATCAAACCTTCAAAAAATTAAAGGTGATACTTGCCCAGCAACCTTAGTCAAAGACTGCGCCGACTCCTTAGCACCTTTCTTGACATCCTTCATCAACGCATCCTTCAAGACCAACACAGTCCCCTCATGCCTCAAAGAAGCTTGGGTTCACTCTATCTTAAAAAAGCCCAGCCTAGACCCTGAATCTCCCAACAACTACAGACCTATAACGACGGTCCCTTTCCTTCTACAAATCTTAGACAAGGTTGCCCATACCCAAAATCAACAATTTCTGGAGGTAAAGAACATCCTTGGCATGTAGCAGTCAGGCTTCCGCCCAGGCCACGGCACAGAGTCTGCCCTATTGGATCTCAAGATCCAATTAAGCGATTTAGTGGACAAAGGCTAACCGGCACTTCTCCTTCTATTGGATCTGTCAGCTGCCTTTGATCTCGTTGACCATGACAACCTTTGTAAACACCTCACGAACGCTGCTCAATTCTCTGACAAAGCCACAGCTTGGATCTCCTCCTTTCTTAAGGGGAGACTCACAAGGGTCTTCTCTGACCAAGCATGTGCAGTACCTACCACATTGCTCTGTTGTGTCCCGCACGCTGTATAATATATTCACCCTTCCTCTCTTCAAGGACTTGGATGAGTGTGGCATAGCTTACACTAACTATGCCGATGACACCCAAGTCCTACTCCCCCTCATCGGCTCCTATGAACAAGACTCTGCGGCCCTTGACAACCTCTACGTAGCTATCCAGACCTGGATGTCAGCAAATGGACTATGCCTTAACGGGGACAAAACAGGGATCCTCATTGTAGGCACCAAAGAATTGCTTAACCAACTGGACCCGCAATACCAGACCTTCATCATTGACAACATACCTATTAAGGTATCCCCAGCAGTCAAAACCCTCGGGGTCTTCATTGACTCAACCCTATTCATGACACGTCATGTGAGTGCCATTGCTTCCTCCTCAGCATTCTCCACCAAAATCATTAATGCTGTGAAACCCTTCCTATCCAAGACCAACCGGCTAGCAATAGCCAGAGCCACAGTTGGTGCAAAACTGGACTACTGTAATGCCCTACTCCATGGCACCTCCACCAAAAACACCCACAGACTACAAGTTACCCCAAACAATGCTCTCAGGGCTGCCCTTAGCATTCCAAAAAGGGAACATCTCTCGCAAGCAAGGAGGGAAGAACATTGACTACCAGTTAAGGAACGTATTCTATTCAAAACTATGGCTATCACTCATAAATGCATCTCACACACTGCACCGCCCTACCTACCAGCAAAGATCACTCCCCTCTCCCCCTCCAGACCCATCCACTCGCACCACGCAAACATGATGTTTGTCTAATCTTTCAAAAGAACGAAAGCTGCAAATCATACAAGGTAATTGACACATACATTTGATGCAAATACAAGGCATTTGTAGTAGAGGGAGAGAGAAGAAAGCACAGTTGAAAGGTAGTGGGCAGTTTCCAACATCTAGCGCCCAAACATTGGAACGCCTAACCCACAGAACTTAGAAATTAAGCATCCTCCACAATCTTCCGGAAAGTTCTTAAAACTAATTGGTGTAATTAACATGCACTACTCTGTTCCAATGTAACCAGGGAACAGATTGTAGACCTGTTAAATGTTTGTACCCTACTCAAATTTATGTAATGTCATCTCCCCGTAACTAAGCAAATTCTCTGCAACCACACCACAATGCCTAAGAGTTGATTGTGCACTTTACAAATGGAAATAAATAAAATAAATAACATGCAGCATGCTGTTGCGGAGGCTCGAGGATATGGACCGCAGACAGTGGGAGATGGGGGAGATTGGCCACACATACTACGCATACCTCGAAGCCATTAGGGACAGCATCCATGGGGCTACCCGCAGGGTTGTGCTTGCCATGGTGCGGAACAAGGCGGAGACAGCAGCCAACACGTCCACCCTGACACTGTACGTCCAACGGGTCAGGGAAATGACAAAAGGTGTTTCTGCACTGGCTGAGGTTATCCGGCAGAGCATGGAGATGCAACCCCAGCAAAACCTGGGACAAGCGACCTCCCATCCACTTCTACCACACCCACAGAGGGGTCACAGCAGGGAACACTGCAGCGAGAGTCACATCACCTTCTGCACCCAAAATCACCAGGGGCCAGCAGGGTCGGGTGGGGGGAGGCCACGTTTGTGAAGGACTCTGCTGGGACACTTATTGCCATGAGTGGCCATGCTGGGGTGCTGGTGGGGGAGGGGGATTGTGTGCTGGGAAGTTGGTGGGGGGAGGGCAATTGTATGCTGGGAAGTTGTTGGTGGTAGGTGGATGGGGGATTGTGTGCTGCGGAGTGGTGGGGGGAGGTGCCAGCGGGGATTGCGTGCTGGGAAGTTGGTGGTGGAGGGGGAGGGGAGATTGTGAGCTGGCAAGTTGGTGGGGGAGGTGGGAGGGAGGATTGTGTGCTGGGAAGTTGGTGGTGGAGGGGTAGGGGGATTGTTCTGGCCCTTCATTACATTAAAAGCAGTAAACTTCATCAATGTAAGGACATTCCTGATTGTGTCATTGTCGTGTTTATCGATGGAGGCGAGTGTCACACAGTCATGCATGGCTTGTGCCATGTTAAAGTGTCAGAAGAAATTGTCTATCAGTCCCTGGTAGGCCAATCTTCCATCCCTCACATCATCTCTGGCAATGCATGCATTTGCCTCTGCCACAGGCACTGCATCCTCATCCTCTAGGGGTTGCATGTCCACGTCTGGGGGTAGCAGGACATTCCTCTTAAGGCAGATATTGTGCAGCATGGCACACACAAGCACCATTTTACCCACCTTGTCTGGAGCATAAATCAGAACTCCACCGGTACGGTCGAGGCAGCGGAAATGTGCCTTCAGGAGGCCAAAGGTATGCTCGATGCACACACAGGTCCTGCTGTGAGCATGGTTGTAGGCATTATCCTGCTGTGTTTGTGGATCACGCACAGGGGTCATTAACCTGCATGGGGGAGGCACAGGCATTTGTCACAGTGTAAGGTGTGGGGGTGGGCTTACACAATATCAGGGCGATGGACTACTTGTGCATGCAAAAGGGCCTTCTTTTCATGTCATGTACCGAACCTATGTCTGTGCATGTTGTCACTTGTGTCATGCATTGTTTCGTCTTCACATGCACCCTGTCCCCTTGCAGTATATGTTACGTGAGGTGTATGTCGGTGACATGTGCAGCTGACATGGTGGCTGTTATGTGGCAGTGTATTTCCACTGTGCATGCGGCATGCTGGGTTTCCCATGGGCCCTCCATGAGCATCTGGGTCCGTGGGCTGGTTGCACAAGCATGCATAGCTGTGGTACTGGCAGAGTTGTTCTTGTGTAATGCGATGTGGCAATTTGTCAGCATTGCTTTGGTAAGTGCATGTTGCATTGTGGTACCTGTAGTCATGTTGGATGTTTATAGTTGCTACTGTATGTGTATATCAAAAGAAGAGTTTTTCCCCCCCTGGTTACCTTGCTTTGGTAGTTCAAAGACTGGTTCTAACACAGTAGTTGATGCGATACAATTTTCGCTTTTATTTGTCCTAGTGCTGAGTTGTTGTAACTTTCAGTTGGTTATGCATTTAGTACATTTAGGGGCAATTATGTCCCTTATTTGTCAGCCGACACGTGTTTCGACCCTTGGGTCTTTATCAAGGATGATGAGCATTCAAAATCATGTGAAGTGCATCGTATTGTGACATATATAGTTAATTTAGTGCAAGGTGAGTGGTGTTGTGAAAAGGTGGAGTGTTGGCAAATCATACAAGGTAATTGACACATACATTTGATGCAAATACAAGGCATTTGTAGTAGAGGGAGAGAGAAGAAAGCACAGTTGAAAGGTTAGCAAGTTAGTTGTTGGAGGTAGTTAAGGTTCAGTTTGAGAAGTTGGATGATGGGTGCCTCTTACCTATTGTGTACAGTCTGTAGCCCCCTGTGGGGTCCTGGTCCGTGGTGATTGGTAGCTGTTTTGTCGAGACAGTGGCTCCTATTGGGCCCTATAATGCAAAAGAGTTGATGTTAGTAGGGGCGTGGTGCCTGTTGCTATGTGCAAGTTGTATGTAGGTCCCCCGTTGGGTCCCTCGTGGAGTCCCTACACGTGGGTATTAGCCTGGTATGTGGTCTCATAGTGGGGCGGTGTGGGTAGAACCCAGGTTTGGAGGTCTGCCCTTGACTGAGAGGGCTGGTGGGCCAGGGACTGATATCAGTCATGGGATGAGCCTGGTGCATGTGGGGGTGCACCCTGATAGTTGGTGATGCGCTGTGAGTAGCCTGTGGGGTAGTCGTAGTGTGAATGGGAGGCTGGGCTGGGAGCTCCAAGCTGCGTGTGTGGGCCCGGTTCCCTAGGGCTGGGGTTGGAGTGGTCCCTGAAAATAGGGGGCGCTATGGTCTGCCCGGGATGGGTCAGAGCAGGTTCTGTGAGGCGCCAGAAGAAGGTCTGTAGCCCTTGTGTAGGCTACTCACCAGGCTCATCCCAAAGTTACAACGCAGCACTAAATAAAAGCGAAAATTGTATCGCATCAACTACTGTGTTAGAACCATTCTTTGAACTACCAAAGCAAGGTAACCAGGGAGGAAAAAACTCCTCTTTTATACTCAACAAATTGGGGTGTTGGCTAAACCCCTACAACTCCTGTGACCTTGCAACCCTTGAACCTTACTAGTAAGATTGGGAATTAACAGAGCTAAGCAAAGGTTGTTTCCACACCTAGAGCCAACTACAAGTGTATGTGTATATCAGCTTCTCCATTCAGGTAAGTCCGACGTGTGCATGCTCCCCGGCCTGTACTGTGACATTGGTGCGGGAGGTGTACAAGTATGGAAGTCTCATTCACTTGTCATCCCATCCTTTGTGTAGTTATTTGCATTTCCCCCATTTGGGCATGTGCTTCACAGCGCATGTGTGCTGGCTTTTCTACTCACCCACTATCCGGGTCCATTATCTTCTGTGCCTTTCCATGTGCACAGGTTGGGGTTGCAGGTCAGCTGCATATTAAGGGAGTGGTAGTGCTTGCGGTTGCAGTACACTGCCTTGTGGGCTTGGGGGGCACCCAGTGCAACATGGGTACAGCCCAGGGCAGCAATCACATTTGGCATTTGGACAATGGCATAGAACTGTGCCTTCAAGACATTGGCTGGGCTGGGGTGGTAGGCAGTGAGATGTGTCATTGCACTTGCCACAGGAGGGCTTCAAACACCTGGCCCAACACTGCACCGAATGTGGGTTAATCCATGCTGTGCATCATTGCCACTGAGTGCTGGATGTTGCCAGTTCCGAGGAATTGTAGAAGCTGCAGGTAACTGCTCTGTGTTTTCAGCCGTATTAGCGCCGGTTTTTGGTGCTAATACTGCTCAACATGGACGTGTGATGCGGCTGTGGTCATGCCTTGTGTGGCTGGCTGTAATAGCACCGCTGTAATTGTGCTGGTTGTAATAGTGCCAGTTGATTTTACAGTCTACGGTATTTGCAACAGCTCATGATCATGTTTTGGTGGCGCTAATTCCGTTACCGGCACTTTTAAGGGTTACCACCAGACTTGTGATGAGGCCCAAAGTCATTCATTTCTTTGCTTACTAATGGTAACACCACGTGAAAACCATGGCACTCTTCTAATCTCATATATGGCCACCTTCCCGTTAGCTCCCGATTGGTAGACAAAATTGATATGTTTTGTGCACGTTCCTCATTGCTTCCAATCTGTCTCCTGTATCCAAGTTTAAGTACTTTTACATTCTGTAATTCTGATATACTTTTGTCTCTGTTGTAGTAGGTATACCATTTGTATATGGCTGTTGATCTGTGCCAAACCTCTAGTCCAATTTGAAGCCAGTATCCAGGCATCTATATAGATTACAAGAGAAGCGCTTTGGTGAGAGTGTGACATAGGAATCAACTGAATTACAAAGACATTAAAATGTAAGAAGCTCTCCATAGCGGCAGTGTTTATCAGGGGCAAGGACCTGACTGCACACCCATTAGAAATTGGTGTACTTCATTTGAAGCACGGTGAACACCTAAGCAACTGGGCGACCACCAAATGAATTTGCTCCACGCCACAAATTAACGGTGTCCCAGCTATCAGAATTCCTCCCAGTGCTACGCGAAAATAAACAGACGGTCTTTCCGTCTATATTTGCCAATTTATTTATTTATTTGAATTTATAAAGCGCCCAGCGGCCCGGAGGCATAGTGGCGCTGTTACAGCAAGTTACTTAGTACAGTAGGACAGGTAATACATAGGTAGTGAAGAGGTTGGTACAAGTTCAGTGACAGTGTTGAGAAAGAGTTCCAAGGGTTACAGTGGAACAGGGTGGAGAAGTACATTTGTAAAAGGTGTTAGTTAAATAACTTTGTTTTTAGCAGCTTTCTGAATACTGTGAGAGATTCTTTGCTTCTTAAATTGAGAGGTAGTGTGTTCCAGGCTATTGGGGCTAATACTTCAAAGCTGGTGCCGCAAGCTTTAGCTCTGTTGAACGCTGGGACCGATAGTAGGTGGGAGTAATGGTCACGTTTAAGTCTGTGGGCTGGAGTCTGGTGTATTCTGTCTACTAGGTAGGCTGGGGCGGTCTTGGCGAGGCACTTGTGTATGATGGTGACTAGCGGGTCTTGACAGCTGTGCCTTTGTTAATATAATACATTTCACAGAATAGAGTTGTGTATTTCTGGCAAACAAAACATATACGAGTAAAGAAACAAAGAACACCTGATTCTAATTCCTAATGTTTTATTTCATCATAAGAGTATAAGAAAAAATACATATATGTATATTCTACTTCATTCGTGAACTCATTCAGAACTAGCGACAGGAATTACAGAATATGAAACCATTAACTATCCTGTAGGTATGAAAAGATTTGCATTGACCGGAAAGTCATGGTGTATACTATGGGCTTTTTCCAATAATGATTGGTGGAACATATGTGATTGACAGCAGGTTTTTACGTACAAGTGAAATGTAGGGTTTTTTAAGGGGATAGGGAAAGGCAATGATCCATATTTTAAGCCCTAACCCCTGTGATCACGCATTTTGTACAGCACTTTCTGCTAAACATTGTGATGCTGTAGCATGGGTTGCAATTGATCTTACACCAGTGGTTTTATCTTACACCAGTGGTGTCCTGCCCCTTCATAAGCTGTACTTGAAGACATGGATAAGCTTTAGTGACAGTAAATTTGTAAATTTGGAATTATTAAAAACATGTTCTTGTCTTTAACATGTACTGTCTGCAGGTTGCGCGTGTCGGGCTGACTTTATCAATCAATGGATTCTTCATAAGCACATCACTAGTGGTTCTTCCAAATGGCCAACTGCTCATCCTGATGACATTCTACCTACAAATGCAGTTTTGTTATATTCTTATTCCAGTCACTTTCAGCAACTTTATCCAAATCCAACTTTGAGATGCAGATGAAGAATTGGCCAACGTTGAAGAATGAAAATAAAATAAATCAAACACTGCCATTGCAGATGGCAACGTAAGGACCAGAAATTGTTCTTGTGTCTTGTTGTTGCAGTTAGCACATTTGAGTTTTGCACCAAACTGCCGTGAAGCATACAAAGGTGACCTTCACCTGGGATGTCAACTCATTGGACTCACTTTGACATGTTCCCACAAACACACCACCAACATTTTTCTATGCGAATTCGCCAATCACTAAAAAGTGATCATCCGCAAAACAGATTGAATCCACCTTGTAGACTGTAAACGATTAGTAGATAATGGATGTCATGTTTTTTTACATAGATGTCATGTTTTTTTACATGTGCAGAGATAACTGTCCCATATTACCAATATCAAATGCATATTCAATAGCAGTGGCCAATTCCTACAAGGACATCGCAATACAAATACTTAAATTACTGTGTTGACTGATTTATCTTTATTTGATAATGTATTTCTTTAAAAGAACTATTCTGTAAGCAAGTGCTGTGTTTATTTCCATTGCAGACAATAGCATCCTCCTTCTTTCATTGGTGACACGTGATTGCGTAAATGCGTATAGAGTATGATTTTATCGAGCAGACACAGGAATCACCATCAGGCTGTTGTGCAATGGTTTGCGCTGGGAGACCAGTCGAGGTTAACTCCGCCGGGTCTCACTGTCCGCTACCTCAAGATGGCTTCCAGGAACTAGGGAGGGTTCCAGAGTTAAGCACATCTAAATGTAAGTGATGCTCGATAAAAACACAGTTATGAAATCCGCAAGAAAGAGTGTGGGTGGTGACTATTCCATTAATGCTGAGTAGAGAGACTTGGTCGCACAAAATGAAAGAAAAAGCACTTTGGTCATTTGGCGCGGGGGGGGGGGGGGGAATCTGGCCATGTCGAAAGATAGAGACCTCATTCTGATCCCTGGTGAGATTACATTGCCTGTTGTGTTCCACCCCTCCTCCACGCCATACACATGATTGAATATGTGGCGTTGCATGACAGGAAGGTGTTAAAGCCTTATTCAAGGCTTTTACGCCTGTCGATCATGTTACACCACTATAGAACATGAGCTTCCTAGTGCTGAAAGGGTGGACAATATTTCACATGGTTGCATTGGACGTGTTTTGGGGATACTTTAGGGCCAAAATAGTGCTATTATGCAGCAATTAAATGACTGTGTCAAAAATGAAAAGACAGCCATTTGTCCAAATGACACTCTCAAGTACAGTGTGCATGCAAAGGCATTATGTGCATTCTTCTGTACTGACACCGCGCACATGCACACACCACATCTCCTTTATTAATATAGCAAAAGGTTTTGCATCCTTAAAAAATGAAAACATTTAATCAATGAATTTTCGGGGAAAGGAATATTCCCCACAGTCCCCTGCAGTCCTTTTCAGCCTAAGATAAAAGCACAGGCCCAAGGCACAGACACAAACAACACAGACCAGCGACATCTAGAACATGCAAGCTCATTTTTATATGTAAGTATGGTGGCTTATTCGAAATAGACTGTTCGCTCATGTGACCATCTCTGAATGAGGATCACATGTCATGGAGCCGGTCCTGGGTGTATGGAGAAGATATCACCATGTAATTGCCACCATGTCCTCCTCCCTTTTCTCCCTCGGCTCTGCCTCCCCACTTGATGCCCATAGAAGAACCACATCGGCTGGAATGCGGGGCGGAGAGTAGAGGGCGAGGGGGGGCTATACCCCTAGGGAAATGGAAAACCTTTGTCATGCTTCACATTTGATCCAGCAACATGCATTCAAATAGTGGCTTCATTTTTCTCGTTGCAGTGCTTTAAAAAAAATAAACATTTGATTGCACCTTGAGTCCTGTCAATCAGGGAATATGTTTAGATATAAAATACTCACACCTTCCCGATCTTCCACCCTTTAATTACATTTCTCTACATCACACAGTGCCTCAGGTCCACTTTATTCCAAGGGATCACAGAGTAAGGAACAATCACAACATGTTCAGCCCACTCTTCCTTCAGAAAGGAACATGACAACCCTTTTCAGCTTCACTTTTCTATTCTAATTGCCGAGCTTTTAGCTAATGCAATCAAGTCATCATGAGCCATTAAAGGCAAATTAGCACATCAAGGGGAGGCAAAAGTAAATCTTTAGGCTGCTGGAATAGTTGTTGGATGACTCACTCGGCTGTTTCATGCATTCAATGAATATTAAGAAGTATTTGACCGAAACACAAATGATTATGCAAATTCGATCCAATTTGACTCCACTGGGGGATTATTGCTCATTTTATATTCGTATTAATCAAGCAAAATGTTTTGCATCCTTGAAAAATAAAAACATACATATAATGAATACATAGTCAGAGAAAGGCATATTCCCCACTGTCTCCTGCAGCCCTGTAGCATAGCATTTCACCATAGGATGAAAGTGCAACAAGAAGCCACGAGCATGCAATTTTTTATTTTCCAATAAAAAGCTCAGGATAGTTTTTTGATCAAAGGGCTTTGCTAAAAGATATTCATCAATCACAGACACGCCAGTTGCAAGGATGTGTGCCACTCTGGGAGAAAGGCCCTCTTCCAGGTTGTCATCCCTAACAACTTCATGCCCTGGTCCAAACCAGCCCGGTCTCTTCACATGTCATGTTATTTTAAAAGCCCTCGTCCCCACTGTAGTGATCTTGTAGTGCCGAGGCGTGCCGGGGTGAACCAGACTTGTGATGATTTTCTGTGAGGGCACTTTCTAGTGCAGTGATTTTGTGTTACTAGAATAACTCTGCGCGTGATTGCATTATGGCTTAGGATATGCTCAAAGGTGACTTTCTAAGTTTGAAGGCTTGTTGTTGCGACTCTGTGCTGGCGTTGAAATTACAGTGATGGTTACTAAGTGGCGCTGTGGCATGTGTGACTTGGCTCAAATGGATTATTCTACTTTCACATTGCGGGTGAAACTGTTTTTTTCAAGCCTTTTTAAACCCGCCATAACTTTATATACACATACACACATATACATAAAAACATAGATGCACACAGAAGTATTTTTTATAATTAAATTTGCAATAGCTGAGTTTCTCAGCTGCAGCTCACAATATTACAGCTATGTTGCAGACCAACAAATGTGCTTTGCCTCCACTCAGACCGTTCTTTTCTTGGGTACAGTTTTTTGGGCACTTGCAAGCCACCTGGATACCGTCTCCATACTGGTCGAATTTTCTACAGAGTGCTGTTGAAAACTGGATAGCCAGTGAGAAGGATACCAGTTTGTGGACTTAAAACCGATGTTTAGCCAAGCTTGTGGCATCTTCCCTGGGCAGTGCAGTAACCTCCCGACATCCTCCTTCTTGTCCCCACGACTGAAGCTCAGGAACAGCGAGATCTGCAGGAACTGCCAGAAACAACTGCCTCAGCTACAGCTTTTCTTCATCAATAAGGTACTGTGCAAACACGGTGTGGACATCTTTTCGGCCGCAGTGAAAGTTTGTGAAACTTTCCCAACTTTGGAGTCTTGTTCGCTCCTAATCCAACATATAACTCTTTTTCTGGCAACCTACTTCTAAGAACGTTGGCAAAGACTTAACCGTTTACTACCAGAACTGTCCAAGACACTGAAAAATTGGGCCTCATTACAAGGAAGGCGGTGATCCAGGGTGCTATTAGCACCCTGGACCATGCCGGTAAATTACCGGCACCGCCTTGGCGGAAAGGTGATTTACCTCCCAATTCCAAGGTTGGTGGGGCGGTAAATCCCCCTTCCGCCATTGCCCTTCCCCATTCCCATTTCTGCCCCATAGGGCTCTATGGGAATGGGGAAGGCGCTAATTACGGCACCGCAATTTTGCGGTGCCGTAATTAGCTCCGAGGTCCCTTAGCGGGTTGGTTTTTAACGCCTGCAAAAAGCAGGCGTTAAAGCACCAACCCGCTAAGGGACCTCGTAGTAAGGCGGTAATGGTTAACGGTCACCGTTACCATTAACGGTGGCCGTTAACCATTACCGCCTTCCATGTAATGAGGCCCATTGACTTTGGCCCAGGCCTATTGAATTGAATTGAATTGCCTCTTATAATGAACTTAAATTATTTGCCCTGCCTCTGGAAGTAATTGTATTTTGATTCTTATAACCTTTGTCTTTCTACCCCTTTTGAAAGTTACTGAAGTGCCATTTTGCTCCCACTTCAGGGGAGCCTAACCTGTTCAGAAACGTATTGGTTTTGTACTGTAGTGTATTATAGTGTGATATTGAGCTGCTTATTGCTAGTGGAATGTTTTCTAACTAAATGTGTAAATAAATGTATATTCTTTTAACAAGAAACCTTGAGTAAGTGATTGTTTGACCTACTGTGATTGTCCTTTGTGTAACATCTTATACTGCTCACATCCCTCTTGAGATCTGGCTGCTCAGCCACTGCTACCACATAACTTTGTAGTACAGGCGTGCACCAAAGGTGAGATTGTGCTTACACCTGTAGTCTTAATTGTGTGTAGTGTTCCCAAAGGGTACTGCATGTAATTCTGCCTAACACTGGTGGCAAGTGGTGAGGATAAAGTATACTTATTACACTGAGAGTGCTGCTCTTACCTTGTTTCAAATAACCCTCACAAGGTTAAGCACCACTAGGAAAGCAATTGTTTTATCATGCCTGATATTGATACAGACAGGAAACCTTAGTCATTTTAACAATTGATCAACTAAGAGAAATGAGTAAAACTAGGAATCTCACTGTTAAAGGCAAAACGAATTAATTGATAGAAAAGTTGATGGAATATCAAAGTCTGAGAAGTAGGTCTGCTATACGTACTCCTTCAGCAAATGTGGAAAATGATGATGAGGATGATGTTTCAGAGTCCAACTCAAATGTTATTGATGAGTTAGAAGAGACAGAAGGGTCTCAAGATGTAGGCCTTATTGCACCTCTACCTGCTCTTAGGCCTCAACCTTTTACCACAGGGATCCTACCAGGTCCAATACTGAGTGCAGAGTTTGTCTCTCTTGAGAAGATGAGACTTGAGTTAGAATTCAAAAGAATCCAATCCCAAACTGAAAGTAAACATCAAGAACTTAAACTAAGGGAAATGGAATTACAGCAGGCTCTTGAAATGAAGAAATTGTCTCTCGAAAATGGTTCTCTCGCAGAGTCTTCTAGGTCTTCCAGTCCTAAGAGGCCTCGCATGGCCAAATATGCAGTAAGTATGTATGAGGTTAAGCTTGATATTTTGGATTGGTTGGCAACTTTTGAATATAACCATGAGATTCAGGAAATTACAGGGAATCGACTGATTCCTTGGCTCTTGTCTAGGCTACCCCCAGTTGCACCTGATGTTGTAATGGAGATGGGAGAAGTAGACAGGATAGAGTATGAAAGTGTGAAACTAGCTTTGATAACTAGGTATGGGAAAACTCCTTCCAAGTATCTTAATAGGTTTAGAACCCTCAAAACGCATGATGGTACCCCTTGGGCTCACTGGGTGTGTGAATGTTTCAAAAACTTAGATGGTTGGCTTAAGGGTTACAGAGTTAACACTTATGAAGGGATGAGAAATCTGTTTATGTTGGAGTCTATCTATGATGCCTGCTCTCCTGAGCTGAGACAACACTTGGCTGACTCTAAGGAAATTGATCCAAAGAGGTTAGCAAGGGCTGCTGACTTGTGGGTTGCCAACAGGGCTATTTACAGGGATTCTGGGGCAACTCAGAAGAAGGATGAGGGAACGCAGCACAAGAAAGATCACAAAGAGAATTCCAATACCTCCACTCAAAAAGAGGGCCACAAACATAACAACACGGGTAAGCCACATGGGAAACCAAATCAGGCTAGTGTAACTCCTGGTGCTAACCCAGAGGTGGGTCAGGCCAAACCCCAATCATAAAGACCTTTGGAAAATGGTATGCTTGTGGGTCAACTGACCATATGAAAGGGGATCCCAGATGTAAGGGTAAACCTTCAGTGATCCACACTGTCTCCTTAGCCTTCTCCCCAGAGGACGAAGTACAAATGGCAAGTGGAAACTTTCACCTACTGGCTGAGGAACCCATGAATGTCTCAGCCAGTGTTTCTTTAATGTCCCTGGGTCTGTGGGAACAACAGAACTTAGATGTCTACAATTCCATCCCAGACAACACTAAAGAGTATTACAAAGACAGTGTTCTTGTGAATGGTCAGGAGACCCCTGCCATCAGAGACACAGGGACCAGCATTACTGTAGTGGATGAATCTTTTTTCAAGGTAGAGGATGTTGCTAAGGCACCCAAATACCTCACTAAGCTTGCTGGAGGCCCTCTCCAAATGCTTCCACAGTTACCAGCTCTCATACAGTGCACTGACATGACTGTCAAGATACCTGTAAGTGTGCAGAGTGAAGTACCTGGGAGAGTCCTGTTGGAGAATGACTTAAAAACTCTTGGAGTTGTATGAAGCACCCTCAGGCCAAATTATGGAGGAAACTATAAACCCCAGTCCACAGGACTTACTGACTGCAATTTCTAAGAAAGAGGAGGAACAGGGGAAACGTAAAACCTCAAGGAAGAAGCCAGCCAGCCCTCCTGTGCTACCTACAAGGATATCCCCGAGAGCACTGTCCAAAGTCACACCTGTGACTACTCCACCAGCTGAGGCTGAGTGTGAGGAACCACCTAGTGTGGTTGAATCTGCTGCTGAGGAATCAGAGCTGGAAGAGGACCTTGCTCCTGTTGGAGCTCTGGATCCTGCAGACCATCCTGAGCTACAGTCTTTACTGGCAGAAGGTGGACCCTGTAGGGCAGACCAGAAGATGTCAAAGGGAGTGTCCTACTCTTGAAGATCTTCGCCAACAGGCAGCTTTCCAGCTGGAAGGGCAAGGGGAAACATAGGTTGTACTGGGAAGATGGCCTCTTCTACAGTGAACCTACTGAGTATATTCCAGGGGACTACAGAAGAGTTGTAGGTCCTCTAGAGAGCAGACAACAGTTCCTACAGTTAGCCCATGAGATTCCTTTGGCTGGGCACTTGAGTTTCAAGAAGACTAAGGAAAGGTTTTCTCTTTATTTCTACTGGCCTAAATTGGGGTCTGATGTAGATATATTCTGTAGGAGCTGTCACACTTGTCAGACATCTGACAAGAGTGGAGCCAAGAATGTGGCATCCTTGGTGCCTCTCCCAGTGGGGGGAGTCCCTTTTGAGAGGGTAGGAATCGACATTGTTGGTCCCTTAGACCCTCCAATTTCTTCATGCAACAGGTTTATCCTGGTTGTAGTTGACCATGCTACTAGGTATCCTGAAGCAATACCTATGAGGACTGTTACAGCTCAGGCTGTTGTTAAGGCCCTACTTGGTATTTTTCCCAGGGTAGGTTTTCCTAAGGAAGTCATCTCTGACAGGGATCCAATTTTATGTCCCACTATATGCAGGCCATGTGGAAGAACTGTGGAGTGACTTACAAGTTGTCAACTGCCTACCATCCACAGACCATTGGATTGGTAGAGAGGTTTAACCATACAATGAAGAGCATGGTAGGTGCTTTAGAAGAACCCCTTAGAAGAAAGTGGGATCTTCTACTGCCATGTCTTCTATTTGCATATAGAGAAGTCCCTCAGGAGGGAGTTGGGTTTAGTCTGATTGATTGGTTGATTGATTGATTGATTGATATTTTATTTCTATCGTGCTCGTACACAAGTGTGGAGCACGACAAGGCAAGGGAGGGGAACAGGGGAGAACAAAACAGTGATCTTACTAGGCTCAGTGACATTGAGAACATGCAAGTGCATGGGAGAGGGGGAGGGGAAAAGTGCATGAAAGGGGGGAGAAGTGGAAAGTGCGAAGCAGAGGAGAAACAGATAAATAACAATAAATAAATAATAAAGGCAACAAACAGTGGTAATGCAGCCAGCAATTTGCAAGTGCTAGGTTTAAGGCAGCAGACAGGGTAGGTCTGATAAGTGCAGGAAGAAAGGGGGGGGGGGCTGTTTGGGTACAGATACAGACCCCAGTGCAAGGGGTGGCCCAGAGGCAGTGTGGGAGGGTGGCAGGGTGAGCAGATGCCTGGGCCCGAAGGACAGAGGATGGCCAGGTGCATGGTGCCAAGAGAGAACAGATCAGCAGAGGACAGGGGGAGCGAAGGCAGAAGGAAAGAGGAAGGTCTTGAGGTGCTTCCGGAACCAGAGATGGTTCTCCTCAAGTTGTAGAGTGGCAGGGAGGCTGTTCCAAAGCGAGGCCCCAGCCGAAGACAGAGATGTACTCCCAGCTAATTTCTTTGAAAAATGACTGACCCTGAGGGAGTTGGAAGTAGAGGAGCGAAGAGCTCGAGAGGGGAGGTATTTGCGGAGGGATAGCTGAAGGTATTTTGACGCAGGCCCCAGAAAGCCGTGTGGACAATGCAGAGGGTTTTGAATTTAATCCTTGCATCCACTGGGAGCCAGTGGAGAGATTTCAGAGCTGGAGAGACACAATCCCAGGGCTTGAGGCCAAGGACAAGCCTTGCAGTCCTGTTCTGGATTAGTTGCAGAGGGCGGAGAGTAGAGGCAGGTAGATTTAGAAAGAGGCTGTTACAATAGTCCAAGCTAGAGAGAACCAAATCTTGGGATACCATGAGCTTCTGGGGGAAGGATAGGAAAGGCAGAGTACCTCTGAGGAGGTGCAGGCGGAAATTTGACTTGTTAGAGACCTCAGAGATGTGGGCGGAGAAGGAAAGGGTGGTGTCAAAGATGACCCCGAGGTTCTTAGCCTCGCAGGTGGGGGTAAGAGGAGGGCCAAGGGAGGCCGGCCAGAGAGTGAGGGGAAAGGATGGTGAAGGTGTGCTGATGAGGAGGATCTCCGTCTTGCTGGCATTCAGACAAAGATCATTGGCGGCACACCAATCTTGAATGGCAGTTAGGCAATCAGAGATGAGAGAGGGAGAGGAGGTGGCAGAGGGCAGCCTGAAAATGAGTTGAGTGTTGTCAGCGTAGCAATGGAAATTTGAGCAGAAAGTGGAAATGCAGTGGGCGAGAGTTGCCAGGTATTGGTTGAAAAGCCAGGGTGAGAGGTTAGACCCCTGGGGAACACCACAGGTAGAGAGGAAGATAGATGAAAGGAAGGACCCAAGTTGGACCTGGGAGGGTCGATCTGAGAGGAAAGAGGTCAGCCAGGCCAGAGCCTGATCAGTGATACCCAGGTTGTCATGGAGACGGTTGAGCAGGATGGTATGGTTGACCATGTCGAAGGCAGAAGAGAGATCGAGGAGGATGAGGACAGAGGGAATGTTAGAGTCAAGGTTGGAGAGCATATCTTCACGGATGTTCAGGAGAGCAGTTTCTGTGCTTCTGGCAGCTCTGAAGCCAGACTGGTGGTCATGGAGACAGCCAACAGAATTGGAATGAAGGTTAAGCTGAGAGGTGGCCAACTTTTCCAGGAGTTTGCCAAGAAAGGGAGTAATGGAAATTGGGCGATAGTTAGCTGGACAAGAAGGATCAGCTGTGGGTTTCTTGAGAAGAGGATGCACAAAGGAGTGCTTCAGAGGGGAGGGGAAGGATCCAGAGGCAAAGGAGTGGTTGCAAAAATCAGCAAGGGCCGTAGCGAGGGTGTCAATGTGGTCCTTGATGGTTTTAGAGGAACAGGGATGAACCTGTTTTGAAGAAGCTTTCATAGATCGGACTTGTCTAGCAACCTCATCAGGGGTGAAAAGAGGAAAGGACAAGAAGGATGGTGGGAGGGTGGCTAAAGGAGGGTCAGCAAGCCCAGATGGAGAGGGAAGAGGGGGGTGTGGGTGGTGAGGGTGGACAGGATGTCCTGGCTTTTTTAAATGAAGTGAGAGGCAAGGGCATTGCAAAGAGCCTGGGAGGCAACAGGAGGGGTAGAGACTGCAGCAAGGTTGGCCAGCTCCTTGCAGATGTTAATGAGTTCGGCCGAGTTGTTAGATGCCACAGAGACACGAGCTTCAATGTGGACTCTCTTCTCTCCCTTTGAGCTCTGCTATTGCCATCCAGTTAGAGGTCCATTGGCCCTAATTAAGGAGGGGTTGGAGAGTGCTCCTGTTATGCTTGAGCTAAAACATGGCGCTGGTGCGCAGTGCATTGTGGGGGCACTCAGAGCCATAATGGATATTTATTCCATGCCTCAGTGAAAAGCTGTACTTACTTTGCTGAGAGCTGAATTTGCTTTGCTGAAAAAACATGCTTTACAAACCTGATATTCAGCCAGTCAAGGACATGACATTCTGCTGGGAAAGCTGGTTTTGTTATGTCTTGCTATGAGTTATGGAACTGTTTTCCGTGGCGTTTGTCTTCGGAGAGGAGGGAAGCATTTTGCTCCTTGAGGTTACTGTCGGTTGACCCAGCTGGCAACCAAAGGTCACTTATCAATGCGCAAGCGCATTGCAAGAAGGTTCGAGAAATTGCCACCCCTGTTTGAGGAGTGCATTTATGCAGAACCCCTCAGCGGTCAGACGAGATAAGCACAAAGACCTCAGTCGGAAGGGGGACGCCTTTGTCCGACATACCTGTGGACTGTTGTGCTCTCAGCCTGGCTGTTACCGGGGTCTTCCAGCCACTTCTGGCGAGATGAGGGATTCAGTTACTCGCACAGTGATGTATTTTCTTTTGAATTCTCTGTCTTTTCTGTGATTTATTTCTGTGTTATCACTTGTTGCTTCCAAGCTATGAATAAATAGCCGTATAAGTGCTCATTATTTCACTAGCTGCGTATTTGGCTGTGAGTTATTGCTTCGCCTACCTGCGTTCAAATTATTTTTCTTTGCTCTACACATGTACTGGCGATGAAGTGTCTGTCACATTTAGAGAGAAAAACAGCTCCTTTCCCCAAGCCAGTGAGAGTCACTGACTATGTGATAGGTCTCCGGAGGAGAATGTCACTCATGATGGCAGAAGCATCAGATAAATTAAAAGTAGGTCAGGCTCTGGTGAAGCATTGGCATGACCAGAAGGCCCACATGGGTGAGTTTCCTCAAGCCAAACAAGTTTTAGTTATGGTACCTACAATGCAGAGGGCCTTACAGGACAAGTGGATAGGACCCTTCAAGATTGTGGGAAAACCTGGAGAAGTCAACTATCTGGTGGACTTAGGCAATCCTAAGGAGGCTCCCAGAGTCTTTCACACCAATCGTCTAAAAGCTTATGTCTCAAGACCAGAAGTGGGAGCTTTGCTTCTAGCTTCACCTCAACAGGAGGAGGAGGAGCTTGAACCTCTACCTGACCTACTCAGAGGACAGCTTTTAGATGTTTAGATGAGAAGATAGGAGTCGATCTCTCTTCTAATCTGACACTCGAACAACAGGAGGAGTACACGTTTCTGTTAAATCAGATTGCCTCCCTGTTTTCACTATTACCAGGCTTGACCCCTTGAGGCCAGCATGATATTCAAACTGGTGACTGTTTACCTGTTAAAAGCAGAAGTTACAGAATGTCAGATCATGTTAGATCCCACATAAAGGAGGAGGTCAACAAGATGCTTGATCTTGGGGTAATTGAGCCCTCTACCAGTCCATGGTCTAGTCCAGTTATTCTAGTACCAAAGGCAGGATCCAAGGAGTTGAGATTCTGTGTGGACTATAGAGCTCTTAATGCAGTCACAACGACTGATGCCCATCCTTTACCAAGGACAGATGAACTGGTGGACAAAGTTGGTTCAGCCAAGTACCTCAGTACATTTTATCTCACTTCAGGCTATTGGCAAATAGCACTGACAGACCATGCCAAGGAGAAAATTGCATTCTCTACCCCAGCAGGCCTCTACCAGTTTATGGTAATGCCTTTTGGATTAAAAAATGCACCTGCAACATTCCAAAGGATGGTTAATCAGGTTCCGAATGGGATGGAGAACTTCTGCATTGCATACTGTGGGGTGTATTGACCCACTCTTCTATACTACGGGGCCTCACTCTGCTATATGTGGTGCAAGAAACAGTGAAATGGTGGCAAAACCTTGGTGCGCACCAAAACCTCCAAAACCTCCAAAACCGTGTTTTTCAATACACAAAAAGATGGCTGCACAACTTGCCACCCATGGTGCATGTGTGGTGGAACAGAGCACATGCTGCGGAAAAAGTGCCAGTGGGCTCCATGACAAGCAAACATAGAGTGCAGAGGTAAAAGCAGCACTTGGCAAGTGAAACTCCAAAATCCGCCACAAATGACATTTACTTTGCTGCTAAAACTCCAAAATGCCTGTATGCAACACTTCCCAACACTCAAAATCTTGCTTAGCGCTAAAATTAATTTAACCTAATGAAGCACTGTGAATGTACAAAGTCCTGAAAGGTTAAGAGCAAAATATTTTTCTGCAAAACTGGATTGCCTGTGAATGACAGTTCCTGCCAAAAATCTGAGTGCAGCACACTGGGCTACCTGTGAATGACAGTTCCCGTCAAATGGGCTCTCCTGATGAAATGTTTTTTTTTTAAACCTTTTTTTTATTAAACAGCTTGGCAGCAAAACACAGGCAAACAAGACACAAGGCAAGCACCAGGTGGGTACAGTTAAAACAGTACAGGCATACAGTCAGTGCATCTAATATGAACATTTTCCATCAAGAACGCATTCAGTGCGAACGCAGTGTAAGCGAACCCTTAGCTCAGGATAGACAACCTGCATGAGTGGGTGTATTAGTTGGGGAGGTTGTGTCCGGTGTCACATTTAAATCTGACATATAGGAGCGGAACTTGAGCCAAACTTCCCTGGGCCTCGAGTGGGCTGGTTGAAGACAGGACCACGTTTCCTCAGTGTCTGAGGCCCATGTGAGAGCCCTGAGCCATTGCGCATGCGTGGGAGGTGCGGGGCGAAGCCAACAGAGCAGAATGGCTCGTACCGCAAGGAGCATGCAAAGGCCGGCCAGTTTCTTGGAATTTCGGGGTAGCCCGGGAAAGTCATGGAATAGGGACTTCATTGGGGAGGGGTCGATAGGTTGATCAAGAATAGCAGATACGGTTGTGAACACCATCCCCCAAAATTGGGATAGGCGGGAACAGGCCCAGATCATGTGCATATAGTCGGCGGCATCCTGTCCACACCTGGGACATCTTGGGGAGTGGTCACTAAACATACGATGCAACCTGCTCGGGGTATAATGAAACCTATGTAACACCTTTAGTTGAATCAATTTGAAGCGGGAATTAAAAGACACCTGGTGTATACGGGCACACATGTGAGCCCAGCGTTCGTCCGTCACCTCCACCCCGAGGTCTTCCTCCCACGCCTGCCTTAGCCCAGTGAATTTCGGTGTGGATCTGGATTGTATCATTGTGTATAGCCTAGATATTTTCCCTCTGGTAGGTGTGGGGGAAGTCAGTTCTTCAATAGTGGGGTCGTCCGGTGGCATTGCTGGAAACATGGGGTAGTTTCGTTTAAGGGTCTTACGTAGAGATGAATACTGAAGCCATGCACTCGGCCCACCCCTCAAGGACAGCGGCAGGTCGGGCCACTCAACAAAGCTACCCTGCTCAAACACGTCACGGAGCAACTCGTATCCCACCTCAGCCCATCTTCGCACAGTCGATGGCGGTACTCGTGGGATCCCGGGGAGAAAGTTCCACAGTGGGAGATTGCCTTGAAATGGATGAGGAGTATCCAGCAATTTCCATGTTTTCGTTAGCGCCAGGGAAGTGCAAGCCACCGATTCAGTGTATCCCGTGCCGAAGAAATGGGTTCTATCACCAGGGAGCGGATGTCTCGGTCGCTGACCGCCAGTTTTTCGAGTCTAACATGTGGAGGGGGGTCTGCTGTGTTAAACCAGTAGGATGTGTATTGGAGTTGAGAAACCAACCAGTATTTAAGAAAATCGGGGGTCCCGAAGCCGCCGTCAGCCATCGGGGTAGATAAGGTACCGAGCTTGAGCCTGACCGCACCCGAATGCCACAAAAACGAGTTGAAAATGATTGGAAGAAACCCTCGCCCAGCCGCAGGGGAACGTTGGAGAACCTGTATAGTAAATGGGGCAATACTATCATTTTCAGTAACCCTATTCTACCTGCCAGGGAAATCGTCAATTTGCTCCATGCCAGAATCATAGCCAGCTGGTGCGCAAGGTATTTTTGATAGTTCTCCTCGAGGGTCGACTCAAACTGACATGTTATTTCAATCCCCATGTAAGTGAACTTTGATTGCTCCCACGTGAACCCCATAGTATCAGGGGGGGGGGTGCATTCCGTGAGCGGAAAAAGCGTAGATTTTGCGAAGTTCACCTTGAGGCCTGAGATGTGCCTGAAGTGGATGACATCTTTCAGTATCGGGGGTAAATTAGTGGAGGGGGACCACACGAGAAGGAGTGCATCATCAGCATAGGAGGATATAATATCGGCTTGACATGCCGAGCGAAGCCCTCTATGTGAGTGGAGTTGTCGAAGCATGTCGGCGAAAGGTTCTATCGCTATAGCGAAAATCAGGGGAGAGAACGGACAGCCCTGTCTCGTTCCCCTAGCAATATTAAAGAATGGGGAGCATCTGTCCTCCATGCGGACACTGGCCCCAGGTCCTGAGTAGAGTACCTTGACCCAGGAGCGAAAAACCGGTCCGAATTTGCATTGTTCGAGCACCCGCAAGAGGTATCTCCAAGAGACTGAATCGAACGCTTTCTGCATGTCGAGGGTTGCGGCAACCGCCTGAACATTGGGGCTAATCCTGCTAATTATATTAAAGAGCCGTCTCAGGTTCAGAGCGGTGGAACAACCTGGAATGAATCCCGCCTGGTCCAGGTGTATAATAGATGGCATACAGGGGGCAAGCCTGGTCGCTAACATTTTGGCAAATATTTTGGTATCACAGTTTATGAGGGAAAGTGGGCGGTATGAGCCGCACTGGGTGGCAGGTTTACCAGGTTTGAGCAATACCGTAATTGTGGCTTCACGGAGTGATGGGGGGAGTATGCCTGCCTCCACGATTCCTCCCAGAGAGCTATTAAGTGAGGGAGTAGGAGGGTCTTATAGCATTTATAGAATTCAACCGGGATGCCATCGGAGCCGGGAGCCTTCCCCGAGGAGAGAGATTCTACGGCCTCCGAAAACTCCTCCGGGGTGAGTGGAGAATCGAGGGACCCAGCGGTCTCAGGAGAGAGGACCGTTAGGGGGAGAGCAGCAAGATAGGAGTCCACCTCTGCCTCCGTGGCCTTGTCCGAATTGGAGTATAGGGCTTCGTAAAAAGCGAAGAACTCTGAATTGATGGCCTGTGATGTGATGGCTAAGGAGCCATCCGGTCTAACAATCCCAGGTATATGTGGAGCACCTAGCTCATGACGGACCAGTCTATCAAGGAAGCGGCCGGGGCGCTCGCCCTCTGCGTATCTCCTCTCCAGGCCGGGACTATCTAGGAATTTTTGTTCTCGTTCCGCCAAAGAACGAAAAATGTCCAGCTCCACTCCTATAGCTGCAAGGGTCGCAGGTGTTGAAGACAGCGAACACTGGGCCTCCAGAGTCGATAGCTTGGTTTCGCTACCAGCGATATCCCTTCGAATTGTTCTAAGTATGCCACTCTCTTTGGACAGTGCTATGCCCCTAATATATGCCTTGAAGGCTTCCCACAGGGTAGCCTGCGAGGACACAGAGTCCTTATTTATTTTAAAAAAACTCCTCAATGGCTACCTCGAGCTCCGATCTGAACAGAGGGTCAAGGAGAGAATGAGGTTACATCCTCCAGCATCTGGTTCGGTCACAGTCCAGCCACTGGTATGGTCACCGGGGAATGGTCTGATAGGGCCCTAGGGAGGATCGTTAATTGTACCACATTTTTAATTAGTACATCAGAGTTTACCCACCTATCAATTCGGGAATAAGAATCATGGACTGAAGAATAAAAGGAATAGACGCGGGACTCAGGGTAGAGTAGTCTCCATGCGTCCACAACCGCAAGGCGAGGAAGGTACGACAGTGTAGCATAGGCTGCCCTGGTGAGTTGGCGGGGCCTGGAACCAGATCTGTCAAGGTCTATATCAAAAATGGTGTTGAAGTCCCCAGCCCAGAGGATAGGAACCAAAGGGAAACCATCCAGAAGGGATGCGAGGTGTGTGAAAAACTCCGGGTCATTTATGTTGGGGCCATAGATGTTCAGTAAGATCACCTCCCTATTCTGGAGTGTAGCATGGAGTAGAACATATCTACCCTGGGGGTCTATTTGTGAAGAAATAAGTGTAAATTTAAGACTCTTATGAAAAATAGTCATAACCCCACGACTTTAAGTAGAGAAGTTGGTGAAGTATCTCTGGGGGCCCCAGGTTCTGGCAAATCTCATGCAATGTTCAGAACGCGCATGCGTCTCCTGTAAGAAAAGAATCTTGGACCCATGCCGTTCCGCTTGTAGCTGTATCTGTCTCATTTTTTTAAAATTGCCCAACCCCCTCACATTCCAGCTCATGAAAGTTAGATTGTTCTCCGTCAAAGGAGCGGTAGCGTTCATATCAACAGGATGATAATGTCAAGTGGGCCGATGTAGCAGCCCTGTAGCCCCATTAACACTGCATTACCCTGCGGTCCGCCCTCGCTGCCAGCGCCAAACTTTTTTTATAACAAAACACCCATCCCAACCCGCCCCCACCCACATCCCTCCCCCAACTAGAGGAATGACAACCCCAAAACCCCTTAACCAAACCCAAACCAGTGGCATCAATGCCTGGGGGCCTGTGGGCTGGAATGATGACGCCGCTCCGGGCCTGTGGCAGATCCAGCGAGAACATGGTGCCTACAATGAAGCTTTGAACGTAACTTGACAAAGATTTTTGGCACAGTTTAACTTGGCACAGTCATGCAGAGTAATCCAACTAACATTTGTTGAGGAGTACAGGTGTGGTATATTCTTGGCGTCGGGGGAAAGCCGGTGTCGGCGCCTCCCCAACGAGTAAGCTGAGTAGCTGTAGAGGAATAGCTGGGGAGGAAGGTCAGCCTGGGAAATGTTCGTCGATAAACCTGGAGGCCTCATCCGGAATCGTGAAGAATGACACCTGATTGTTGTGCTCGACTCGCAGTTTAGCAGGGTATAACATGGAGTATTTGACTCCGTGATCTCTAAGCCTTCTTTTTACAGCTAAGAAAGTCTTGCGCTCCCGCTGAACAGCCACCGAAAAGTCAGGGTATAGGTGTATCCTTTCTCCGTCCAGCAGAAGTTCACCTTTGAGTCTTGCGGCTTTGAGGAGGGCATCACGGTCTCGAAAGTTCAGGACACGAGCTATAATGGGTCGTGGAGGTGCACCCGGCTTGGGTTTAGGTGTCAGGGCCCGGTGTGCCGGCTCTATAGCAAACTGCGGAGAGAGCTTCAGTGAATCTAGAAGCGACAGTAATGTGTGTTCCACAAAATCTTCCATCGGCTCTCCGATGCCACTCTCGGGGACCCCGATGATACGGAGGTTGTTACGCCTCGAGCGAGATTACAAGTCCACTCCACCTCCAGGACACGATTGGACAGAGCCGTGACCTCCGAGCGAAGCGCCCCCAGACCATCTTCTGCGGAGCTCACCCTGGTTTCAACCTCCAACACTCGACTGTCAGTCCTCTCAATGTGAGCCTTGATAGAGAAGATAGTGCCATTCATGTCGTCTAACTTCGAGTGGAGCGTGGTAAAACCCTCACGGATAAAGTCCATCATGTTCTGAGATTCCAAGGTAGCAAGGGATGAAGTAGTGGCAGGGGTCTGCTCGGAGACCTCCTCAGCAGAACTGACCGGAGTCTTCGTGAACATGTTCATGGAGCTCTGTTTTTTCCCAGTCCCTTTAGTCATGGTGACGGTGATGCGACGCAGGAGAGATGAGGGAGAGCCGATGGTACCCCCCGCCGCCACGGACGAGACCCATGAGGCACAGCCCCCAGGGGATCCAGGCAGACGGCCTCGATGGCAAAGGTTGGCAGGATACAAGCCAAGCAGCGCTGGGGAACTCGAAGTCAGGCGCCCTGAAAGGAGGAAGAGCGGGGCCAGGGCAAAGCTTCGAGTGTCGTAGAGTAACCGGCACGGGGCAGCGGGGCTGGATGATGTGGGCTATAGGGGATCACAGCCAGTGTAAGGGGCACCAGCCAGGGTAACCAGCAGGCCGTGGCCCGGCCACCAGGGGCCTGGGCCCCTCCAGGTGCAGACAAGAATCCAGTGCGGTCTGCGCCACGCTGAGAGGGTGCAGGAGGATGTCGGTGCGATCACTCCGTAGGGGGTTGCAGGGAGCACCCTGCGTGGTGGATGAGCTGAGCCGAGGCAGGAGCCGGGCCACAGCAAGTCCCTCGGCGGAAGCAAGCTAGTCTCAGGGCGTCCTCTATTGGGTGTGGGCAATTGGTGACCCCCACGGAGTAGCGCAGCAAATTGCCCTTATCTCCGCTTTGTGGCGGCCAGGAGTTAGCAGCCCTCAGTGGGGGTGTTAGAGGATCCCCATCCCCCACGTACCTTGTGGCCGCCAAGGGTCTGGCAACCCAGTCCACGCCGCCAGGGGAGCGCGGCACCCGGCATCCGTTGGTGTGCCGCAGCTCTACCCCGGGCGCTGAAGTTCCGTTGGCGGGGGGGCCCAGCGAGGAGGGCAGCCAGATGAAGGCCGATGTAGGAGTCGATGAGACCCATCCAGCGCGGGCGCTGGTTCAGCACACCAGGGTCACAGCGGTTCCAGTTCTGATATCTGCAGTGCTCTGCGGCGGGGTTGCATGGCCTAAACAACCGCGTGGTTCGCTCCCGGTCGTCGCCGCAGAGGTGTTCCACCGCTCCACGGGCCTCCACAGGGGTGGCGAAGTGTCTCGGTTCAGGGGGCCTGGTCTGTCTGAATCTTCTCGAGTGGCGGATTTCGGCGCACAGATGCGCGGACGATGGGGGATGGTCGCGGCAGTTCCCGATCACAGGGTTCCCGGCGCCGTTTTCATTCGGGATTTGGACCAGATGGTCCCTGCTCCAGCAGCTCGCTAATCGCAGCAGCCTGGTACAAGTTGTAGATCGTAGAGGCACAAGATTAGGATCAAGCGATCTGCCTCCCAAGGAGCTCACGTTTAAGGCAGCCATCTTGGTCGGTGCACAACAGCACCCCCTCCTGATGAAACTTTAATGTTATCTAAACTAAAAGCCTGCCGGTTTAGAAAATATGAAAGGATTGTTGCTGAAAGAAACACAGATTTCAGTTGTTTTTGATCCCACAGGTTTATATCTAAGAAAGTAATTTACCTATGTCATTTGATGCAACAAGTTTGTTTTCAGCTGGGTTTTAAGTCAAGAAATTAAGAATAAATTAGCCTGGCTGCTCTGCAAGAAGTAGAAAAACAGGTTTCCCCCAAGGGAAGGGCATTCCTCTCAGTAGATTCTCACTGACATATGATAACTGTGCGATAGGACAGACTTTTGTCTGCAGCCAGAGACTGAACAATGGCAGATTCTCCAGGCCAGGAAATAGACGTGTGAAGAGGTCGTAAACTTGGCTTGCAGAAGGTTCCCAAAGGTGGGGGCTACTCATTGAGCTCCAGGGAGGGACAAAAGATGGACCTGTTGCTGCTAAGAACATGTAATGAACAATTTTTAGAGACTCATAACTTATCAGAAATGGTGAAAATATAAAAAGGGCAGATTTGTTAGTCTAATTTTTGGAACTACGTTTCAAAACGCAGTGGAACTATGTAACATATTCAGAACAGCAATGGCGATAAATGTGGTTTTATGGGAACTATATTTATGCTACAATTATTAAACTTTACACACACATCCCTAATTTAAACACACATATTTGTGGAAATTTGGAGAAAGCTTGGAAATTGTTTTTATGAAGAAATTGAAAAAATGCTGCAAAAAGGCGAAATAAGATCTCACAGCTGCGGGATTTTGATGAACAGATACTCCATAAAATATGGAATCCTTGTATTTAATTTTCATAGAGGTTACAAATGTGTAAATATGTATTTAGGACAAAATTTGATTTTGATACTAGTGGCTAGGGCAGGTTTCTAAGGATTGTAAAAACCAAACCATAAACTTGACATCACCTGTGTTTGAGCCAATCACTCAGATGCAAGGCAGAGATGAGGCTCTGATCCAATCCCAGTCCACAAGGGCGAGTTTAGTTAAGCCGGTTCATACACCCATTTTTTTAATGTCATTTGAAAGGATAAATAGAGACAGCTGACAACACATAGGGACTCACTCTTCTGATTCCAGCGAAGCACTCTGATCCAGCATTCAACATCCAGCATTCAACATCCTTCCAGATCTAGCTGCCAAGGACCAGGCCAAGCAGTAGCTGAACCATTTTCAGCAAGGCCTCAATCCTCAAACTAATTCTTACAACCCAGTGAAGCGCTGTGGTGTGAGAAAGCATCCTGAAACTAGCATCCTGAAACTTTCTGGCTTGCTACCATAATGCTTGCCTGATGAACTCGCCATCCCACTGATTTGAAATACCCAGAAACAAGAATGGCAGATTCTGTGCAGTTCCGGTGACCAGCCTAGATGATACAGTCCCGTGCCTGATGTGCTGTCTTTTCTTGATAGACCCAATCCATTGACCAGAACCGTGACTGTCCAAAAATCTTAAATCCCAGTGGATTGTGAGTATTAACAGGACGCTAGAGAACTATTGTATACCTTGCTTATCTTGTCCCACTCTAATCTCTGAACTATCCCTACTTTCATAACCAGTAACAGTGTAAAAATCTTTAGTGCTATCTTATTCTGTCTAGCTGCTAAAGCGCCATTTTCATAGTCATCTTTATTTGTGTAACTCTGCTCCATAAATCCCACTTTGAGTGTTCGGACTGGTGCCGCCGGGGAAGGTGATGCGAATCTGTTACTTCAACTGAAGTCATGAATCAGTCTCAGTGCTTACTTCGTCCCAACTTGGTTATCTAGCCTGACCGCTCTAGCCTTGAATGAAAGCATAAGCAATATTTTCTGATTCTAAACTGAAATCCTTGTCCAAAGTCATGTCTTTATTTTCGAAAAACACCTCTCACTAAAACCTCCATAACTCCCTCCGTTTTTAAGATAGAAACAAAGTTTCAACTCCCATTTGTACCCAACATCCTCAGCTACATTCACAACTCAGGATTGCATTGTGAAACTGTGCAGTTGACCCATTTTTATTAAAGATTGCATAAGTAAAAGTTTGCCGCGAATTGACATTTGGAAAAGTTTTACACGTGTGAATTACATTTAAATTATTTACCACTTAGCCTTTGAGATCCCAACTGTTTCCTTTTGATTAAATCATTGCTTGTGTTTGCTTGCATCTGTTCAAAGTGGCTCCCGTAGACATTTATAATAATGTAAGCATTTTTGACCAAATTTAGGGTTTTTGCTCAGCCAGTTTCAAAGCCATCCTGACAGTTGAAAAGTCAATTCCGTTTTTTTCTTGTATTTAAGGGGGGAAGGTTGGTGTGATATTCTGTTTGATCTGCATTATTCCCGAGTACCTGCTCTCTCCTCACATCTATTTAAATTGTCTATTGGTGGGTTGAAGGGTGCTGCAGGGGGAATCTCTAACCATAGTGCTATCTGTTCCAAACCAACCCAACAGTATTCTTTTCTTTGCTGCATTGTTTTTGTGTTCATTACTTGTTTCCTAGTGCATTAAAGATATTATTCATTGTTCCTGTCATCCCATTGGTGATTGTTGTTACCTATTAAAACCATATTGTGATTTAAATTCTAAATAAATAAACAAATATTTACCTTTACCACTATCCTGATTCCTGGTTCAGTGTAACCTGGGGGGTATTTTGAGATGGGTGTGATATGAGTGGTATGTCATTCAGAATATTGAACTTATAGATAAAAATAAATAAGGGTTTCATTTGCGCACTACATGCTGGGCGAGACTTGGGTGTGTGCCTGATTGAAATTACTTACAGCTTGGGGGCTCCTCCGGGATCCTGAATTTGACACACCACTCGTGACAGTCTAACACAGCATACTAGTCGGCAGGGTACATACCCCTAGTTGGGTTGGCATACTGTGCTACACTGTACAAGCACCCCTCAAAAGAAATACTCAAAAGAATTGGGCCTGTTTGGAAAGGTAAATTAACCCTGAGATAAATCAGAAGGAAATTAATATTTCTGGAATGGCGAGCCCTGTGGAAATTAATATTGCTAGGGAGCACCTCCTGCACAAACTGTTTGTCAGGGGTGAGTGGCCAGATCAGGATGAACAGGTATTGTTGCATGAAATAAAACAACAAGTCACTGCAATTCGACCTTGATACCTGGCAGGACAAGGGTCCATTACATAAAGTACTTAGTGAGCTGTACAAGGCCCCAAAAATAAAAGAGGAGCCGTGTAAAATTGCCAAAATAGCGGCCTACCTGTACCTCCACGTAGGAATTGTTCAGGAAAAGCATGCAGACAATATAGATTTGACAAATGGGCAAGGGGAAGCACTGCAGCAAATCCAGAACAATCTGGACTCTGCAGAGGAAAGTCTCCAGGAAAGCAAAGAATCAGAAACAGAGGCTAGGCAGTATATCACCAAACTCCAAGAAGATCTGGCTATCTTACTGCAAAAGAATGCAGAGCAAGATACCCAGGTACAGACACTGCAGAAAGAGTGTCAAGAAAGGTTTGACTCTTTACAACAGAGTCAACAGACGTTGGAGCAGCAATTAACCTTTAATAGAGCCTGCGCAGAGCAGGTAGTCACCGTACAAAACCATCTAGAATCCTTGAAAGAGGAAAATAATAAATTAATTATTAAAGACATCCACTCTCAAGAGGAATTTGATGAGGAGCGCCAGAAATCTAGCGCATTTAAAAAACAGAGGGATGACCTGGCTGTACAGAAGGGCAATCTAACTCAGGAGAGGGACGCCTTAGGCCTGGAAGTCAGCTATTTAAAAACTAAGTTAGAGGAAAGAAAGCTGGCCCTTCAGGAGTTTAGTGACATCAAAACTGATTATGAAAAGCTACTAGAGCACACCAGGCGGGTGGAGGATGTTGTGGCAAAGAACAATCAGACCAATAAGGACCAAACTCAGGAGGTGAATCTCCTGCAGTAAAAATTGGCCCAGTATTTCCAATCTAGGCCGGAAGCACAGACAGACATAGGCAACAAGAGCATAGTCCATAATTTTTGGGTCGTGCGAGATGTCCCTGCTGCATTTTATTTAGACAGTGACATTCTCAATCGCTTTACCATTAGTTTGGACCTAATAAACTTCAAAGCCTGGTCCTGATTAGCGGGTTATCCCATGGACTTTGATGACCCAGAGAAAGCATTTCAGTCAGCTCAATTGCTGCCATATGCAGTTGAAATTCAGATTGGAGAGGAAGTCACCATCCCAGAACGGACAATTCACACTTAAAATAAAGATTAAAAGAGGACAGAAACTAAAAATTCCTGACGCCTATGTTCACCTCAATGTCCATTTCCAACAGCAAGGGTTGGGGTTAAACCCAACATCACTAGTCAATAAAGAACACAACACCATTTCAGTAGGTTGGATAACAGCAACCTTAGGAGTATCACTCTGGGCGCAGGCACCATTATTGGAATGGCGGTTGATGACCGACATTTTTCCATAGATTTAGGTAATGTACTGGTAGGACCAATCCCCAATGACTGTTTTGACAGTGATAGCGACAATGACACAACACCAGACAGGATCATCACCCGGCATGGGGGGAATTTCCTGGTGTACTCTTCCTGCCCTTATGGTAAGGAAGATGTGACCTGTGACTTCAGGAGGAATGAGGTGATCTTTCAAGTCCACCAGGACTGCCTTCCCCAGCTGAAGCCATCAGTCCAAGTCAGTACTGCAACCAGGGACGTCTCCACCCAGCTGGAAGAGGCCGCTGAGATAGCCAAACCAGAAGTCTTTCTGGGCTTCAGGCAGATGGTTGAAGAGAGAGTTAACCTAGCTGATGCCTGTGAGACTCTGGAGCAGAAGCAAAAATTGAAACAAGTTTTCTTAGATTTTCAAGATCTCTTTGCGGTGGACTCCTATGACTGTGGTCGCAGCGAAATCCATACAACAACAATTCCCACGGACCCTGGCATGACTCTACTGTTTGTGAAGCAATATCTCTTGTCTCTCACATCAATGGAGTCCCTTACAGAAATATTTAAGAACCTTAAGTCCCGTGGGATAATTCGTCCAGTCCACAGCACCTTCAATAATCTGGTGCTGGGGATTTTGAAAACAAATGGCCATTGGAGACTCTGTGCTGACCTAAGGGAGCTCAATAAACGGGTCCACACTTCCCAATGGCCTCTTCCCTACATTGACCAAGGGCTGGCCCAGATCTAGGGGTCAAAGGTATACACTGCCATTGACCTGACCAATGGGTACTGGACTGTACCTGTCAGTAGGGAGGACCAATATAAGCTGGCCTTTACCTTCGGGGGGCAGCAGTACACTTGGACCCAGACTCCCTTCGGATACATCAACTCTGGCAATGAATTTAATATCTTTCTGCATAAGGCCATGCCCGACTTGGGTGAAAGGGGGTAACCTGGCCTATGTAGATGATGTTCTAATCAAAAGCTCAGCTGTGGAGGAACACATAGTGGAGATCCGTTATGTCCTGACACAGTTGAGGGCTGCCGGAGCAAAACTCTCTTTCCAAAAGGAACAGTGGTGCAGAACCCGTGTCAACTTCCTGGGGCATGAGATAACTCCTGAGGGTCTCTGTCCACAGGAAAAGAAAGCAGAAGCACTCCAGAAACTAAAAGACCCCAAAACTCTGTGTGAGCTAAGGAGCCTGCTTGGACTGACTAATTATAGCAGAAAGTTCATTGAGGATTACGCAGAGATCACAAGACCCCTGATCCATCTGTTGAAGGGGGGGTCAAGTGGGAGTGGGGTCCAGAACAAGCCGAGGCAGTCTGACAACTCAAAAGAAGCCTCTTACAAGCACCTTGCCTAGCTTACCCTGTCAAAAACAAGGAGTTCTTCTTGGAGACAGGGTTCTCAAATACATGCTTGACCGCAGTATTACACCGAAAGCATGACAAGATCAATAAAGTAATCTCCTATGCGAGTAAGACTTTATCCTCAGTGGAGGAAAAATTCCACGATTGTGAGAAGGCACTCCTGGCAACGGTGTGGGCATTGAAAAATTACCACCCGTTTATCCAGGGGAACACATCATAGTGGAGACTCCACACCAGCCTCTGCAATATCTTCAAAGTGACAGAATCTGTGCCGGAAATGTGAGTAATTCCAGAATTACTTCCTGGATTCTGTGAATGCAAGGCTTTCCTGTGGAGGTCAGATATGGCCAAAACAAGACGAGTCCTCTCGCTCAAGGTCTGGCTGACTTGCATGATTGTGCCAGAGAAAACTGTCTCGAGGACGAAAGTCTTAAAATCGAGGACAACATGGAGGCATACCTTAATTCCCCACACAAAGTCTATGAAGAAGACCAGTGTGAGGGAATGCCCACTGTCTATGTGGATGGGTGCTCCTACCATGTTGACAACAACGGGTAAAAGGAACTTGTGGCCGGTGCGGGGAATGCATGGGTGAATGAATGGGTACAAAATCGGTCCCCACAGTAGTCAAGTGGCAGAGCTGATGGCTGTGCATCAAGCCATCCTCACTGCTGTCCAACACCAACTCCACAAACTGGTCATAATCACTGATTCAGATTATGTACAGAACGGGTTCGTGGAGCACCTGGTTAATTGGAAAACCAGAGGCATGCTATGTGCTAACAATAAACCACTAAAACATGGACAATTAATTCAAAATATTGATGATCTGGTCACCTTGAATGGGATGACCATCTACTGGAAAAAGATCAAGGGTCATTCTAAAGTAGAGGGACCAGACAAAACTGGAAATTACCTAGCTGATCAGCTGGCCAAAATCAGAGCCATCCAAGGGGATCTACTGGAGATCGAGTCCCTGTTGGGGGAAATCCAGGTCACTGCTATCACTAGGTCCCAGACAAATGCTCACAATGAACTTTCAACTGCCCAATGGAGTAAGGAGACCGAAGATGCTGGTTTGATTACAGCTCAAAAAGGGGATTCAATAATTGGTAAGTTTTATCAACACATTGAGGACTCTGAGAACTTTCCCCTGACGGATACCGATTTCATTGGGAAAGAGGACCTCAGAGTGTTGATGAAATGTTCAAAAATGTTCTGAATCCAAGACGGTTTGTTGGTGAGGAGGTCCATATCTGGCCATGACCAGTGGGTGCTCCCCACCTCATTCCGAAGCCTGATGCTAAGTCACACCCATGATGCGGCCACAGCTGGTCATCGGGGGTTTCATATGACATTAGAAATCTTATGAGAGGTTGCATACTGGCCACACATGGGGCAGGACCTCGACCAATACTTGAAGGGGTGTCTTGTGTGTGCACAATTTCAGCCAACATCACTCACACACCGTGCTCCCCTCCAAAAGAGGGGGATGACACTGCCTTGGTCAGATTTGCAAGTCGATTTTATCGGGCCTGTGATTCGCTCAAGTAGGGGGAACAAGTACATGTTGACCGTAGCATGCTTGTTTACTAAATGGGTGGAATGTCTCCCGGCTCCAAATTGCAAGGCAGAAACAGCAGCTGCCCTGATGATCAATCACATCTTCTCGCGTTTTGGACTACCCCAAAGGATTGAGTCAGACCAGGTAGTCACTTCACTAGCGAAGCAATGACAAAGATGTGGGAGATACTTGGGGTAAAAAGGAAACTACACATTGCATACCGGTAATCCTCTAGTGGTGGAGTTGAGAGGTACAATAAAACCATTGTGAGCATATTAAAAAAGTTTGTGGCAGATTCTGGGCCAAGTTGGGACATTCGAATACCCCTTGTCCTGATGGCCATCAGATATACCCCTTTTTCTGCAACAAAAATGTCTCCATTTGAGCTGATGACTGGACAAAGGATGGTGTTACCCCAGCATCTGCTCTACAGAACCCAAGAGCAGACCTTGATAAATGCCTCCACAACTCATGAGTATTTTGAGAATCTGAGAAAACACCTTCAACATGCTTTTGCGTATGCTCAGCGGAATCTAGAAAGATCTGCAGACAGTAAAACAACTAAAAAAGAATATCAAGTAGGAGACCAGATCCACTTGTACAATTTACAAAGGAACCAAGCCAAAGAGCGCAAATTCCTCCCAACTGGCGGGGTCCTTTTGAAATTGTGGACAGAATCTCACCAGTCACCTACAGAATCTGCATCCCCAAGGGCAGTTTGACAGAAGGGGAAGACAAGTGGGTCCACATAAATCAGCTAAAGAGTTGTCACCCCAGGCATACTTTGCGGCAGATAGAAGGGCTTACCGGAAACCCAGAGGAGGAAAATCCGGACAGCTAGAAAAATTTATAAATATTCTTTGATTCCACCTGAGAAAATGGGTAGATTATCACTGAATAATAGGCGGGGAATATGGCCAATTGTTTAGGAATGCAAGTGTCTTTCCCACTGCTGGCAACCCCGAAGATGTGTGGACACAGTAGTGGGAACATTTCCATAACCATGCTATGTTCTGTTTTCTAGCATTTGAACTAAGAATCATCCCAAGAATCACCAAGGAGGACCACTCGGGGACCGGGAGGAAAAACCCAAGGAATTAGGAGTATCGTCCCATCCTAACCTGAACCGGCGAGGAGAGCGTGTCGCCTCAGGCACTGAAGGGAGAAGCAACTGAATTTCTCCACATGGACAGAAAAGAACATCTCAATCGCCCGACTCCCTCGCGACTGGAAATCAAAATGAAGTCATGATGGGGGATTTGTGGGATGTATTGACCCACTCTGCTACACTACGCGGCCTCACTCTGCTATGTATGGTGCAAGAAACAGTGAAATGGCAGCAAAACCTTTGTGCGCACCAAAACCTCAAAAACCGCGGTTTTCAATACCCAAAATGATGGCTGCACAACCTGCCACCCATCGTGCATGTGTGGTGGAACAGAGCACACGCTGCAGAAAAAGTGCCAGTGGGCTCCATGACAAGCAAACATAGAGTGCAGAGGGAAAAGCAGCACTTTGCAAGTGAACCTCCAAAATTTGCCATAAATGATATTTACTTTGCTGATAAAATACCAAAATGCCTGTACACAACACTTCCTAACAGTCAAATCTTGCTTGGCTTTAAAATTCATTTGACCTAATGAAGCACTGTGAATGTACAAAGTCCTGAAAGGTTAAGAGCAAAGACATTCTCAGAAAAACTGGATTGCCTGTGAATGACAGTTCCTGTCAAATGGGCTTTCCTGATGAAACTTTAAAGTTGTCTAAACTAAAAGCCTGCCGGATTAGCAAATATGAAAGGTTTGTTGCTGAAAGAAACAGAGATTTCAGTTGTTTTTGATCCCACAGGTTTATATCTAAGAAAGTAATTTATCTATGTCATTTGATGCAACAAGTTTGTTTTCTACTGGATTTTAAGTCAAGAAATTAAGAATAAATTAGCCTGGCTGGGCTGCAAGAAGTGGAAATACAGGTTTCCCCCAAGGGGAGGGCATTCCTCTCAGCAGATACTCACTGACATATGATAAAAGTGGGGTAGGACAGACTTTTGTCTGCAGCCAGAGAACAATGGCAGATTCTCCAGGCCAGGAAATGGACGTGTGAAGAGGTCGTAAACTTGGCTTGCAGAAGGTTCCCAAAGGTGGGGGCTACTCCTTGAGCTCCAGGGAGAGACAAAAGGCGGATCATTTGCTGCTAAGAACATGTAATGAACAATTTTTAGAGACTCATAACTTGTTATCAGAAATGGTGAAAAATATAAAAAGGGCAGATTTGTTAGTCCAATTTTTGGCACTACATTTCAAAACGTAGTGGAACTATGTAACATATTTGGACAGGAATGGTGATATATGTGGTTTTATGGGAACTGTATTTATGCTACAATTATTAAACTTTACACACACATCCCTAATTTAAACACACATATTTGTGGAAATTTGGAGAAAGTTTGGAAATTGTTTTCATGAAGAAATTGACAAAATGCTGCAAAAAGGCGAAACGAGATCTCACAGATGCAGGATTTTGATGAACAGATACTCCATAAAATATGGAATCCTTGTATTTAATTTTCATAGAGGTTACAAATGTATAAATATGTATTTAGGACAAAATTCGATTTTGATACTAGTGGCTAGGGGAGGTTTCTAAGGATTGTAAAAACCAAACCATAAACTTGACATCACCTGTGTTTGAGCCAATCACTCAGATGCAAGGCGGAGATGAGGCTCTGATCCAATCCCAGTCCACAGGGGTGAGTTTAGTTAAGCCGACAAATACACCCATTTTTGTGATGTCATTTGAAAGGATAAATAGAAACAGCTGACAACACATAGGGACTCACTCTTCTGATTCCAGCGAAGCACTCTGATCCAGCATTCAACATCCAGCATTCAACATCCTTCCAGATCCAGATGCCAAGGACCAGGCCAAGCAGTAGCTGAACCATTTTCAGCAAGGCCTCAATCCTCAAACTCATTCTTACAACCCAGTGAAGCGCTGTGGTGTGAGAAAGCATCCTGAAACTAGCATCCTGAAACTATCTGGCTTGCTACCATAATGCTTGCCTGATGAACTCGCTATCCCGCTGATTTGAAATACCCAAAAACAAGAAGGGCAGATCCTGTGCAGTTCCGATGACCAGCCTTGATGATCCAGTCCCGAGCCCGATGTGCTGTCTTTCCTTGATAGACCCAATCCATTGACCAGAACTGTGACTGTCCAAAAATCTTAAATCCCAGTGGATTGTGAGCAATAACAGGATTCTAGAGAACTATTGTATACCTTGCTTATCTTGTTCCACTCTAATCTCTGAACTATCCCTACTTTCATAACCAGTAACAGTGTCAACATTTTTAGTGCTATCTTATTCTGTCTAGCTGCTAAAGTGCCATTTTTGTAGTCATCTTTATTTGTGTAACTCTGATCCATAAATCTCACTTTGAGTGTTTGGACTGGTGCCGCCGGGGAAGGTTATGGGGATCCGTTACTGAAGTCATGAATCAGTCTCAGAGCTTAGTTTGTCCCGACTTTGTTGCCTAGCCTGAACGCTCTAGCCTTGAATGAAAGCATAAGCCATATTTTCTGATTCTAAACTGAAGTCCTTGTCCAAAGTCGTGTCTTTATTTTCGAAAAACACTTCTCACTAAAACCTCCATAACTCCCTCAGTTTTTAAGATAGAAACACAATTTCAACTCCCATTTGTACCCAGCATCCTCAGCTACATTCACAACTCAGATCGCATTGTGAAACAGTGTGGTTGACCCGTTTTTATTATAAATCCATAAGTAAAGGTTTGCTGCAAATTGACATTTGGAAATGTTTTACACGTGTGAATTACATTTAAATTATTTCCCACTTGGCCTTTGAGATGCCAACTGTTTCCTTTTATTGAAATCATTGCTTGTGTTTTCTTACATCTGTTCAAAGCAGCTCCCGTAGACATTTATAATAATTTAAGCATTTTTGACCAAATTTAGTGTTTTTGCTCAGCCAGTTTCAAAGCCATCCTGACAGTTGAAAAGTCAATTACGTTTTTCTCTTGTGTTAAGGGGGGAAGGTGGGAGTGATATTCTGTTTGATCTGCATTATTCCCGAGTACCTGCTCTCTCCTCACATTTATTTAAATTGTCTATTGGTGGCTTGAGGGGTGTTGCAGGGGTAATCTCTAACCATAGTGGTATCTATTCCAAACCAACCCAACAGTATTCTTTTCTTTGCTGCATTCTTTTTGTGTTTATTACTTGATTCCTAGTGCATTAAAGATATTGTATCATTGTTCCTGTCACCCCGTTGGGGATTGTTGTTAACTATTAAAACTATATTGTGATTTTAAATTCTAAATAAATAAACAAATATTTACCTTTACAACTAGCCTGATTCCTGGTTCAGTGTAACCTGGGTGGTATTTTGAGAAGGGTGTGATATGAGTGGTATATCATTCAGAATATTGACCTTATAGATACAAATAAATAAAGGTTTCATTTGCGCACTACATGCTGGGCGAGACTTGGGTGTGTGCCTGAATGAAATCACTTACAAATCTTGGATGACATTGCAGTGTTCAGCCCTACTTGGAAAGAACATGTTGACCACTTAGGATATGCTTTGCAGACTCTTGAGCAGGCCGATCTGACCATAAAGGCAAGTAAGTGTCAAATTTGTCAGAGCAAAGTGGCCTACCATGGACATGAGGTAGGAGGAGGTGAAATCAGGCCATTGCCTAGCAAGGTACAAGCTGTACAAAACTGGGCCACCCCTACTACTCAAACCCAAGTAAGAGCCTTCCTAGGCCTCACTGGTTACTAAGGGAACTTCATAGAGAACTATGGGACCATAGCTTCTCCCTTGAATGTGCTCTCCTCACCCACATTTCCCAAAAAGGCCAGGTGGAATGAGGAGTGCACTCAGGCATTTGAAGGACTTAAGAATGCCCTTTGTCAAGCTCCAGTTTTAAGAGCTCCTGACTACAACCAAACCTTCTTTGTGCAAATAGATGCTTCCAATACAGGTATAGGTGCAGTTCTCAGTCAGCTGGATGAAAAAGATAGGGAGCACCCCATTTGCTTCATCAGCAGGAAACTGAAGGAACCTGAAACAAGGTGGGCAACCATTGAAAGAGAATGTTTTGCTATTGTGTGGTCACTGAAGAAGTTTAGACCATACTTGTATGGATCTACTTTTGTGATTCAGACTGACCACCAACCCTTGAGATGGTTGATGCAAATGAAAGGGGAAACCCTAAACTACTGAGATGTTCAATCAGCCTCAAGGGTTTGATTTTTCCATTGAACACAGGTCTGGGTGTCACCACCAAAATGCTGATGGTCTCTCCAGGATGGTTTGATCGACTGGAGTAAGGAGATTCATCCAGGAGTGGATTAAATCCTCATGTCCCTTAGTATGGGGGGACGAGTGTTAGGGAGTATTCTCATAAATGTGCTAAAGTCCCTTACCTTTTGTTACCCCCAGCAACTTTTCTGGATTTTCTAGGATTTTAATTTTTACCTGGAAAGAGTGTGAACCTTTTTTCCCACTCTCATGTATTTTGATGTGTGTTTTACTTGTGTGTTCTTTTGATACAGAGTTTTAGACAACTCCATAGGCATCATCTTGTTCTTGTGTGTCACACAGCACCTTCAGTGCAGTGGCACAGGGATGTCTTTTAGACTTCCCAATGTTTAAATACCTTCTCTGGGACTGACTACTGTCTCCCAGAGCATGTAAAGTTAAATTGACTGTGCTAGTCTTTTTAAATTCATAGACCCAGCACACACTATCTTCCTATAGATTGTTAGAGGGGTTGCCTAGCATCCCCTGTGTCTAAATACTCATGTAACAGTCAACTGTTACCCTTTCCTCTTGAAATGGCTGGTGGCAGTGGTTTTAGAATGAACTACCATGATTTTTCCCAACCGCGAACACCGCTAACTAGAAATCGGGTCAGCCATGTTTTTCAATATGGCACCCCAGACCCCTCTGTAAAAACACACTGTGGTCATCTTTTATTGCCATTTCTTTTAGTAAAGGTCCTTCTAGTGTTTGTCTCTGTGTGCCAAACCAGGTATGGTCCTTTTGTTCGATGGCCTTTGGCGGGCTTCAGTGCTGAAGCCCTCCTCTGGTGCCTGAGTGTCTGGGTGGACAGGATGTGAGGGAGGTGTCCGAAACTCCCTGTGCTTAGTCTCCTAGGAGACCTGAATGCACTCTGGTGTGATTGGCTGGCTGACTGTCCGTATAAGGTCAAAATAGGGCAAAAAGAGGGCGTTCTTTTTTGTTATAGGGGGCTTGACTCAAAAAGGCAATTTACATAGACGAAACAAACAAGGGAGTCAGCAGCTACCCCTTTTCAACTGTGTAAACAGGTAGGCCTAAAGAGCAGGTAGCTAGTTTATACAAATACTAGCTATTGGAGGTCACATACAGGTTGGAAATATTTTTTGTGATGAGCCAATTTATTCATAAGTTCAGACACACATCTAAAATCTGTAGGTTCACAAAAACACAATTGAACCTTAAAAAACACATTTGAGCCCTATTGGGCAAACAAAAGAGTTACAAACGGTTATAAGAGTATACTCCACAGTCAAGTGAGGGTTAGTAACATAATTTATAGTGCAAGTTCATATACTACTTATAGAATGGTAGTATGTTATTGTTGTCAAGCAAGGACAGCCACCCTGCTGGGTGAGTGACAGTTAGGCTGGAATGAATAGGAGAAAACTGTCTCTGGGACTTGGAAGGCAGAGTCAACCACTGGAATGAAAGCACCAAAGATGAGCTGAAGGAAGATGACTCCTGCAACTCCTGGACCGTTGGTTTGCCCGATGAAGCCCTGCTGCAGGTCCAAATTGCCTGAAGCTCCCTCAACAGAGAAGCCCCTTCAAGGATGACTCCTTTCCTTGAGCTTGTCGGAACAACCAACTGGCAAGACTGTTGCACCTTTTCGGCATTGGCAAGTCGGACATCGTTGGTCACTGTGTGGAAGTCTGCTCCTGGGTCCTCCCAATAGGGTTGTAGGGAACCATTGCAACGGTCTAGTGGTTTCACGTTGCCGGCAGAAACACATGATTGACCACATGACATCTCTTAAGGGAAGTAGAACACCGCGTCGAGGCGTCGCTTCTGTTGTATGTGATGCTCCTACCGAACCCCGTCCTTTGTTTCCCGCCTTAGTGCCCTCAGGTTCTCCCATTGATTCTCCCGTTACTACGGGTCGGAAGTTGTTCCACACACCCGACCCGATTCAAGACCAGAGTCCACTGTGCGGAATGCATTCGTCCTCCTGGGGAGTCCGACGCTCACAGCCACCCGGATGGTTCAAGGCGAAGGGTACCGTTCTCAGAACTGCTGTTACTAGTGAGCATTCTCTTTCCCTTCAAGCTTTACTTTCAAACCTCTTATCCTTTTCCCACTTACCTCTTATTCTCTCGCCCTGCAGAATTCCTTCCTCCCGCTTTGGCTTGAGAAGAATCCATCTTCCAAGAGGGATCGTCCAGGGTCTCCCGCGTCACCCATCCAAGAAGACCGTTCCCCGGCATACAGGGTTTTTTTACCCCAGAGGGTTTCCCTGGGGTTCATGCTACCCTTCACTGGTCCATATTTCCCAGTGATAGGGGCGAGCAGGGACTTCAGGGTGATCTTTCCTTTCTGCAGCTGCTGTTTCCGTCACGTCAAGGCTCGATCAGGTTAGTGACAATCTCTACAACAGTCAACAGTAACAAAGCCACCTGGACACCGTCTCCATACTGGTCGAATTTTCTTCAGAGTGCTGTTGAAAACCGGATAGCCAGTTGAGAAGGATACCAGTTTGTGGACTTTAAGGCACTCACACCTTTAAACCAACGTTTAGCCAAGCTTGTGGCTTCTTCCCTGGGCAGTGCAGGAGCCTCCCAACATCCTCCTTCTTGTCCCCATGACTGAAGCTCAGGAACAGCAAGATCTGCAGGAACTGCCAGGAACAACTGCCGCAGCTACAGCTTTTCTTCATCAATAAATTACTGTGCAAACGCAGTGTGGAAATCTTTTTGGCCGCGGTGAATGTTTGTGAAACTTTCCCAACTTTGGAGTCTTGTTTGCTCCTAATCTGACATATAACTCTTTTTCTGGCAAACTACTTCTAAGAACATTGGCAAAGACTTAACCATTTACTACCAGAACTGTGCTATCCTATCCAAGACACTGAACCAGGCCTATTGAATTGAATTGCCTCTTGTAGTGAACTGAAACTATTTGCCTTGCCTCTAAAAGTAATTGTGTTTTGATTCTTATAACCTTTGTCTTTCTACCCCTTTTGAAAGTTACTGAAGTGCCATTTTGCTCCCACTTCAGGGGAGCCCTAACTTGTTCAGAAACATATTGGTTGTGTACTGTAGTGTGATATTGTTCTGCTTCTTGCTAGTGGAATTTTTTCTAACTAAATGTGTAAATAAATGTATATTCTTTTACCAAGAAACCTTGAGTAAGTGTTTGAACTACTGTGATTGCAAGTCCTTTGTGTAACATCTTGTACTGCTCACATCCCTCTTGAGATAAGTCTGGCTGCTCAGTCACTGCTACCACATAACTGTGTAGTACAGGCTTGTACCAAAGGTGAGATTGTGCTTACACATGTAGTCTTAATTGTGTGTAGTGTTCCCAAAGGGTACTTACTGCATGTAATTCTGCCTAACACACTCTAAATGGCTGCCCTTTTGCAGTTGACCTAAAATCTCACTGCCGCCCCTGTCCAAATAAGAGAATGGTACATTGCTGCATCTCTAACATTAGAGCTGCACATCTCACATTTTGCCATCATTTGATTTTGTTTAGCTAATATCAAGTCCAATAGAGACCCATGTGATGTGACATCATGCTGTAGTTGTTCAAACAAATTCAAAATGCATTCAGAATTTCATTAGTCTCTTTCAGCAAAGGCTCACGAACATCAACCCCCTTTTGATCCATTTTATGGATCAAAAGAGACAGTGGGCCTCATTCCGAGTACGGCGCTAACCAATGGCGCTATTAACACCTTGGTTGACGCCGTACCCGGACCAGCAGCGCCTTGGTGGATGGCGGAATTACCGCCCCATTCCAAGGTTGGCGGGGCGGTAATTCCCCATTCACCAAGGCTCTTCCCCATTCCCAAATGAGCCCCCATAGGGCTCAATGGGAATGGGGAAGATGCAAATAACGGTGACCGTTCATTACGGTCACCGTTATTGGCTTGGAGGCCCCTTTGCGCCCTCGACTTTAACACCTGCTCAAAGCAGGCGTTAAGGGCGAGGGCGCAAAGGGAACTCGGAGTATGGCGGTAAGGGATCACCGCCACCGGTCTCGTTACCGGTGGCCGCTATCCCTTACCGCCATACTCGGAATGAGGCCCAGTGTCTCTTATTGCGGGGGGCAGGTGCCGAGGAGTGTGATGTTATTGAGGTATCAGAGGCAGAATTAGCTGCCTCCGAAATTATCAGTGGCCTATTTAAGAAGAAGTCCTCCTGCTCAGACGAGAAGTCAATTGTCTCTCAATCCAACATGCCGACACAAGGCCCTATCATGTGCGAACCCTGGGCCATCGCCCCACAGGGCTGTGCAGTACTTAAAGCAGGACCGGACAACACCAACCTAGTTAGTTTTGAGGGGCCAGGCTGTGGACCCAATGGGACCGCTGTTGTATTCAAGGATGAAAAATAGTCTGTGATCATTTTTGATACTGGTATGGAGGATTTAATCCTGGCCACCTTGAGACCCATCTTCTTCACGGGGGACAAATGGTCAGGGAGTACCAATTCATTTACAGGATGCACCTACTTTACCACTTCCAGCGGGGAAGGAGGGATGGGAAGATCACTCTTCCACTCAAGAGATGCCGAAGCATCCAGCCACAGCCCTTGTGCCTCAGGGTCCTCCTTATTGCAACTTTGCAGATCATATATCGTTTTTTTGTGTTCCATTTTGTCCCCAGACATTGGTGACGTGCCAATGTAAGTGTAAATTGAGCACAAAGGTTGAAATAGTCAAAATCAGTTTCCAGAAAAAAGTGCTTAATCGTTTCAGGTTTGGACGGCAGTCCCATTCGAAATTACCAGTATGTGGCAGCAGAAACCTGCCAGCAGTCTAAAGCTAAAAACGCAGGACCACCACTCACCAGGTTCAACAGGGTTTTAGAATTACCTTCTCATTTGTCACTCACAGAAAGCCACATTGGTTATCCTTCCAACCAGCATCGCGAATTAAAAGTGAGATGTCTTACCAGCACACGCTTCTCAGCTCAGTAGATGCTGGCTACCCAAGACATGAGACACACTGGAACACTTCTCAACACTAATAATACCTGTAATGCCAAAAGGCTTACAGCCGATCCAGGCAGGTACAGAAAATGCAGCAGTAATAATGGCAGTGCAGCTGTAGCGGTAGCACCGCAGTAGCACCCAGTTGCCTCAGCTTCGTGACCCAGGCCAACTTCCTGCAGGTTAGTGGAACGGCCCTTTACAACATGTACAGCGTGCTACCAGCAAACCAGTGAACTACACGTCAAGCCGCACTGAGAGAATCTTGCAATCACAGTCAGCCACTTCCGACGTTCACCTGCACTGCTCAATCTCAATATATCAATTATCTCGCCTATGTGGATGACATTCTTTTGTTTGACCCTTCTTCTATTGGATTACAGAGGGCTCTTACTGATCTCACTGCTTACCTAGCCATGAATGAATTGGAACTTAACATTTAAAAAAACAAGATCATCTGTTTTTCAAGAGCTCCCAAAAGGATAAATAGTTTCAACTGGAATGTAGATTGTTTAAAGATTGAGCAAACATTTTGGTTATGTTACTTGGGATTCCAAGTTTTAAATAAGCTCAATTATAGCATATTAGGCATTTTTTGTTTTGAGAGAGAACATATTGTTGCAAGCTGCTAAAATGAAACGTATAAAGTCAAAATATTGTTGTTATTCCTTAACCCAATAGTTTGCTTCTATAAATCAAAGGTGATTCCAGTTGTAGTCTATTGTCTCGATTGCTGGCACTTGGACGGTTAGGCTGCTCTCAGTTGGTTTGGGGACATCTTATGGAAAAGGGAATTACCCCTTACAAAGTGCATTCCAATATCCCTTATCAGATGTGAACTTGGTGTAACATCTTTGGGGGCGTGGGTAAAATGGAATATGCTATGTTTGCATTATAAGATCATAACCTGTCCCACCAACTCAATTTTTGAAGTTCTGAATGCTTGCTCATTCTATAACGCATGTATTCACTTAAATGAATGAATGGTTAAGTGCAGAACTAATGTAGAGAGTATTGGGATTTCCATCTTTGTATTTTGAGACAATTGCTTTATTGCTAAAAATAAATTATGGAAGTCCGGTTGGATCTCCATAGTTGATTCTTTGATAAGATATACATTGTACAAGCAAAATATTTGCAATTTTAGGGTAAGGTGGGAACTCTTCCGGTTTACTTGGAGCAATTCCCTTCCCCAACAATTCGGGATATCTTTCTAAAATTTCATTTAAATATCCTCCCGATTGGTGACATTTCTGACATCCATTATGGGGTGCCCTCCAATCCAAAATCATGTAGATTTTGTAAAAAAAATAAGGCCACCCGAATCTTAGCAGCATCTTTTCATTGACTCTAGTAGAACCTTTCAAATACGATTGCATCATTCAGCAAAATGTGCAATTGACAGTGATTTTATCTCTCTTCAAAGATTTTGATATAGACTGGTTGATGGCTCCACAACATCATTAACGATAGCCGTGACTAGAACCCTGAATTACATTTTAGCTCAAACCATATAGTTAAAGAATTCTTTAGAGTGAGAAGGCGGCATATTGATGTAATTAAAAGAATTCTTGATCATTTTCTTTTTACTTTATCCTTTTTTGGCATTTTTTGTGAAAGGCTTGTATGAACCAAAAGAAAATATAGACACAAGCACACACATTTTGGCAAATGATAAGCCCCATATTAGGACTGGTAATGCAGCTGGGATCGAACCAGGTACATACACAAGATTTTTTTACTTTAATTAATAATTAAATTGTTAAGACTCAACCGCTACCATGCATGCCAAATGTGTATCTGTGTTCATTTTGGACAGGGCGACAGGAGAACTTTTACTGCTATTGAAGACGAGGACGCACATGTTATGGTTAGGGCTACCTGCACCCCTAGAAGCAATTTCTGATCAATACTTGCTTCCCCCTCATACTCACAAGCAGGCAATTCATTGTGGCAGGGGAGCATGTAGCGAACAAGGGAGAAGGGTGTGGGGATGCACAGACCTGTCTAGTCTCAAGGCGAGAAACTTGTATCTCTCTATGGTGTTTCAATACAGTAACAATATTGGACGTATACACAGTTTACAAGATATACTTCAGGTGAAAAAGGCTAGAGTCAGAAGGCCACTTGGGACAAAGAACAAGACAAAACCAGAACTATGAAGCGCTACACAGTAGGCCCAAATACACTCCTACAGGGACAATTGTCCCAATGTTTGTTGACTTAATCATACAATTGGTTACCTCACCTGCAATGAGGGTAATTATTCGCTTCAGTTTCAACACGGTTTTTGCATGCAAAAGTTAGATTAGAATCATACTTTAATGAAAGTTTCTGTTGACAGTTAATAAAAAGTAATAACTATGGCGTTTAAAACTATTCAAACACAGTCTTCATCGTCCGCATCCTTCATATGTTATATCCGGTTAGCGTCAAAGACAGTAAAAGCAGTCATACATATCAGGGACAGATGCCAACAAGGTGCAATAGTATCTTGACTAACTTAGTTGGGTTTAGACAAACTCAAATTAATTGGTTGTTGCAATATGTGTGTAAATTCCAGTATTTACAAACATTCACACATGGATTTTCCAGATTTTCTCATACAATCTTTGTAAAACAAAATAGCTAATTGTCAGTGTTTCTGTGACCGATGCGTTTCGGATTGAAGATCCGTCTTCAGGGTGCAAACTGTATGTTCCTAGTCGGTTAAACTTCTTGGAAGAGGCCCTACAGGGTAATCAGAAATTAACATTCAGTATCGGGACAGGCAGGGTCATAATTTCTAAGTTCTGTATATTAGTGAATTGTACTGACCTCTGTATTTCTTTAGCAGAAACCAAATTCAAACCTGTAAGGGTTAGTATATGCTGTCAGGATGAGAAGTCACACATTTAGAGAGTGTATATCCAAGCAAAATGCAGGAGTTGAGTAAACCATAAAATAGGTCCACCATCTAATGAAGAAGTCCGTGTGGCAAAAAGGTTTTGTGCATAAACGGATTCAATTGGTCATTGTGAAATAGTGCTTTTGGCAGATCTCTTTCCTCAATACACATTGGGTAAAAGAGCATTGGTTGACCAAATGGAGAACAACTAGCCAAATGTTTTGACTCATGTAAGTGCCCTTCAGCCAAAGGAGTCCCATACCAGCACTTGTTGTGCAGGATTGATCAAACAGGGACCATATTTGTCATTTTGTAATTCTGTATCACAATTTCATTTTTTGGACTGAACCAGTTAACATCAGCGCAGCATGATCTGCTTGAATATGCATGCCAGGTTTTAAATACCAGCTTTCTAGCATTTGTTAATTGATGACAAAACGATATGCTGTACCAGCGCACTGGCTAGAATTAAAAATATACTCCCCTTATAAGATATATTATTAATAAGGAGAGGTGAAGTAAAACATATCATATTTGGTATTAATAGTAATACCTTGTGTGGTTTTTAACATTGTACTATCCCAAATGTTCATATTTTACTTTTTGTAGTCTGGTTAACTAACTTGTGCTGATCAAGTAAAGTAATTTCTTCCAAATGTAACTGATTTCTTTATTAAAGGCTGAAAAAAGGAGAGCATCAGTGAGATTGTTCTAACCCAGGGTTGTCCAACTTCAGGCCTTGATGGCCGGAATGCTAGCACATTTCCAGGATATCCCTCATTAATATTAATGAGATACATTTGCATACACTGATTCTAAATGTATGCAGATGTCTTCACATGAATATTAATGAAGGATATCCTAAAAACCCATCATGATTCCGGCCTTTCAGGCCTGGAGTTGGACAACCATTTAACCCAACACTTTTGGCAGCTTGCTCGTGAGGGTTGTAACATTTTGTTCACCAATGCTTTGATTATGACATGGACCTGAAGACATGTGTGCCTGAAAATGACGTGTGAATATGTGTTGCGGTTAGGGAATGCAAGTGCAGGCTTTTTGACTCCTGTTCAATGACATCGAAACAAAAGTTTGGCTTTTGCTTAGACTTTTCGTTCACTTATCAACACTTGCTTCCCTTTGATGTGCAAATGCAGCTGACAAAGTGTGGTGGGGGAAAGATGAAGAACAAGAAGCCACACATTTAGAGAGAGTGTTTCTATCCAAACAATTTGTAGAAGTTGATAGAACCATAAAATAAGGTCATGTCTGCTGGAGAAGTCTTCCTGCAGACAAAGTATTTTGTGTACACAGACTCAACTGACCACTGTGAAATATTGCTTTCGGTTGTACGCATTGGGATCTAAATTAGGCAAACATTTGACTTATCATAATTTATGATGTAGCTCCTCAGCAGTAGGAGTCCCACACCAGCACTGGTTGTGCAGGAGGGACGGAACAGGGGCATACTATATATTTTTGTATACTCTATGATGATGACCTTTTTGGGAACCTGCAGCCCATCGCGACCTGCTTGAATAATCATTTCAGGTTTTAAGTACCTACTGTCTAACTGATGACATCATGATATGCTGAAGCAGTTCATTGGCTACAATATAAAATACTCTCCCCATTCAAAATATTCAAGCAGTGGGGTAAAATATATGCTGTTTATTTTTATATAGTAGATCTTTGTGTGGGGTTGTTCACATTGTTTTATTTTTTTATTTACATTTAATGTGTTTCAATTCAAACAACGTTTCACATACAAATCCTGCAATACACTCTAATCCAAAAAATTATCCATATCTAAAACATTTGTAATTCAAAGGTATAACGTACAAAAACCGTGCATTCTTAAAATGTATAATTACTAATATCGACCTATATTCTTAAAATTCATAATTACGTATGTCCACATCCACTAAGAAGGTTCATTGACCAATAACTTTGTGTAAATCTGCATGCCTTCCCCAGTTACATGACAAGGTTCCCAGCTGTTTTTCCCATTTTCCATACTATAATTAAGAATTAAGGCAATATGTCCAAAAATCTCGTGAATTTATATTTTCAGAATCATGTATAAACCTGCCCTAATGGTAAACATAAGTATTTCTCATAGACCCTTAGTCCCCAATGTTCCCTCAAAGATACAGAACCTAAATATTCTCTTATACTTTTTCCACAGGAAATCCCATTTGAGAACCCCGGATTGATAATGTTGGAAGTTGGCCAAGTCACAGCAGAACTATAAACCTTTTCAATTTTCCATGTATTTTTGACAGACTATATGTCCCACACTTCCATATTCTTGAAACGTCTTCAACTTGGTTAAATGTTCATAGTTACTGATCCAGTCAATGTATATTAACTTCTTAATCAGTGTATGCTTCATGGCCCAAAAATCCTGCGACCAGTCTGGCGCCCAGCCTTTGTTATCAAACATTTTCTCATTTATCAGTTGAAATTCTCTTACTGATGCCACTGCTAGAGTTTTCAAGGAAAGCCCAACTGCCTTAAAAGCAGGCATGCCGGGTCTTTCATCATTTCAAAATATACAATTGTTCTCTTACAGGTTACCTACCTGGTCCACTAAAGAGGCTAATCCCAATCCCACTCGTATTGCTGCCATTTGAATTCTAGCAGGGCTTTTCAAGATGCTCTTCCAGAATGTACCCCCTAAAACGTACAACCAGTTTATAGATTCAGTTGTGTGACTGCAGTTTGCAGAGTATATAGGACAGCAGGACAAAAGCACTGCTTATGCAAAATTACCGCCCCTTCATAGCGTAACCCGCAGTGCTCCGAGCGATCTTCCTGGTCGTTTTTGTCAGTAGCAATGCTTTTCTCTTTTTAAATGCTACCAGATCATTCAATGTGCTAGAGATAGTGAGGGGGAGCTCAAGATAGCACAAGACATTAACTCGCTCAAAAGGACCAGCTGTGATATGCATTATGTGCCCCGGGTGCTTTTTCCGACCAAAGTACATATACATGGTTTTGTCTACATTTAATTTCAAGCTATTCTTGCAGGCCTTTCGGCTTAACTCTTCCATCGACCTCTGTAGGCCAATATAAGTATGATATACCAATACAAAGTCATCCCCATATGACATCCAATTGACTTGTCTATCGCCTATATTAGGGGAGAAACTTCTGATATTTAAAAATCTCTCTGGCAAGTCCGCTAAAAAAGGTTGAATAGCAGGGGCGCAAGAACGCATCCCTGCTTCAGGCCTCTGTTTGTCAGTATAGTTGCTTTATCAATATCATCATTTCTTCCGGGACTCTCCATTTTGCCAATTTTGCCCGCAACCACTGTCTACCCACTGAATAGAAGGCCGCCCTAAAGTCTACACAGGCCACAAAGAGCGGGGGATGATTCTTTTTTCGTTCTGTCCTAATCAACATTTGAAGGGCTAGAATATTATGCACTGTCTAAGATCCTCTTCTAAACCCTGTTTGCAACATGCTCAGCATATTCACTCTGTCTGCCCAAGAGTTTAGTTCTTTCAATATTGTTGTGGCAAATATTTTACCAGGAACCTCTAACATTGACATATTTACCGGGGTCCATTCTTAAATTATTTTTGTGGACTGGAATTGGTATTGCCTGTTTCCCGGAGTCAGGAAGCATACCTTCGTGGCATAGCTATTAAGATAGTATCTCTGTCGATGTCCAGGTTTATGTAACCACGTACAGAAGTCAGGGTTTGACTAGAGTTTTAGGTGCCTATATTATCCTGCAGAGAAATAAAAAACGATCAAGAAACTGTGTGTTGCCTGTACACTGTGTTGTGACATTTGTAAATACATGTACCGGCTCATGTTTGGAATAACATGTTGTAATGTTATGGCCATGGGTGTTATGTTAAGTGTACCATGTGTTCCCTGCATAGGCGTGCCTGTGTGTTTAACACATAATTTTTCATTAGATCCATATAAATATCTAAATATATGAATATATGTATTATTCATTCGTCCATTTTGACCTCAGACGATATTTTCTTGTCACAAGGAACTTATGGGATGGCAATCAGTTGTAGTGTCCCCTACAGGGGCATATATGTGGTAATGAAACATTTTTTGACAGCTGCCCCCCCTGGGGGTTAGCTGTTTTGGTATGGTCCAAGAGTAGGAAACATGCTGTGATTTTTCGGGGACGTCGAGAGCTGAGGTGACCAGTGGAGACTAGAGAGGGTTGATTTTATCCATCGAGTGACCCGTGAGTTTTAGAGAGGCCTGTCCGGTCTGTTGGAGGTGGTCTTCCATCCGTGTGAGCGGCAGAAAGGGGAGTCACATTGGTAGAAGGAGGCATTGGGTCTCATTGGATCCTCTGTGAAATCCTGACTTCTCCAGGCCTGTGGGGAGAATGTGTTGCCCACCCAGCTCGAGGAGGAGGCTAAACACTAATTGGACTCGGCGGCACAGCCCCATGTTGTAGTGGGCGTTTGGCTGATGCAGTCTGGCGAACCCGAGGTAGTTGTGTTACCACAACTCTGAGGTACAAGAGAAAAGACTAGCAGGGACCTGTTGGTGTAGCAGTCTGCGCTCAGTTCCCATCAGCGGTTTGGTTTATGATTGATTATTTATAAGGCGCTTAATACCCAGGGGTTTCGAAGTGCGGACCTGGGGATCGTTGCCCCTGAGTTATCCTCCCGAGTTCTCTTTTATGGGTTCTTCTGCTCAGCTTGAGTTTTTATTGTTCATTATATGAAAAAGAGAAAATACGAAAGTTTAAAGGAAGCAAAACCTTAACGGCACTGGATTTTAATTAATTGTCCCTCCATTTCTGAGACCATCGTTCAACCAACTATAGGTGTTGTTTGGAAACGTTTTTATACTAGTCTTTACTAGTCTCGTGTATTAACTGGTCAGGGATCATTTTTGAGACTTGGCAAGCCCATTAACGCTTAAGTGGATATCCGGGAGTGGCCGAAAGCACGTGCTGAAGAGAAGGTGGCAATATAAAACCTTGCGCTCAATTTAGAACGGGACACTGGAGTGTGGGTGCTCCATTTTGTTTGGTTCCAAGTTTGGAGGGGTCCCATTCAGTACCCCACCTGCCAGTTGCCCCATAAGACATAAGACAGGAAGCTACATATTCTGAGTTTGTTCAAGCATAGGTTTGCCATATGTCAGCAGCGGGAATAGGGCCTGATTTATGGAATTTAATGCGCGCTGAAAAGTTACTTTGCACACTAATCAGCACGCAAAACTCCTTTCATCGGTTCATGGAACCAATTTAGTTTTTTTTAATTTGTGTTATTGTATATATAATTAAATAATTACTTTATACAATTATTGCACATATTATCCAATAAAAATCATCACAACAGTTTCAATTAATTCGTAAAATCCACGTGAAAAATGTAATAACATGTTACTTCACATACTTCTGGTTTCATTCTGTCAATTCCTCTAAAATCACAAATAATTTGCAGTAAAGTTTTACCCATAATACATAGACTAAAATCATCCCAATTCATAAAACCATTTCATACATCCAGGGTATTGTTTCTTTTTATATTCTATTTATATTTGATCAAATCATTTTCCTGAAACAGCTCCAGGCTCTAGCATTCTGTGAGCAGATGTGTAGTAGTTTCTATTACATTAATTCTTCATAGCCTGCAGAGCCGTTCATGTCGAGGTATTCCAACTCGGGCCCCAATGATTTCATAGGTGGGCATGGCATTAAATTTGATCTTCATGTAATGCCGCAAAATACCTGCCTCCGGATATGCGTGTAAATACCCTGGCAATTCAGTGCCTAGAAGTCAATGGTGAATATATTCTTTACTATTTTTCTTAGTCACCAGTTTCTCTAATAGCTGTTCTCTATTAATTTCTTTTAATACTTTTTTTTGTTTAAATTTTACCTTCACATACAACATAGTTGACATCTCAGCAAAAGTCATCCATAATGTAGAGTTCTTATACATCCATTCGATACAGCTATTAAACAATGGCCTATTTCCATTCGTCAAAGACACAAATTCCATATATAAAAGTACTTCAGCATTCAAGTTGAATTTTCTCTCGGCTAATAATGACAGTTTGATAGACATCTGTGTTAGGCAGAATTATATGCAGTACACTTTGGGAACACCACACACAATTAAGACTACAAGTGACAGTACAAATTCACCTTTGGTACAAGCCTGTACTACACAGTAAAGTGGTAGCGATGGCTGAGCAGCCAGACTTATCTCAAGAGCAAGTGAGCAGTATCAATAGTTACACAAAGGACAGCAATTACTATGAATCAAACAAACACTTACTCAAGGTTTATGAGTAAAACAATATACATTTATTTACACATCAGTTGTATAACATCTCACCAAAGTAAAGCAGTTGAAAAATCGCACTCTTAATACACCACACCACTCCCAATAGATTCTGGACAAGTTAAGCTAAAAAATGAAGTGTGAGCAAAATGGCACTCCAACAATTTAAAAGGGAGGGAAAGACAAAGTTAGATACAAATTGAGCAGCACCAACAGGTAAGTAAGCAGGGCAATCTAGAAAGAGGAACTACAGTGATGGAATCAAATCAAAAATGCTTGGGGCCAAAGTCAATAGGACAAAAGTCTTTTGTTCAAGGTCACACAGTTCAGGGTAGTTTGCAGTTAAGTCTTTGCCAAGAGTTCCGGACGAAGTTGGTCGGCAGAAAAGTTAGTTTATAGAGTAGAGAAGGACAAGCCCTCAGATTGGCAAAAGGTTACACACCTTCACCGCGGCTGGACGAAACAAACAACCGGATTTGCACAGTACCTTTAAATGGAGAAGAACCTGTAGCTGATGCAGACATTCCTGGCAGGTCCTGCAGGCTCACGGTTCCTGAAGCGACTGTCGGACTGACACCAAGTACGAAGACTGGAGGGTCCTGCACTGCCCAGGGAAGAAACTAGCAGCAGAGCAAAGCAACAAATAAAAGGTGCACTCCTTAAAACCCACGCAGGGTCCGACCTTCCTGGCTATCCGGTTCATTGTAGCTCTGTACAGTAAATTCGACCAGAGGAGGGAGTCCTGGCTTGCAGTTTGGGCGAACTGGTTGCCCCACCAGCTCAGGGGAAGAAGATTCCTGGTAGATCTTCTCTGTCGTTGGAGTCTGAAGATTCAGACCTGCAGCAGGGCTTCACCGGGCGGTTCAGTCATTGTAGGGGTCCTCTTCTGTCAGCTCCTTGTCGGTTCTTTCATTCCAGTGGCGACTCTGCCTTACCAGACCCAGAGACCTGCTTTTTATGCAGTTTTCCCCCATTCACACAGCCTGGCTGTCAATCACACAGCAGGGTGGCTGTCCTGGTGGGACAGTCACCTAGCCAATCAAACAGGAGTGCGACTTGGGTTACCAAGGGAACCCATGGCAGGGGTCCTAAAACCCCTCCCTCACATCCTGCCTACCCAGACTTTCAGGCGCCTAAGGAGGGCTTCTGTGAAGAAGCCTGCGAAAAGATGGTGAACAAAGGAACCAAACCTGGATTGGCGCGCAGAGTAAAACACGAGAAAGACATTTTCAAAAAGAAATGGCGAATAAACCCAGCCGGAACCGTATAATAGATGAATCCAAATGCCAACAAAAGTGTGGGGGGAAATCTGCCAGCCTTAATCTTCATCTTGCTTAGCGGGTAGGGGGGTGGAACTGGGGAGACCCTTGGCACTTTTTATTAAATATAACTCAAATTAATTCCCCCATAGAAAACCACCCTATCCATTAAAATTGAATTGTGTTGGGAACTGCCTGCCTTAAACCATTCCAATAAATTGTGGGGGAGGGGTGAAACTCTGTAGACCCTTAGCACATTTAATAAAAGTTAAATCAATATGTTTTCCCATTCATTTAAATCATTGCATTTCCCTTGCATGAGTGATACAAAATGAAATGCCCCACGTATTCCCATTTATACTCAAACCAGAATACCAAAGCACTGCATTTCCCTCGTTTGAGTGGTGCACAACGAAATCTCTCACTTATTCCCATTTATACTTCAATAGGAATCGGAAAGCATTACCTTTTCCTTGTTTGAGTGGTGAAAATTGAAATTTCTCAGTTATTCCCATGTGCAGTCACGGAAACCTGGCTCCACCAATCATCCGACCCTCTACTGGCCCTCGCCATCCCTCCCGATTACACCATCCTCAGGGCTGACCACCAGGATACCACGGGAGGAGGAGTAGCTATCATAGCTAAAACCTCCTTGCAATTCAGAATCTGTGCTTTAGACCCACTGACCGAATATGCACTCCTCCTACTTAAACTCAATACTGACCCAAAAACTACTATAAACTTTCTGATTATGTACAGATCACCGACCAATGTTAACCACCTGGAATCTGACAACCCCCTTCTCTCACCCCCCTCCTCAAGACCAACACCAAATGTATCATCCTAGGTGACATCAACCTCGGATTCAATGACAAATTGGACCATAAAGCCACTGTTTTCAATTCAGCTTTACAAGAAATGCATGTTATCCAAATGGTCAACTCCCCTACCCATGCTAAAGAAAGAATCCTGGACTGGATTATGATACTAAAGGTCAGCCTCTCAATAGAATCCATTTCCAAAATTGACTGGTCAGACCATCATCTTATAAGTTTCATCTTATTGACCACCAGTATCCAGGGCATATCGCAACTCGTACCATGTCCCATTGCGGTGCAAAAACCCGCAAACTCACAGAATAAAACCTAATTACCATTCTGACCAACCACCTCGAGTCCAACACAACATCAGACACAGATTGTATCGCTGCCACCTACCATAACTGTCTGAATAAAACCATTAACACAGTAGCCCCACTCATGTCTAAAATACCTGATTAGCCAAATGCAGAAACTTTTGGTTCAACTAAGAACTTGTTGCTCTTCGACGACACAAAAGAGCATTGGGGCACACACATAAAAAGTCTTCAACCATGGACACGACTAATGCATACTTGGCAGCTAACAAAAACTACAAAACAGCCGTCATTGCCCATAAACCTAATTCTCTGAATTCCCGTATAAGTAACGCTGCCTCCAACAGTAAAGAATTATTCTCTTTTCTTAGAGAACTAGAATCCCATATCCCGTCCACCATCCCTACTAACTCGAGCAAAATTTAGTGCACCACTATCCAGAAGGCAAATAATTTCTTTGCAAGACAATATATTCTCAAAAAAAAAGCTACTGGCAGGTAAAAGCATGCCCTCCCTGGCAGCCATCTCCTTGGCCAATAACACAGCTCCCCGATTTAATTTCAAAACTGTCTCTCAAGTTCTGAATACCATTTCCAAGCTGAAACCATCCAACTGCAAAGGTGACAGCTTCCCAGCTCGGCTTGACAAACTCTGCGCACCCATGCTAGCCCCCATCATCACTAATTTCATCAATGATTCATTCACCACCAACTCAATTCCCTCCAGTATCAAAGAAGCCTGGGTCACCCCTCTTCTGAAAAAACCCTCCCCAGACCCTGGTATTCCCACTAACTATAGACCTATTACTACTACGGTCCCCTTCCTGCTAAAAATAATTGACAAAATCGCATATTCTTAAGTCCAACAATACCTAGAAAGCCACCAGTTATTAGGGTCCAGACAGTCAGGCTTCCGTCCCAAGCACAGAAACAGCCCTACTGGACCTCAAAATCCAGATGCACCCTATAAGAGATTCTGGTAAACTGTGCATCCTCCTACTACTTGACCTGTCTGCCGCATTCGATTTGGTGAACCATGTAAAACTATGCAATACCCTACCGGAAATCTTACATTTTTCCACAGTGGCCACTTCATGGGTTATGTCATTCTTATTGGAACGTACATATAGAGTCTCCATTGGTAAAGAGGCTGCCGACCCTATTCCAGTACCTATAGGAGCCCCTCAAGGGTCATGCCTATCTCCCACTCTGTATAATGCCTACACAAAACTCCTCTTTGCAGCTCTTGATGCCATGGGAGTCAGTTACACCAACTACGCTGACAAAACTGGTTGACTATGAATAAGACACAGCTCTCATTAATAAGATTTACAGCATCATACAAAACTGGATGGCCTCAAACAGTTTATGCCTCAATGATGATAAAACTGAGATCCTCATTGTTGGCTCTCCCATTTGATTAAACACCCTCCACCCTGACTATGCTACCATAACCATTGATGGAACATCCATCCCAGTGCTCAATCAGGTCAAAACGCTGGGTGTTTACTTAGATTCCAACCTAACCATGACCAAACACATCAATGCACAGTCATCTACCACTGCTTACACAGCCAAACTCATTGCACTGAGCCACCAATTTCTCGCCCCACATAACCACCTCACTCTAGCGAGAGCGCTTCTACTCTTGAAATTGGATTATTGTAATATCCTGCTGCTAGGCACCACTAATAACCAACCTGGCCAAATTGCAACTACTCCAAAACAAAGCCTTAAAGGCTGTCCATGGTCTCAGAAGGACCATATCTCTCACGCCAAGAGAGAAGCCCACTGGCTCCCCATGCAAGCCAGAATCCTTTTCAAGACCCTCACCATCACACACAAATGTATCTGTGTTGATATGCCCCTGCATATCTCAACAGCAGTGTCACCCAAAAAAGGTCCATCAGACCCCTCAGATCAGACTCTAGCACACAACTATTCATCCCAAGATTCAAGACCGCTAGGGCCGGGGGGGGGGCAGCTTCCCAGATGCTGCACCCAAGCTGTGGAAAGCACTGCTCATGCACATCAGAAATGAGCCGTGCCACCAGCGATTCAAGCGTTTCATTCAAACATGGCTATTCAACACATTCTAATCAGCCCCACTATTCCATGTAAGATTTGCCACTATTGTAACATTGTCCTTTCTACAAACTGTCATATATTATTTTTCAACTAACACTGTACCTTATCCTGACTGTATTGTAACCAGATATGCACACCCATGTAACCTATGCCGTGATACCTCCGAGTTTGGGCGTGTAATAAATGCTATAAATAAAATAAATAAATATTCTCTAACCAGAATTCCCAAAGCCTTGCATTGCACTTTATTGTGTGTTGAAACACAATTTTTCCCAGAAAGTTAATTTCCCCAACCCTACCTTTCTAATAAAAAGCCAAAATGACGTTCCTACTGTATTCCCACTCCCTGTACCTTGCCTTCAAACTTAGGGGTCATACATAACTGGTGCCTGGGAGTAGGGTTTGCTGGCAGAAAAGAGCTTGATAACAAACGAAGCAATCACTGTGTGAGTTATATTGTTCTATTGGTGCAATTGCAACAAATCTGATGTAAAGTGATGACTTCTGTTATGACAGTTTTTCTGAAGTACAGTTAAGGGCCTTTTAAAACAATTCTACTGAGGCAGTACAAGACTCCACTCTTAGTATAAGGCTGTACCACCTGAGTTCGGGGTAGCGTAGACAGAGCAGCCAGGCTTATCTTAGGAGGGAGAGAGGGCAGTAGATACAGTACAAGTGAAATTGTAATACAAATGATCCAAACAAACACTGAAACACTATGTATTGTAAAAATAAAGGATTTATTTAAATACAGGTAGGCCCAGATAAATCTAGGGGTTAAGTAAGTACTAACACATTATATGAAATCACAATATAAAACACAACACTATACTTGAAAGTACACAGACCCAAGTATAGTCCTTATTTGGAACACCTAACAGTAGTTCTAGGGAAGTCAAAACCTTGTTATACACATTTAGTATAGCTCAAGCCTATTCTTTGGGAGTAAAAGACCAATGGTTACTTTTAGATTACTTTTGGTAATACAAGGACAGTAAGCCCTTCCAGTTGTACAGTGACTCCTGGAACAAATCACATAAACAGTCAACTGGACAATATACTTTTGGTGAATAGTGAAACACTTATTCTAGGTGCAGTAAAAACCTTTGACTACTTTTGTCATAACACACAGTTATACCAGGTGAGTAAAACCTAAGGATGTAGTATACAATTACAGATGCTTTGGAAATCAAGGAACCCCAGATTGAGGTAAGCAATAACTCTGGTAACTTGTTTTGGATGGCACACAGCTAACACAAGGTAAGTAAAACCCACATACTTTAACTTCACAGTGAAGGGCAAAGTAAAACCCAATGTCACACTTTCCTGAATAGTTATTCTAGGTAGGCAACAACCTAATGTAGACTTATTAAGGACAGGCTAGCAGCAAGTCAGGGGAAGCAAGACCCAGTTGGGGGACACTCATACAGTTATCCTAACAGGACTAACCTGGTGATACCAACAGTTGGAGGACACTCATACAATTACCCTACAGGAATAATCTGGTGAAACCAACACATTACTTTTGTAAAGAGGCACAACCTAATCACAGGCGAGTAAAATACCTTCACATCTACTTTCTTTTAGACTGGTAAAACAGTGGCTAAGGAAGAAAAGATGTTAACCATACTTTTAAGAATAGTGCATCACACATTCAAGATCAGTAAAAACTTTTGTAACTGTTCACTCTGAGAATTACAGTTACCCACCAACTCTTTACAAGTAAGTAAAACACTTTTCTAGGCAGAAGTCCCAATCCCTTCAAAGTCTTAGAGCATAAGTGTTCTCAGTGGCAGAAGGGGGGTCACTAGAACTAGTGACCAACAGGCAGTGTTAGAATAAGTTCTTTAGTAGCAAAAGTCAGAGTTCCTTAGGAAAACTGGGCAAACAGGTGAGTACTTTACTTCTAGGGTTAGAAGAGGGTCCAGGGGCTTCACAGAAGACACCCCAGCAGGATTCTAGCAGTGGGACTGGGTGTACTGGATGAGGGACCTCCCAATCACAGAAAACACCCCAAAGCTACACAGAAATCCCAACAGGCTTAAGGTAAGTATATACCCAAGCCAACATAGTACCTCAGCAATGAAGAAGAGATTGCAGCAGGAGAACTTCAGGGACTGCAGCCAAATACCCGGTCAGTGGATTCCTTGTCCTGGAGACTGAACACAAGACCTCAGAAGGGACTTTGCAGCAGGGATCGATGAAGAAGGCTCTAGGCAAGATTTCTCTCACAGCTGAATGTGATTCTGTGGGTTTGGCTCCTTTTCAAGGAGCACAGAAGAAGACAGAAAATTGTGGTTGAATTCTCGTTGTTACAAAGGTCTAGAACTCTTGTGAGGGGACTTTTCGGACTCTATTCGTGTCTCTGGAGATACACCAGGATGCCCACGAGGTTTCAGCGAGATTTGGAATTCGGAAGACTGTTCACCGTATAGTGGCTGGAGGTCCCAGGGTATTGGGTTATTGCAAGAACGCAAGGTTGCAGCAACCCGTGGGATGGCTCAAAAGTCAGGTTGTCTTGAGTCTAGTGGGTCTCACCAGGCTCTGGGTTCGGGTTGTCGTTTTTGGACACCCGAGGGCGATCGGAAGAAAGGGCTGCAGCAGGCTCCGGGTACACAGCAGGCTCTCTGGTCGCTGGAAATCATTCCCGCTGCTTTTGCTTCGTCATCCTCTTTGATTTTCTGTTTCAGTGGTGGACATGACTTCCGTTTCCAGGTTTCCAGTATTTATCAGGAACTACAACACAACCTCTGCCTTCTCTCCCCGCATTTTACAAGAAAGGGGCGTCTGGTTGTCCAATCAGGACAGCCAGCCCCCCACTGGGATTTGGCCCAGTTGAAGGAAGGCCTAAGACAAAGGGGGGGGGAAGTTTTGGACTCAGTCCCCACTTCCTGTGCTTAAAGACTGACTGGAGCCTGGGTGGGGTGTCCAGGGGACTCCCGCCAAAGACAAAACTCAAACAGAGGAATTTTCCACCCTGGATGTTAGGGGAAGGAACAAGAAATGACAAGAAACACTAAAATGGCAGAAAAAGAAGACAGGGGCCATTTTGGTAAAATGAGCACCCTTAGGTGCCTTTACTGCAGCTGTGATTACAGCCCGCGGTAAAGGTGCACCAAATTAGTAAAAGGTATCACTGCCACCAGCCATTAAAGGTAAGCTTGTCACTGTAACAGAATTGTTACAGTTTTAATGTGAAAGGGGATACATTGTATCTCCCCAGCACTCCACATAAGGTGGGGTGTACTGGTTTCACAGAATAAAATGTAAAAGGGATCCAAAGATCCTTTCCACCGTTGGGAACTGTAGTTCACTCAAAGTTAGCACAAGAAAGTTAAATGGGGAGCCCCTAGGGCAACCCAGCAACAACCGGCATGTATTGCCAATAAGTTGTTAGACATGATAACTTTAAAAAGACACTATGGAGAGTCTTAAAAATGACACCCATAAAAATAGTTAAAGATGAGGTGAGTGTGGAAAAAGGTTCCCACTCACTGAGGTGTTACTGAAAAATATCCCACTAGAAAAGCAAAAAGTTCTGGAGTTGAACCAGGAAAGGACGATTTACCAGCTCTGTGGAAATTCTACCTAACAACTGCCCATCTCTAAATTGTACCAGTGTGTTGTAGTATCTGTAAATCCATTGGAAATATAAGTCAGCCAATTGATGCAAGTAATTTGAAATTGTGATTTTGTGTAGTGCCACTGTGTTGGTGGTTAATTTTTTATGACAGTACTATTATTCTTTGTCAAACCTCAAATAAATATTTATTCTTGATATACACCAGCCTGGTTCCTAGCTCATTGGTGGTAAAGAGGGTATTTTCTGAAGGGTTCCATATAGGTTGGGGGCCTCACTAAAGTTGAATCTGCAAAGCGCCTTTCTGTGCGGCAACTGGCTTTGGGGGGGGGGAATGCCCCGAGTTGAGAGTGACTGCCTGTTAGGGAAAATTCTCATTTTATGGCTAATTTCCCTTACATATAGAGTCTCCCAGCAGCTTTGCTGGATTTGAAGGGGTTTTTTTTTCTCCTGCTAAGAGTGTGACTCTTTTTCCCACTCTTAGTCATATTTGCTATGTATGTTCTGGGGTATTTTTTCGTGTTTAATGTCTATGGGGTTTATCTCACCCTCATAGGAACCATCTTCATACACATGTGTTACACAGCACCCTCAGTGCAGTGACACAGGGGTGTCGTAGTGACCCCCAAATATAGACTCCATACCCTGGGACTGACTACTGTCTCCCAGAGCATGTAAAGTCCCCATTGACTTTACTGGTCAATTTCTATGAACTAAACCAGTACAAACCATTTTACTATGGAGGTACTACGAAGGGTTAATAGTTTTTCCCTGGTGGTAATTTTCGAGAGGGTACCGTACAGTCCCTCTCTCAAAAGTTTCTGGCTGGTGGCAGTGCTTACTACCGTAAATATTCGACCGGGAATATTTCCCTATGGGATTTTTCCATTGTTCGAGGCTACCACGGTGTGCAGTCAAAATATCGAGAAAAAAAATGTTGAATGATTTATTTTTTTATTTATATTTATTCTTTGGCTCTCGCGTGTCAAACGAAAAAAAACGTAATAAAAAAGAAATTCTACTTTTTTTTTCGATATTTTGACTTTCTACTTTTTTGTTTTCGATTTTATGACTATAAACCGGCTACCACAGTTTCTGACAGCCTCTAACATACCACCGGTTTATTTTAATATTAACTTTACTCCGGTAGGTTTTATTTGCCAATATAAATTCTTTCTCGTGTCTTTCTCGAAACTGCTAACCCAGGTCGGGGATTCTTTGTTCGTCCTTTCGGCCGGCTTCTGCCAAGAAGCCCTCCTTTCGGCGCCACTCAGTCTGGTGTGGGTCCATTGTGTGGGAGGGGGAGTAGGACCCCTTGACAGGGTTGTCTCAGCAACCTATGTTGCACTCTGGCCTGATAAACTGGAGGGTCTCCCACCAAAATGACCACTCCACTGTGTGAGTGACAGCTAGGCTGTATGAATGGGGATCTTTCTGCATAAAAGCAGGGTCCTGAGGACTGGAAAAGCAAGACGTCGCCACTGGAACTAAGAGGCCGAAGAGGCGAGAAGCCAAAGACCTCTTCAACGACTGAACCACCGATGAAGCCCTGCTGCAGCGTCTCACCACTTTTCTCCACATGACGAGAGGTGATCTTCATCTGCAAGAGCCTTCTTCCCTTGAGCTGGTGGGGCCAACCAGTTTGCCAATCGCCTTCCCGGACCTGCCTTGGTCGAATCGCCAGTGCCCTTCACTTGGAGGCTGGATAGCCAGGCAGCCATCCACCGGACCGCGATTTGAAGGAGTGTATCTTTTATGTCGTTTGGCAGCACCGCGGCTGGTTTCATCCCTGGGTAGTGCAGTAACTTGAACCTTCCTGCACGACAAGAGCCTCTCTTCCTCTGCTGGATTCCCCGAACTGCAGGAACTACCAGGAACAACTGTCAGCACAGGTGCCTCTTCTTCATTTCAAGGTACTTTGTTCCGCCAGGCCGACCTTTTCGTGCGGTAGTGCTAAAGGTGATTTAAATCCTTTACCTACCTGTTGGGTTGGCCGCCCCTTTCGTCTAACATTGTCTTTCACCTTCTGCATCCACCTTTTCGAAATCGTTAACCAAAGACTTGACTGCAGCTACAAAAACATATTGCTCCTGGGCTCTTTGCCCTGTACCACTGACTCTGGCACAGGCCTATTGACTTTGGCTGAATTTGTTAGAACTGCCATCTCTAGATTGCTTCTCAACTAGAACTGTGATGGTGCACCTAATTCTTATAACCACCCTTTCCTTCCCACTTTTAAAACTTGTGAAGTGCCGTTTTGCTCGGTTTTAATTTAAGTATTCTATATAATAAAGTACAGCCTTGCCTAACTTGTTCACACACTTTTTGGGAAGTGTTGCTAGGGTGCCTAAGAATCTATTCCTGTCTAACTTGTGCTTTCCCTTCCTTGTGAGAAATTGCTAGAGTGCCATTTGTGTTTGGTCAGTTGCCGTTTTGCTCAGTTTTCACTCTTGCTCAAACTTGTCTACAATGTAACTAGGGAGTTGTGTATACTTTTCTTGACTGACTTTAACTTGCTTTATTAACTGTGATTAATGTGTTGAACAAGAAGTGTGTAAAATAAATATATATATTCTTAATACAAAGCTTTGGTCAGTGTTTCCTTGTGCCATAGTACTGCAGCCCTATTGTGTAAAACCTGAAAACTGCTCATCTCCCTCTTCAGATAAGTCTGACTGCTTAGCCACAGCTACCAACTAAATCTTTGTGGTACAGACTGATACCAAAGGGAATTTATTGCTCATACCTGTAGTCTTAACCTTCTGTAGTGCTCCCTAAGGGAACTGCACAGGATTCTGCCTAACACTGCCCAATAAATCGTGACATATCACAGTTGGATCATCTGTGCCCAATGTCGTTGACTTGCTGCCCTCTGCAGCATTCATGGGTCACTGTACATAATTTCCCTCCTCTGGGTATTTTCACACATCATTGCCCAAGTTGTTCTCAAGCAGCTGGAAGACCGCCCCATGCATACAAAGATCAACATAAATGGTATTAAAAAATTTAAGAGGGACTTTTATTGCGAACTGCAGCGTGTTGATAGAGGTAGATGTCAGCACCGAACTGTCTCAGGAGTATAACTCAGCAGCAACGTGCTGGCCTTGGAAGCAAGTCGACATGCAGCAACACGTTCGATCCCCGGGTCCACGCTTAGAAACCTCTGGGTATTAAGCACGTTATAAATATCATATAACTGGTCGTCATCAATCCGTCTTGTGCTTCGTTTTCCCTTCAAGGAACAAGTCTGGGGTCACAGTTAAACTATGGTTTAATGGTGGTCTCCTTGTCAACATTTCCTCTTCCTCTGCATTTCCTGAGGCTTATTGGACTGCCCTCTCTGCCTTTGTGTCATTATCGGCGATTTCGTTTTGCAGAGAATAGCAGAGATTTAGTAATGGGTTGTCGTCCACAGTTGTGGATTTACTGCTATGCAGCTCTCTACAGTTCGCTTCTTCAGCACTTTTCTCAAGTGCCCTATTGTTGTCCGCTGGGCCAAAGAAATCTGTGATTTCACCAATCTTCTCCCCGTGCCTCGGCTCCAAGCTAGCCGACCCCCGCTCCACTGTAGTGTGAATCATTGGCTCCTCTATTACGGTATTATCAGCAACACTGCAATGCTGAGCAGCCGCCACTCCCCTGGAGCCCAGTCCATATGTGCCTCCAAGTTTAGCTTTTGGTATCCCCGCGTATCCCCGCGCATGGTTTGATAACACGGCAAGTGGCACTTTCATGTAATGATGTAGATTGTAGACTCACCAGGAGGGCTTTCCTTCTCTGTGCCCACAGTCAAGGCCGCGCTGCAGCGCTGCAGCAAGACTGCAGCACACTTTCTTAACGCACTTCGAAATGCGGTTAGTTCACATTGTACTAACCAAGTAGTTTATCTTTAACTTTTCTTTAGTCTGGTCAATTAACTTTATCTACACGCATAATGTCCTGTCCTCAGGATTTAACTGACCACTTTATGGAATGGCTAAGTGTGGGGAGGAAAAGATGAGAAGCAGGTAGCCACACATTTAGAGAGAGATCGTTTCTATCCAAACCAATTCTAGGAGTTGAGAGCACCATAAAATGAGGAGAAGTCTATTTGCAAAAAAAAGCTTTTGACTGAAAGCTTCATCTATTAAACATTGGGTAAAAGAGCATTAATTGACCAACGAGGGCAAATCTGTGAGAACAGACCTACATTTTGAAATAAGATGCTTTCCCTAAATAGTGCAAGCTTTATACCAACATTGGCTGCATACGAATGGACAAAGCAGAGACTTATTTGACATTTTTGATAATAGAATGGGTCCCCTTGGCCAACCGTGCTGTGCTCAGATATCAACACCATCTTTTAAGTAGCTGCTGTCTAGAATCTTGTATGTGTTTATTGACGATGACACGAAGAGCTGAACCAGTTCATTAATCAGGCTAAAGAAATACTATGAATGGATAGGAATAATTGCATTTCTGAATGCGCCCATGTTAAGACTTATTATTAATAATGAACGGGCAGAGTTAAACAGTGTTCATAATGACTCTTTCTAGTGGGATATGTGTAATGTGCATCACCAAAGCTCACCCTAAACCATAAGCAAACCATAAAATAAGGTGACCAACGCCAGAAGTCTGTGCAGAAAATAAACAAACTCAACTAACTGCGGTGAAATATGGTTTTCAGTTGAAAGCTTCTTCAAAAAAACATGTGTATGGTATGGCATGGTATGTTAAAAAAACACGTAAAGCGCATCAACCGTCAAAGTAGTCGTCTAGGCACTGAAAGACAGCAAAATCGGCCTTTCTAGAAAACTGCAAGATTAATCAGGAAACAGAAAAGTGCTGATTCATGGAATTTTTAGCACGCTGCCAAGGGACTTTGCACTGCCAACAAACACCCTGATTTGCAGAACTGTGCAAAGTGTATTTTTGCAGTGCAATGTCTCTTTGCACTGCAAAAGTATTGTATTCACCATGAATTGGGCCCATTAAGCGCTGTCCAAAGAATACTTTTGCAGTGCAAAGTGACTTTGCACTGCAAAAATACACTTTGCACCGGTCTGTGAATCATGGTGTTTGTTGGCAGTGCAAAGTCACTTTGCACCACACATAAAATTCCATGAATCAGGCCCCAAGTCTTCAATTTAAATCGAAACTCCAAAGGGTTCACAATAAAACATACATCTGGTGGTAATCAGTTCCAAAGTTTGGCTACATGAACAGAAAAAAGGAACGACCACCACACTTGGCATATCTGTACTTCGTAGTAATGTGTAATCATGTAGTTTCTAATTTTGAAGTTCTTCAAATTTTATAGTGCTCAAATTAATTACTCAAAAATAGAGGAACTTGAGAATAATAGGATTAATGCACGAAGCATAAAGCTTTACATGCTATGCATCCCTCTAAAACACTGGTTACCAGTGAAGGACAGGATTAAATTCAAAGTACTAACGCTAGCTCACAAATGTCCTTCTAACACTTCCCCACGCTACCTCTCTTGTCTAATATGAAAAAACCAAACTGCCAGACCCACATGCGCTGCTTATCTCTGCCAATTAAGTAAGCCTAGATTCAAAAGACAAAAAGCAGGGGGCTCAAGCTTCCCCGTCATGGCAGCTAACTATTGGAATGCCTTGCCACTAGCTATAAGGTTGGATCCTGCCTTACTATCCTTCCACAAAAACTAAAAAGGTGGCTCTTCACACAGGACATCTAGCAACACTCACCTCACCGGCAAGTAACCCAGCAGGATCCACACCCTTCCATGCAAGACACTACTAGCCAAGTAACCACACTCTTAAGTCGACTTTATTTGTAACAAAAGCCACCAGGTGTATCACCCGGACCCCACAGCCACTGTAACTAAATTCCGAAGTATGCATTATATGTGATCTGCATAACCTGTAACCAAATTCTTAAGCCTGCTGTATATGTAACCAAGATTTTAAGACTTCTAAATATGTAACCATTTTCTTAAGCTTGCATTTCCTGTAATCATACTCTTAAGCATGCTCTATTTGTGATCTGCATTACATGTAACGAAATTCTTAAGTGTATTAGCATGAAACTAACATAATATGCCATGTACCATGTAACCATTCTGTTTAAGCATGTATTACCTGTTACCATAGTCTTAAGTCTATGTGCCCAGTTACTTGCGGGTTAGGTGCGCTATACAAATTTAATAATAAATAAATGAATAAATAAAAGTAGCTAGTATGGCCACGATAAGACAATACACCCTGTTCCTAAGCTTTAAAGAGTGTTAGCAGAAACCTTAATTCAGAGCCCCTCAGTGGGACATATAGGAGACGGGAACGGTTAAAGACGGTCCTAAAGGTATTGGTTTACGTTCCAATCAGGGCAAGATGAGTCGTAAGGAAAAGATCATGAATAGTATATGTAACCGCAGTGCAGAACACAGAAGGAGATGCTTCAACAACCCAACCTCAGGAATTTTGTCTTCCCCAACTATATCCCGGAGATGTGGTCCTAGTATGTAACCACAGAAGGAAAAAGTGGGACGAGCCCCGTTTCCTTTTGTCATTGAGGACGTAACACCATCTGCTGTCAAATTGCAAGGTAGGCGCGCTTGGATATTCCTGGGGGACGTAAAACTCCTCTGTCTACACCCCTCAGCGAAGAAGCTGCAATCATCGGGGAAGAACCACAGCACATGCAGACGAGATCTATGATGAGGAAGAAGGACGCATAACCTGACAAGTGGAAAGATTAAAGAACTTTTAGCTGGACTGCAGCTTGGCTTTGGACACTCCCTTTTGAGTTATTCATAAAAGGGTCAAAGAAAACATTCGAACACTCTGTGCATCTTAGTTGCAGATTAAAGGAAAGATCTGCAGTCTTAAAGCCACAGTAGCTTATTGACTTTGGACTGAGGCTTACCTAAAGCCTTGATATGAAGAAGAGTATACCAGACTCTGATCGTGGACACAGCAATTGCAAGCGGGTACAATACCACCGATTCTTTCCACACTGAGTTCTTGTTTGGATCTACTTATGGTGTTACCCAGTGATGACCTTTCTAGGAACATACTTCCGTATTTTGAGTTGGTGTTGCGTTCTTATCCTTCACTGGTGGGGAGAAATTGCTGCATTCCAGCTTTCATTTGAGATCCTGACATTGAGAAAATTATAAGAAGATTGCTTATAGTCATCACTGAACAATTCTTGAAGTTACCTGAGTACAGTGAGGAAAATACAAATGCCCTTATTAGCCGACACAGCACATAGACTAGTCAGTGTGGTGTTCTTTCGTCTAATTGAGGAATACCCGCATCTTGTTGGAAGGCACACTGATGTTGTAACCTTTCTGAGAGATCCAAGAAACACTGCAAATTTGAATATAATCTTGGAGGGAATCATCATTCAAGTGAGCATCTATTCTGAACGAAATCACAGAGCGGTGTAGAAACTTTCCTCAAAGGGACAGATCGAGGAAGTGAATAAAAGACAAACTTTTTGTTCATGCTGACAGTGAAGAAACATGTCATCTGGCCTGAAGCAGATTCGAGGCATCAATTAGGAGCTGATCTATGTAGTAGAGATCGTATAGACTTGCAGAGGTCATTTTTCTTCACGATAAAGGAATATTTACATCTTGATTGGTGAAAAAACTGGTTCCACACATACGGATAAAGTCGTTCTTAGCATCCAGTAAGCAGGCGGTTGATCAAGGAGGAGTTACTGGAACAAGACAAAAGCAGATGCTCACCTGAGGAAGAAGAGATCTGTGGAGCTGATAAAGAGGATGAAGAGAGAGAACTACTTTTCAGCCAAATCAATAGAAGTTTTTAACTCTATCCCATATGAACACAGACTGTTCAGCCAAACTTCTTCAGTGTTCATGTTGATCTTCATGCCAAGGATCCACGTTGGAGCAAATACTATTTGGCTTCAGATCATCAGATGGGAATTACTGCAGACAATGAATACTACCATAAAGGGATTCAATGCAATCAGAGAAGAACTGAGAGCCATAAAACTGATGACTCTCCAGAACAGATATGTCCTGGATATGATCACAGCTATGGACAGAGGTTTTTGTGCAAAAATTGGAGAATCATGTTGCACGTTCATACCTTCTCATGATGATGAGAATGGAATCGTGATGGAGACCATAGACATGCTGACGAAACTCCATGGCCAGGTGATAGACAAAGTAGAGGACATTGCTGAAGGCAGCTGTTTTGGATCACTTTTCTCTTGGGTTCCACAATGGATGGAATATATGTTCAAATTCCTTGGAGCCTTGTTATTGTTAGTGATGCTTGGATTCTGTGTGATCAAGATAATAATACCACAGTGCAAGAAAACAGCAAAGAAAGCCATAGGGATGGAAATCATGATTGATTTCCCACCAGATACAACAAGCACACAACTGAAGCAATAACATCACCAAAGCAAGAGGAACCCCCAACCCACAACCACAACCCCTGGAAGACAAACCAGATGAAAACAAAAACCCTAGACTAAACCTAGAAGAACTATTTGAGGATGCTGACAACCTGAAACCTGCTCCTGAACAAGATCAGAAAACAACCCTAACAAAAAAAGCCAAACCAAACTACACCTCTAAACTCCACTGCAATCTAATAAATGCACCGTACAGCTACAACTAGGTACCACGGGGCTGTGGAACGGACGAGATACCACCAATCACCACACAATCTGAAGTATGGACACTAGCAGGTGCGCTGGTCATGTGGGTGGGGGTGAGGAGCATGCAAAGTTATTGAGGGAGCGGACGGAGGGGACAGCTAAATGCTCAAGGGGCCTCGAATGCAAAATGGGCACGTACCTTCTGAGGCACAGGGTGCGCAAGCACCCCGTCGTGTATGATTACACGAGCCCAACTGGTCAATCCAGGGTAGAGATACCAACTAACCAATACCACTAACAATTTCTTTCTCTGCATACACCTCTCAAACTCCAAACCAAACACAACCACAAACCTCCAGCGCAACAAACCGCACGAAGTTCACTACACTGCAACAACAAAAACAAAAACACACATAGACTCGCACATCAGCACACGATGACTACCGGCCGCATACACCACAGGCCCAGCCGACGGAACCACCGGGCTGAGGCTGCCAACAGCACATCACTGCAATCTTGCACTTTTCCAGCCTTCACCCACTAACCCACCTCTCCCTCCCTCTTTCAGAGCCGCCAGAGCACCAGGGGACCACTCTGGTGGTGATAGTGCGCGGTACAAATGTCCTTTAACATTAACATTAACATTGATGTTGAACCAGGATGTAAGCCTAAAGATCTGACTGATGAAGAAATCAGAGACTTTGTGAAGCCCAGTATCCATGCACCTGAGGGAACAAAGTTCCTGTATCCAAAGGACCATAAGAAGTATGTGGGAAGATGGATCTATTAGAGTCCAAGTGGACAGTGCATGCTCATGACATGGAACAAGGATGAGCATGTGAAATCCGCTGGATGTCTGAAGGGAGTCGTACAAATATGGATCCCTAAGAAGCATTTCTTCAGAACAGGATGTCTAGATGTAAAGGATGATGTGAGAGTGGTTGAAGAATCGCCCAGAGGGGGGAGTGTAAAGGAGGAGCCAAGTACCCCCACTCCAACTGCCCCGCCTACATTACCTGACAAATATTAAACAAAGTATGTAACGTATACAGAACAGTTAAACCAGCAAAGAGAAGAGTGTGGACTCTGTGCAGTACCCATAAGAATACCTATACCTAAGAGAATATGGGAGGTAAAGTACCCATTGAGGAAACCATACCTACATACAAGGCAATATGAATGCCATTTGAACGAGATTCCTGAAAACTAAATGGCAAAGATGAATGGTGACGTCACACAAAAACTGATTGACACTCATAGAAGAGATAAACAGACCAGAGGATGCAGACAATTTATAAACCATCAAGAAAGTACCAAGGAGAAGTGACATCTTGGGATCAAGGTGAAGAAACTTATGACACAGACCTGATGAAGATACTTAGTTAGTTTAAACGTGTAGAGGTGCAATGAAACGCAAGCAGCAAAGCAATCATTAAGCTAGCCACATGCTTTTGCATAGATAGACCAGGGCAAGCGCCAACATATACATAAATAGATACATATGGACAAGTAAAGGATTGATGTTTCCACTACGCATATAAGCAGTACTGAACAAAGCAAGAAGGCCTCAATTTTCAGTGTGTCGCAGTTAATAAATCAATTGAATGCACAACATGAATCTCAGTTAAAGGAGTTTACAGAGCCAAGAGAGCCAAGGTCTTTTCAAACTAGAATTGGCTGACATTGGATACAATTAACATGAAGGAACCGAGGCTCCTAATCAAAAAGGTCAAGCAAAACAAAAGACGTCAGAGGACTGTTGGAGAATGAAATCAAATACAGGAAAAAGCTCAATTTCATGGTGTTCAGTTACGTGATAGAGGGAAGTTGGACGAGCTAGATGGTCACACCTATGCACAATGGCTGGCTGTACCCATACTCCTTAAAAATTCTCAGACACAGTACAAACCCAAGGCCAACTAATTTACACTGGCCCATCGAGGTGATCATAGATGATATGCTAATTGGTGAAGCTGGTGCTAAAACAAGCTCACCCACACCTGGTTGTTCAGTCTGCATGCTGCTAGACATAGGTGGAAAAGTACTGATGGGGATTAGAAGCTAAACAATTGTAGGGGGCCACGTAATTAAGGGTCCTATAGCTTGTGTAGCCAATGGGACGTCCTACATTTAGTGACATTCATAGTGGCCATTTTGAGGGCAGGGCTTAGTTGCTCCACCTAATGTTAAGTATCCTATCACCTTCCTCCACTGCTCTATACAGATATAGAGCCTATACTTAGAAATTGTTAGGACACTTACCTGGCCTTCTCGTCGCATCCGTTCCCGGACGTGGCAGTTGTACCCTTATTACCGGCTTGGGAAGCGTGGTTGTGGGCAGCGGGCCGGCGCTCGCTTGCATGCGCGAACCTCGCGGGTAACCAGGAACGGGCAGACAAGCTTGTGTTCCAAGCCTCATTCTGGTGCCCGCTCGGCCATTACGCATGCGCAGCCCCGCTAGTGTTTCACGCCTCGCTTTCGTGCCGGACGCTGTAAATAGCGTCCAGCCCTCTACAGATCGCGTCTTAACGCGGTTTGTTCCCCACTTACCGTTGCTTGGTGCCTTGCATCAGGTTCCTGCTCCTTGGTTTCTGCTTCCTTGTCCGATTCTCTGGCCTTTCGGGCTGCCTTAGCTCCTGTTGGGTCCCTTCCTTGTGGTTCCTGCCTTCCAGTTCCCTCTCCCCTCCCTGGGTTCATTTCTATTGGGATTAGTTTCCCTTGGCACTGTGGCTCTTAGGAGGTTGTGGGGTTCCCATCTTGGCCTTCTCCCTCTCCTTGGACCTTCCTGTTCCCTGGGTCCACTCTCTTCCTGATCTCCTTGTTTGCCTGGATCTTTCTTGTCATTTTGGCTCTGGGTGCCAGCCCTCCTGATTACCAACTACCTTGGTGGATCGTGCCTGGACATCTTTGAAGACCACTCATCCTCCAGTTGTGAACCTCTACCGGATCTTACCAGCTCATCACCTCCCTGCCAGTGCTTGCACTGCCCCGACGTCACTTTAATCTGCAGGGAGGTGAGCCAGTGGCGTTGGGGGGTGATTCCAATCCATCCCTGTTCCATTAGGGTTGGGTCGGGGTCGCTTCCTAGCGTTACAATTTCTGCATACGGTTTGACGGTTTACCAGTCTGGCGTCACCGGCGAGACCAGCAACTGAAACTTCAGGTACGCAGCGCTCCCGAGACACACAGCTTAACAGATTAAGACGCCTAACAACCAGTTCCGATTCTGAAATGGAAGATTCTGAAGAATTGAGGAATGAGATCAGGGCCCTACGCGCCGAGATGACTGTATTGCATCAGGAGAATTTGCCCTTACGTCAGCTGGTAGCTCATGGGACTACCCCCAGTACCTCTGCAGAGTCTGTGATGGCTCAGACCACCCCAATAAAATTTGACAGAGATCCTAGACGGGTGGCAGAATTTTGCAATCATTGTAGAATACATTTTTTGTGCCGTCCTACGCATTTCAACCAGGATAAGGCTAAGATTGGGTATATTTTGGGAAATCTAACCGGAAACGCATTGGCCTGGGCCACTCCTTTGGTAGCTGCCAAGAGTCCAGCTCTGGAAGACTTTGTGGCCTTTGAGAAGGCTTTTCTGGAAGTGTTCCAGTCTCCCAACCTCGCCGCTGCTGCGCAAAATCAGCTCATGGACCTGAAGCAAGGATCCAGTGATATAATCGCCTACATCAGCCGTTTTCGTCAGCTGGCCACCGATTCACAATGGCCTGAGATTACTCAAAAGACCCTTTTTCGTAGGGGGTTGAGAGATGAATATAAAGATGAACTTCTCCATATTCCAGAACCTGAAACCCTGCAAGCATTGCAAGAACAGGTGATGCGGATCGATCACAGGTTGTCTGAGAGAAGGGGTGAGAGGCGCCGTTTGGAAAGGTCAATATCAAGATTCATTCCAGTGCCAGCCAAGCAATCTACCTCGTCTGAACCAACTCCTGAACCAATGCAACTAGGAGCGGTCAGAGGTCCCCTATCTGATGCCGAGAAGAAGCGTAGGTGTGACCTACGGTTGTGCCTGTATTGCGGGGCCTCCGGCCATTATCTCAGTACTTGTCCATCAAGACCACTTCAGAAGTCGGAAAACTGAATGGCCTATCGTCTAGGGGAAAGGCGACGATGGGCCCCTCTTCTTCTCCAGTCCTTCCCGATTCGGTACAGGTCCGACAACCCATGCAATCAGTCGTGCTTATGGTCTTAACACTCAAGGTCTCTTGGTCAGGAAATGAACCCATAAAGGTGCTAGGATTATTGGATTGTGGAGCCTCTGGAAATTATATGGACGCAGATTTTGCCATCAGGAATGGTATTGCTTTGATTGAAAAGAACTGTGCTTCGGTGGTGGAAGTTATTGACGGTACCCCGTTGTCTTCGGGTCCGGTCCATCAACATTCCGAGACACTGAGTTTGTGGATTGAAGAACATCATGAACAGATCTCTCTGGATGTTATCAAGACTCCCTCTTATCCGATCATTTTAGGGTTGCCTTGGTTGTTACATCATAACCCCAACATCAACTGGCAGACTCGGACCTTGGTTTTCAGCTCTGATCGTTGTGTGCAGGACTGTTGCCATGTCGGTTCTTCTTCAACGCAATCTTCAATCGCCACCCAGACTGAAGGGGTTGGTATGCCATGCCTACTCTCTGTTTCTTCAGTTCCCTCTGAATATGCTGAATTTCATGAGGTTTTCTCTGAACCTAAGGACATTCCCTTGCCTCCTCACAGATCTTTCGATTGTGCCATCGACCTGTTGCCCGACACTGTGATTCCACATGGCAAGGTGTACTCCCTGACCGCTCAAGAAAAGGAGGTTTTGCAGGAGTATCTTGATGAATGTCTTCAGAAAGGGTATGTTGCCCCTTCTAATTCACCGGCAGGATTCCCACTGTTTTTTGTAAGGAAGAAGGAGGGTACCCTGCGCCCGTGTGTTGATTATCGCCAACTAAATGACATCACTCGAAAGGATAGATACCCACTTCCCTTGATTCGATCCATTTTGGAATCTTTACGTGAGTCAAGAATGTTTTCCAAATTTGATCTCCGTGGAGCCTACCATTTGGTACGGATAAAGGCCGGGGATGAATGGAAGACGGCCTTCAAGACTCCAAACGGGCACTATGAATACAGAGTTATGCCTTTTGGGCTATGTAATGCCCCAGCTGTCTTTCAGCGTCTAATGGATCATATATTTTCTGATTTAATCGGGACCTCAGTCTGGGTTTATTTGGATGACATATTGGTGTTTTCAAGGAATATCGAAGAACACATAGAACAAGTAAAGGAGGTACTTCGGTGGCTACATGTGAATAACCTTTACGCTAAGCTTGAGAAATGTCTTTTTCACCAAGACCATATTGAATTTCTTGGGTATGTGATCAGTGCGTCGGGTATACACATGGATCCAGCCAAGGTTCGTGCAATCCTAGGATGGAAGGTTCTCAGCGACAGAAATTCTCTTCAACGTTTTCTTGGATTCATTAATTTCTACCGGAGATTCATTCCATCCTTTTCGCAACTGACTGCACCCTTAACCTGTTTGACCAGCAGTAAGAGAATCTTCGTTTGGGGGCATGATGCTGCTGCCTCTTTTGAGCAACTAAAGAAGGCCTTTAGTTCCGCGCCTATCTTACATCATCCCCAAGACGACCAGCCATTTATCGTGGAAGCCGACTCTTCGGATTTTGCTGTGGGAGCCGTTCTACTTCAGATGGATCCGAGCATTGGAATGGAGTTTCCTGTAGCCTACTATTCCAGAAAACTTACGGCTAGTGAACGGAACTATCCCTTTATCGAAAAAGAACTACTGGCCATCAAGACCGCCTTTGAAGAATGGCGCCATCATCTTCTCGGAGGACGCTTTCCAGTGGAGGTACGCACTGACCATCGAAACCTGCAATTTCTACGCTCTCTGCAGTGTCAGACCTCCCGCCAAGCTCGATGGGCCTTTTTTTTTTCACAGTATGATTTCCGTGTCACCTATGTACCCAGTAGCTGTAATGTGAAGGCGGATGCTCTTTCCCGTTCTTTGGCTGCTGATGTACAACATGAGGGACGGGACCTGCCTGTGATCGCTCCCAAACATTTTCTACTGGCTTTGCCGTCGTTCTTGCATAGGGTGGTACAAGCTACTTTGTCTGACTCTTCTCGGGATACGTTGATGAGACGTCACCAGTTAAGGGAGAAGGACGGATTGCTTTTCTTCCAGAATAAGTTGTACCTACCCACGGATGAGCTTCGCAAGATAATCCTACAAAGCTTTCATGATTCCAAGATAGAGGGTCACCGTGGTATTCGGTCTACGCAAGAACTCATTTCTCGACATTTTTGGTGGCCTAAATGGACTTTGCAAGTCAGATGTTATGTGGAATGCTGTCCCATCTGTGCCCAGGTCAAGGTTCCACGCATGAAGTCTGTGGGTCTTTTACATCCCATGGAAACACTGCCTTTTCCTTGGCATACAATCGCCACTGATTTCATTGTCGACCTTCCGCCCTCCGAAGGTCATACCTGCATCATGGTTATTGTCGACTGTTTCTCCAAGATGGCCCACTTCATTCCCTTCCCTGGAATTCCCACGGCTGCTCTAGTAGCACGTGCCTTTTTGCACTATGTATATCGCCTGCATGGATTACCTGTTAAGATAATATCTGACCGTGGTTCTCAGTTCATCTCTTCCTTTTGGGGTCGATTGTGCCAGCATTTAGGCATCCAGAGGGCACTCAGTTCTGGCTACCATCCCCAAACCAACGGACAGACAGAAAGGACAAACCAAACGTTGGAGCAGTACCTCTGTTGTTTTGCCAATGCCTCCCAAACAAATTGGATGTCGCATCTCGTTTTAGCCGAAGTTGCGTATAACAATGCAGCTCACTCTGCAACCGGACTAAGTCCTTTTTTTGTACTTTTGGCCTTCATCCCAGATTGCTGCCTTTTACGCCAGTACAATCAAGTAAAGTTCCTTCGGCGGATCACCTTTTCACCGAGATCCAGAATCTGCAGCGTCGAGCGGCTGGTACCCTGGCCAAGGCACGTGAGACCATGAAGAGACAGGCCGATAAACATCGGAGCCCTGAGCCACCATTCCGGGTGGGAGATCTTGTGTGGTTATCTTCCAGATATTTGCCTGCACGGAACGTACCCTTGAAATTGGCTCCCAAGTTTTTAGGTCCCTTTCCGATTGTCAAGAGGATATCCTCAGTAGCTTTTGAACTTAAGTTGCCGGAATCCTGGAGGGTCCACCCTGTTTTTCATGTATCTCTTTTGAAAGCTTAACATTCGGATCCCTTCCATCGTGCCTGCCCCCGACCCGCTGCTATTGACGTGGAAGGTTTCCCTGAATTTGAGGTGCAAGAAATATGTGATTCCCGTCTCTTTAGGGGAAAATTGCAGTATTTGGTTGACTGGAAGGGCTATCCTGCCTGTGATCGCACTTGGGAACCTGTTGAGAGCGTTCATGCCCCTCGTTTGGTTAAGGAATTTTATGCCCGTTTTCCTTGGAAGCCGGGTTCTTCCGGTCTTTCCGGAGGGGGGTATGGTGTTAGGACACTTACCTGGCCTTCTCGTCGCATCCGTTCCCGGACGTGGCAGTTGTACCCTTATTACCGGCTTGGGAAGCGTGGTTGTGGGCAGCGGGCCGGCGCTCGCTTGCATGCGCGAACCTCGCGGGTAACCAGGAACGGGCAGACAAGCTTGTGTTCCAAGCCTCGTTCTGGTGCCCGCTCGGCCATTACGCATGCGCAGCCCCGCTAGTGTTTCACGCCTCGCTTTCGTGCCGGACGCTGTAAATAGCGTCCAGCCCTCTACAGATCGCGTCTTAACGCGGTTTGTTCCCCACTTACCGTCGCTTGGTGCCTTGCATCAGGTTCCTGCTCCTTGGTTTCTGCTTCCTTGTCTGATTCTCTGGCCTTTCGGGCTGCCTTAGCTCCTGTTGGGTCCCTTCCTTGTGGTTCCTGCCTTCCAGTTCCCTCTCCCCTCCCTGGGTTCATTTCTATTGGGATTAGTTTCCCTTGGCACTGTGGCTCTTAGGAGGTTGTGGGGTTCCCATCTTGGCCTTCTCCCTCTCCTTGGACCTTCCTGTTCCCTGGGTCCACTCTCTTCCTGATCTCCTTGTTTGCCTGGATCTTTCTTGTCATTTTGGCTCTGGGTGCCAGCCCTCCTGATTACCAACTGCCTTGGTGGATCGTGCCTGGACATCTTTGAAGACCACTCATCCTCCAGTTGTGAACCTCTACCGGATCTTACCAGCTCATCACCTCCCTGTCAGTGCTTGCACTGCCCCGACGTCACTTTAATCTGCAGGGAGGTGAGCCAGTGGCGTTGGGGGGTGATTCCAATCCATCCCTGTTCCATTAGGGTTGGGTCGGGGTCGCTTCCTAGCGTTACAATTTCTGCATACAGTTTGACGGTTTACCAGTCTGGCGTCACCGGCGAGACCAGCAACTGAAACTTCAGGTACGCAGCGCTCCCGAGACACACAGCTTAACAGAAATACACTTAGAGCCAATCACACCCTCCGTTAGGTTTTTGTAGTTTGCTATGTAGGATGACGTTAGTAATGATGCAGGTTAAAACGTCAATGATGACCAATTTTGGGTATAAGAGCCCAGTTTTTTTATGAAGTAAGTAGAGTCAGAGGATCGAGCGATTGCTGATGTTCATTATACTCCCTGTTTTAGATACTTGACATTAAAACAGACAAACTTTGCCAAACTATTTGTGTCATCTTGATTACTGAAGTATGAATAAAATCTGCATCCGCATCCATCTCAGGGTAGTGCTACTAAGCTTTAAGGGCTGTCTGAGAGAACACCCAGCTCAGTCCCCAACCACCACTCATCTAATGTCCTCCACAAAGTCACTAATGCAAGTCTCTGATTCGCCCATGCTGAAACCATGTCTGTGGCTCCTCCATCAGTGCATGCTCTTGCACAAACGCCTGCAACTGGATTGTTGCAGCCACTTCTGCAACTTGCTCATACAGGGAAGTGGAGATATGGGATTGGATGTGCCCTATTTTCTGGATCCATGTACAGCTTTCTATGTGGCATTTTAAAGCAGCCATTTTTAAATGATCGGGAACAAAACTTGACTCAAAAGAACCATTGATAAAAGAGCTGATACAAAAAGAGGATTGGTTGGCCGCAGGGGAGCAAACCGCAGACATATTTACACATTCTGACTAATGATGTTACCCTGCAACAGTATTAGGTCCATACCCACATTGGTCATGTAGGAGGAACGGGAATGGGGACCTATTTGACATCTCTGAAATCTGGCAAATGATTACTTTTTCAGGACTCATCCAGTTCCGCTCTGCCCGCCATGCCCTTGCTCAGAAATGTGCAACAGGTTTTAAGAATCCACTGTCTCTTATGTGTTTATTGATTGTACCATGAATGGCTGAACAAGAGTGCTGGCTGGCACGATTACAAAAAATGAATGGGGAGCATGAGTAATTATTTATTTTGGGAATTAACATTTTAAATGAATAATCAGCAGGCACTGTAAAAAACGATTGCGATCATTATTAAAGGACAATCATTATTTGGGGTTATTCATAGCGTTCTTTCCCTCAATGAAACTTTACATCACGGTCATTTTTTTGTGTCTGGTCAAAGAAGTGGTTCAGTGGGAAAATGACACACCATCATTTAACAGATGCTCGCCTCTTCCTGGATGAAGGTTAATGTGTAGTCAACAGCCAGAAAGAATGTCTTCAAGGTGAGGCTTTTCAGCAGATCCAACATTCATGCAAAATCCATTCACCCGAAATTCTAAAAAGCCTAAATGCCTCCCATAGCGGATGGAAATCCGTCACAATAAACAATGAAACAACATAATGCTCTAAACCGTAACATCATATTTGAAAAACCCTGTAATTGTTGCAAACCACAATGGATGTGCCTTTGCAGTCACAGAGCGACAACCCTCAGTAGAGAATGAATTTGTTTTGTTGTTAATGAAATTGGAAGACACATGGTAAAGAAACAGAAGGCTAGCAAAATTAGCATTTCAATTGAACACAAGATGAAGTCATGTTTGTAGGATAAGACAAATGGTAAAAAAAGAAGCATTTAAAACTGCATGGAACCTGCACGAGTAATTGAGCTAATTTTGGATGACTGCGCAGGTGGATAGGGATCATAAATTGAGAGCGTCCCAGTTAAGTGTGTGCTTTTTGAAGCCCATTCATACAAACAATGTGTGAGCAAATCAGCCAATCAAAAATAGTTTGTATATTTCAATGGAGGTGTCACCGAAAGCCTTGAAAAAGTGTCCAGTGGACTGAATCATGTGTGGGTTGCTGGTATTGTTTAATGGCAGGACACTGTGTGAAATAAATAAGTAACCTACTATTTGCATGGTGAATATAAAGTACATGTTTTGTTGTAATCTTTCCAATATATTCTGGGCTTCCTGAGTCCATTGATCAACTTGTCGCCTTCAATCTTCTAACCTTTACTAATCCAACAGCATCTGCATCGCCTCAACATATGCTGCTGTTGCAGGTTTGAATGCTGGTCTAGTAGCTGGTCTAGTAGTTCATTGCACTCACTGCACAGAAATCTTCGCAGGGGATGCCTTAAATGACTGAGCTGCTACCTGATCCGATTGCTGTACCTGCACATCACACGCAGGCAATCTCCAAGGTCCCAGGGCTGGTGCATGGCATTGTGTCACCCTAGACAAAGTATAAGATTGCTGCTCCTTTCCCCACTTCGCTTTGTCCCCAACCCCACTGATTAATTCAGCATAAAGTGCTGTATAAAATATAATATTCAAAATGTGATTCCTTATTTGTTTAAATGTTAAAATATCGTATGTGGATTCATTGCAAATCTGTAAACAAGTTATTTGTTTATCTGTGGTTCTGTTAAGGGGGTTTGGCCAAAAAGACTGTATAAAAAATCCTGTATGGTAAATATGTTCGAATTTCAGCTGTAGGAAAATCACATACAGCCGAAAAATATGAACAGATTTACCATATGCTGCCATTGTAACAAATGAGGGCAGTGGGGGTTGCGGGGGGGTGTCCCCAGCACCCTTATTCCATACAATGGCATCAGGGTTTGCAGGGGTGTCACCCAGTTACCTATGAATAAAGTTAAAAAAGGTGTTTTAAGAAAAGAGAGGAGACGGAGGGAGGCTTGCGCAGGGGTTGCGCATTAAACAATGTAAGTGGGGGAGGGATAGGATGGTGATGGGGCTTGGGGGGAGTCGTGACAGATTTACAGTAGAGGACGATGAATGTGACTCTGCCATGGAGGTGGTGATGAGAGACTATTGAGCCTGCTGCCTATGTTTTGAGAAAGAGTTGAACATATTTGAAGCAGGATTGCTGAAGATTCTAATGTGAATGCCTAGAAATCTCTCAGACGTATACATTCCATTAGAATGTGAGTTGCCAAGTGTAAATAGTCGTATTGAATTGATGGTGGCCATGTTGTAATGGTACCTTTGTGGTAAAGTTAATGGAACAATATGCAGGTGCACATAATAAGGTTGATTTTGGTAACCTTAAATAGATGGAGAGGGGTTTATAATAAGTGGATTAAGAATGATAGTGCTCGATGGCTGTTGTATTCTATCAAACATACTAAGCAGATCTTGGGACAAAAGTAAATAGTGGGTTATTTCTTAGCCATCTAGCTATGGGAGAAAGCAAACCAATTTACCAATGTGTTTACCCAGATTGTTTCGTGATCCGCTGGTACCTGATGTTTAAATTTAACATATGTAATGTCCTTGAAATCTTGGGAGCTAAACTCGGCATTCAAAAATAACTCAGATACTGTAGATTGTGTGGAGTAAATACTCTTGAAACAGCAAACCATATAATATGCGAGTGTGACAGCTTAGCTGAGCTTAGAAGTAAATACCTGATGAAGTATAATAATAATATGCACAAGGGTATTTGGCAATGTTTGCTTGGTGGAAATGACATTTTTATCTGATGACATTAGATATTTTAAGAGCTATCAAATGGTATATTGATGTTTTAATGGTGATGTATTATGTTTTTAGCAGTTGATGAACAGTTTTAACTATGTCATCTATGTGATCTATGAGATTTTATATGCAAAACTTTTATTGTTACAAGCATATTAAATAAATAAATAAATAAACATAGCTGATTGTGTGGACTTTTGTTAATTTTTACCCTTAGACATTTATCCCTTACACGTAGCATTTTTTGATAGTGTAACTATTTCAAATACATATTTGAATTTCTTGATCACACAGTTGTTGGTGTCTCTTTGTTCATGTGCTGCATTTGGTTTACTTTGGTTTGCTGCAGCCCTTTCCAGGGGTTCAGATCCCCTCTCGCAGCTGCGATTTCAACGTTTCTTTGGAAATCGCGGCCGCGAGAGGGGATCTGAACCCCAGTGATTCTGGACTCGAGGGAATTATCCCAGAATAATAAAAAGTGAGGAGCAACTTACTGTATTGCAAAAGGCTGTATCATAACGCTTTGGCGCATGTCCGGTTTTGAAAAAGGCCCCAAGGTCGAAACACATGTTAACCTATGGGCATGAACAACAATATTAAATGAACATGTGGTGCACTTCAGAGAGTGTCTGTTGATTTCATGATTGTTTGGAGGATGGGGAATACTCCTATGACACACTGAATGCGACTTAGTTCAAGAATTATTGGTGATCAATAATAGTATAATACTGTCGCAGGAGGAATATCCCTGAATACCCCACATAAACAATTTTTACTTTGGTTTGGGTATGCAATTGTTCTGTGACTGTCGCGTGGGTTGGGGCCTCACTGTGGATTTTTGGTATAAACTCATCACTTGTGCAGTCGTTATTCAGTAGGTGTGTTCCTTCAGTTGCATGGCCACCCACCTATGCATATCAGCTACCACCCAGGGGATGCTCTCATGTTATGCTGCACATCTGCCACTGAAATGCTTCATCTTCACGTGTGTGTTTTTTCCATCTGGATGTGCACATGACATGATATGATATGATAAGTTATTTATAACACACTTAATACCCATAGGTTTCTAAAAGCGGACCGAACCTGTGTAGCGATGTGTCGTCTTGCTTCCAAGGCGAGCATGTTGCCGCTGAGCTATCCTCCCGAGACATCATTCATCTCCTTGGCTGATAACACTCCCAGACATCCTTCACATCACCTGAACACATGCCTGTTCAATTTGTATTAGTTGCAGGGCCTTTGACTGCCATTCTTTCCCACCTGACTCACCTAATTCATTGATTTTCACATGCTACTATGCACACACATTTCATGTGACTCTGTCCTATCAGTGATGTCGTGGACTTGTGACCTCCTAGGTCATTTACCTGCAGTACTTTGAGGTCATTACAATAAAACATGTGCACACTGTTGCATTACATTGCTTTGCTATGTTGCATGTACAAGGTGCATTCACATTGTTGCTACATAGTGCTGTCCTGTTGCCGTGCATCTGGTTGTGATGTACCAGGAGTCCTGTGATGAGCTACGGACATAGATTCTGCATCAGTGCCCCCAGTTGTTCAGTCAAGCGGTGGATATGTGGCTGGTGTGCTTCATGTTGGTGGCAGGCCACTGGTGTTGGGGTAAGTTGTTGGTCTACATAGGACTAGTAGGGGTATTGTGTGGAAGGGCCAGGATGGGATGATGTCGGGGTGAGGGGGGCTGGTGGGTGGCCTTGAGAGGGCTGGCTGGGGCTTTTGGAAGAGCTGAGGGGGGCTGGTGGGTTGTGTCTGGCCTCGAGGGGGCTGCCTGGGAGTACTTGATGAGGTGAGGGGGGCTGGTGGGTGGTGTCTGACCTTGAGGGGGCTGCCTGGAGGTATTGGCCAAGGTGATTGGGGCTGGTGGGTTGTGTCTGTGCTCGGGAGGGCTGCCTGGGGGGTATTGGCAAAGGTGAAGGTGGGGGCTGGTGGGTGGTGTCTGGTCTCGAGGGGGCTGCCTGGGGGTATTGGCAGAGGTGAAGGGGGCTGGTGGGTGGTGTCTGGTCTCGAGGGGGCTGCCTGGGGATATTGGCAGAGGTGAGGGGGGTTGGTGGGTGGTGTCTGGCCTTGAGGGGGCTGCCCAGGGGTATTTGCAGAGGTGAGGGTGGAGGCTGGTGGGTGGTGTCTTGTCTCGAGGGGGCTGCCTGGGCGTATTGGCAGAGGTGAGGGGGCTGCCTGGGGTTTTTCTCAGAGGTGAGGGGGGCTGGTGGGCTGGTGTCTGGGCTCGAGGGGAGCTGCTGGGTGGTGTTTGGGATTGAGGGGGCTGTCTGCGGGTATTGTTGGAGGTGTGGGGGACTGGCAGGTTGTGTCTGGACTTAAGGGTGCTGCCTGGGGGTGTTGGCAGTGGTGAGTGGGGCCAGTTGGTGGTGTCTGGCCTTGAGGCGGCTGCCTTGCGGCATTGGCAGAGGTGAGGGAGGGTAGTGTCTGGCCTTGAGGGGGCTGCTGTGCAGTTGGACTATATGGCATAAATATGGGTGCATTGGGAGTAGGGTGGAGCATACGCAGGTTTGCAGGAGTTCAGCCGTTAGTTACGTGGGACCTCACACAGATTCACAGGGTTGCAGCCGTTAGTTACGTGGGGCCTCGCACAGATTGGCAGAGGTGCATCCATTAGTTATGGGGGTGCTCGCGCAGGATTACAGGGGTTCGGCAGTTAGTTACGTGGTTACTCACACAGATTGGCAGGGGTACAGCCATTAGTTGCGTGGGACTTCACAAAGATTGGCAGGGGTGCAGCCATTTCTTATGGGGGTGCTCATGCCGAATTGCAGATTTGCAGACGTTCGTAAAATGGGTCCTTGCTCAGTATTGCCAGAGTGCTGGATGTTGGGTCAGTGTTGGATACAGAGGTTAGCGGAATGGTTGGTGTATGGCTATGTTTTTGGTTTGCAGGGGGGCGTGTTGTGGATGTTCCTCGAGCAGCTCAGTTTACTTTGCGGGTCGGGTTGAAATGTATGTTTGAATCCATGAATACACAGAGCGCGCATTGAAAACTTTGCGCGTAGGGTCAAGCACAGTCGTTCTCGGTGTGCAGGTTCAATGCACACTTTTCCATGAATCGGGCCCCACGTCCATTGCACTAAGGGTCATTTTGTAATGAACCGAAGCACAATTGGGGATCATAAAATGCATTTACGTTTCCCTTCTACGCTCCAATTCATTTTACAACTGTTCTGCAGGATAAGAAGACAGGAAAGCAGAGAGACTATCTCCATTTTGTTCTCCTCCACTGTCTCAGGAGAGCATTTAGTTTTAAACCTGTATTTACATGTATGTGGGCATAAAACCAATGGATTCCAATGAAATACACCTTGCTTTCACACCAGAGGTGTAGCAGGATTCAATTGGAATCTCGTATAAAACTCTGCCTGCAACGCCTGAATGTTTTATAAAACTCTGCCTGCAACGCCTGAATGTTTTATAAAACTCTACCTGCAATGCCTATTTGCAGGTGAAGTTTTATTTTGGCCGAAGCGGAGAGTAAAAGTGAGGAGTAAAGGCGATTTGGCCTTACTTTACTCTTTACTTTAACACTATGCTTTGAGAGTGTTGAACATGGCATCCAACGAAACAGCAACACCCCAGTGTAATCACTGGGGGTCCCTTGCATGCATTTACCCTTTTTATCAAATTAACTCCAAGAGTCTTTATCTGAATGGATTGGGACTGCGAGCCGCCCCGAATTTTCTAGTACAGTTCCAGTTTTTGGACATTTGTCCCACATCACAGTACATTTGACTGATTTAAATACATAGCCAAGGCTTGAGAGAGGGTCTGGTGAGCACTTAGGTTTTGACAACATCCATCTGCCTCACATTTACTCTGGGGCCGGCCCAGTCTCTCTGCTATAATAACAATCTCATGTGTCCCAGAATGTCGTGTTCTCTTCTCATTAGCTCAGACTAGGAAGACATGGGCCCTGGGCAGAAGAGAGGGAAAAGCAGATGGCGTGCACTGCTGTGGCAAAAGACTAAAGAGGCCAGACACTAACAGAATCCAGAGCGTTCCAGACACTACACAATGTAGTCACAAACCCCGATTCATGGAACCGTGCAAAGTCTATTTTTACAGTGCAAAGTCACTTTTCAGAATCAGGGTTTGTGTCAGCAGTGCAAAGTCACTTTTCAGCCATGCAAATTCATTTTCAACCTGGCAAATAGTCCATGAATCGGGCCCTCAGTGTCTCGCTTGTCAGCCTCCTCCAGCGGCGCTCTTCAGGCTAGTGGAGGGTGGACGGTGTTGCTAATCTCAGCAACTGGGGATCAGGGTCATGCAGTGGTGGAAGTGGTGGAAAAAAAGGAACTAGTGGGGCTCTGGCTGCATCCAAAAAGGAGGGCGTGGGATGGCAGGGACAGATGGGAGGGGTGGTGGGGCAGGGTTGGGCAAGAGGGGGGAATTGGGACAGGGCAAGACAGGTCGGGGCTTGGCCTTTGGTTTACCGGTGCAAGTGCGAAGTTTGCACGGTAGTAGCACTAGGGAAAAATGTGTCCTATTTTTAAAAACACTGGGACACACACATTAAAAAACCATTTCACCTCGACAAGTGCAGCACCAAGGATAAAATTGTCCCAGTGCTAAAAAGATACATTTTTGATGTATTTTTGCATCAGGGCAAAGTTTGCCCTAGTGCTAATACCATTCCGCATTAGCACTAGGGCAAACTTTGCCATGGTGCAAAAATATAGTGAACTTCATCTTTTTTGCAGTAGGGCAATTTTTGCCCCGGTGCTTTTAATATGCCAAACTGCACTTGCCGAGGTGAAATGGTTTTTTAATGTGTCCCAGTGTTTTTAAAAATAGGGCAAACTTTGCCCTAGTGTTAATAGTGTGCAAACTTTGCACATGCACCGGTGCAGTTTCTGTAATCTGGCCCCAGTAGGCTGTACTGTGTCTTGTTATCGTCACAGTTACATCTGCGCTCATTTTCATTAATGTAAATGCATCAGTGCTGAGGCATGAACTTTTTTAGTGCACACATGTTTGCTACCCCCTTTCTCACCTATTTGTTGTCAAAAAAGGTTCCCTGGCACCCTACAGGTGTACTGCCACCAGTCTGAATCCTAACAAGAAAACCTTTTGGGTCCAGTGCAAATCCAGACAGATCTGTGGGTAATCTCAGAGTGTAGAAGAAGCAACATCCGTGTACACACATACACACACTCCATACCCTCCCACGCACACATGCACAATCTTGACGAGTTGATTATGTTACAACAACTAGCAACTCTCTCGGGTTTCCCTTTTAATTTATTTTCTATCCCATATAAGAATTGGGATGCTCAAATGTGGGATATTTGAATGTGAATGTTCGAGTCGGGTGAATCATTTTCACCAATTCCGCGATTATTTGGTAATTCTATATAATTAAATTGCCACACTACACTGATCGAGTGTATTAGGGGCGCCTAATTAGGACCAGTGAATTCCGCCCACATTCTGTCCAAACACCCCAAAGGGTCTCTCCCTAAAATCCAACCATCAGATGAAGTAGTCATGAGTCAGTGAGACCCCCTTGTGTAGTGCCTGTGTGGTGAAGTTGAGACAAGAGGACTAACACATGGTGTGCTGGTGATATTGCCTTAGCAATGGTGGTCCATACCCTGAGAAATGCATTGGTGAATCGTGGTTCTTGATTGCTTATGGGGTCACCAGAGTTTACGCAGCTGGTTTTCTACTTGTGCGGCCCACTCAGGCGCCCCATACCCTAGATTTCAGTGGGTGGGATCCAAAGTCTCGTAGACTAGGTCTCAAGTTCAGTTTCTAGTGAACAACAGTGGTATCCGGTCATTGCATTGACAACCAAAGCATCGACAGTCAAACAATCTAAAAAAAAGCATCTAATGCATTTTTTTTTGATGGTAAAGGGTTTAGTTTAATAAAAATGGGTTTTAAAGTTTAAAAAAAGGGGTTTGGAGGTACCCCACCATTAAAAAAAATAATAATAAAATGCATTAGATGCTTTTTTTAGATCCTTTTTTTTTATTAGTTATTATTAGTTTATTGAGTTATTCAGGTATTGTAACTGACAGATTTCAGGGAAATTTCCCACATTTCCCTGGGGCTTGCACTCCAGTTTCCCCTTTCTACAGTGCTTATATGGGTCCATTGCCAGTGCAACGATTTATGCCAATACTATATTTCTGTGGCCCCTTCCCTTGCAATGTGTCCAGATTTTGTATTTGTAGGGACAATCTGGTTCCCTGCTTAGGGGCAGCACAGGAACCCACAGAGCACCACCTTGCCGTGGGCAAGGTCATGTCTTGGCCATTGCTACCATGGCCATGTTCTGCTGAGTAGGAAAACGCAAAGTTGCTGCCCAGTGTACCACAGAAGCTAATGGGTCCTTGGCAGCAAGTCCATCATCTGATTTTTTTTTTTAAATGGGTGGTCTCTCACCTACCACACAACAAAAAGGAGCCCGATGACAGACTCTGTAAAATAACACACTCTCTGATTGACTGAAATTCAGCCAATCAGAGTGATGGATGATGACATTTTTGAAACGCCCAAGTGGATTTTCTGTCAGTGGGCAGAATTTGTGCCCATTCGGGCAGATGGATTTTGTCTGTGGACCGGAATTACTGCAGGGACGTGGGTCGAATTAAAAACAGGCAAACTCTCTCTTGTCTGATTCCGCCTTGGAAAAGTCGCCCTCCCCTACTGATGAGCAGACCCTCGCTTCGGGTCTCAACAGCTTCCCTGCAGGGATGTCATTTCACCAAAATGCCAGAGGTAGCGGAGGTGATATCACACAACCCTTGACCTCTGATGACATCACAGGAAGTGTTGTCATTTGACCCCACCCTGAGGTGACATCACAGGAAGCAATGGAACATGACCTTTCACCCCTTGAAAAAACAGGAAGTGACATCACATATCATTGTTCCTAAGTACACTATGAAAAATATGGTTACGATATCACTGTAATGTGATATACACTTTATACAAGAATGGATCACCATATGTATCGTTAATATCAGTGTGTACAGTCCCATATTACCAAATTACTGTGAATGAAAGCAGACATCCAAGGCCAAATGATAATGATGTGTTATTATATAGCACTTACGCTTAAGCGCTTTTATATAGAACAGACATACATACAATATCACCCAACCTGTGTTGGTACTTATTTTCCGACCTCAAAAGGGTGAAAGGCTGAGTTGGCCTTGCCAGGATTCGAAACTGCGACCTGTAGCTCACACACATCACAGAAGCGAGTGTTCAACCCATTGAGCTATCTTACAGGCTGTAGCTATCTTACCGGCTATAGTAAAATGAGCAATTACATGTCTGAATGTTCTCATAGTCAGAAAGAAAATTACATTCTGTAGTGGATACCATTAAACTGGTAACTGAGATTTAACAGCAGTCCAGTTCACCTGCAGGTCTGGTACAAAGTTGACCACATTGTCAAGCCTGCGTGGATCTACTTTCCAGGTTTCAGAGTTGGCAAAATACATACCATTGTGAGGGTTCATAACTGTGTATTAAAGAATTTAGAGTAGGGGGGGCGTGGCTAAGCACCGAAGAAGATGGCCGCCTGACCGCGCTACTCCGCCTCACAATTATAAAAAAAAAGCATTAGGTATATTATATAAAAATAAAACTTACCTTTTCTTCCACGTTACATCCCGCGAAGAAGCTGGGAACAGGAACGGGTGATTTTCGGCGCTGCTCCGAACAGCTGGAGGTGCCGCTCGGCTGCCGCATCGTGCATTGTAAGAAGACTCCGTGAAAGTGTGGGAGGAGCGCCGCCCTGCATGAAGAGAAGCTCGGCATCGCACTTCATGTGACGCGCCGGCCTGGGCCTAACATTACGGGCGCCTAAGAAGACGCTGCCACCTGGTGGGCATATATAAAAAAAATTTTTTTAAAAAAAAGGAGAAAGCAATATTTAAAGTTAACAAAGGTTTGCTGAGGACAGACTGATATCAAAAAGGAGGAACACAGTAAAAAGAAATGAAAAGGTGAGGAGTGGAGGAGGAAGGGAATATATAAAGGGGTGAAGGTAATAAGTTGAAGTATATAGTCAAAGAATTATCACAAATAACAACAGAAATCACGATTTGTTGCCACAATCACTTCAACAACCCTTATCTGTAAGCGCCACGGCCTTGTCTTTTGTTCCCCACCCTCAAACTCCTCACCTCCATAACTAGACTGGCAGAATCCTCTTCGAATTATACATTGCACTGAAGGATTGCTTCTGGACTCATTTATTTTACCAATTATACCTGATAGACATTTTTAAAACTTTAAGTTTCTGTAGTATACGCCTTATTGTTCTGCTGTGTTTCCATTTTGGTCTCTTTACACAAGAGTAACATAGCACAAACAATATGGATGTAATAATTGCATACTACAGGCCGTCATAAACAATATTCATAAAGAGGTTTTGCTAAACGCCTTCAAATCAACAAATCAACAAACCTCTCTATCTTTTTATAATAAGGAGATAATATAACTGAATGCAAACTATCCACTGAGCTGACATATTCAAACTCATCTACAACTCTACGCAGCAGTAAAGGCTCTAATCACAAGGTTTACTTTACATTCTACAATTATGGCAGCAAATAAAGCTAACCTGTTACACCTCATCGCAAGTGGTCTATATGGGCTCGAACCCGTCTGTGTGGTGCCTTGATTACTCATCCCGCTAGGCGGGTGGTTTCCCTTTCTCCTCATCCGACTAGCAGTGGTCTAGTTGTTGCACGCTCCCATACCGTGCGAACAGACGATCACGTGTGGCATGGAGATCATGTGACCCTTTATACGGAAACCAAGCGACCGGCAATTTGCGTCGCTCCTGCCTTTGGCGCTCCGTGAGTTCGCTACTGAATCTCTCTCTCTCCCTACTCACTTGTTTTCTCTTCAAACTAACAATTCTGATTTACCTGTCTTTTTCGATCCTCTGTAGAGTGTTCTCCCCGGTTTCTCCATCCCCGTTCATCCCGCTCGCCTTCGGTTCCACGGACTACTCTCCTTTGATTCCCGTCTCTGCCTCCCTTCCAGCTGAGTAAGTTTCCCGCTCTTCAGGGGCTCTCGTACCTCTACCGCAGTGTCTTATTCCCATTTATCCCGATCTAGATTCTCCCGAAGCCCACCTACTCCATTAAGCTCCGGATATCACTCCTAATCCATCTTCGGATGGTGAGAAGCTTTCCATTACCTCTTTATTTCTTTTCTTACCTGGCGCTCTCATCTAAACTTCCCTCTGCTTCTTCCCTTGTTCAAATCGACAGATCAGATTTCTGAGGTTACCATTGAGGGTTCCTGCCGGAGCTGTCCTATCCACTGCCGTCAACTGGACCACCGTGCTTGAAAGTCGTCCAGGGTTTTCTTCCCATTAGAGGGTTTCCCTGGGAATCCTGCTTCCTCACCCGGGTTACACTACCTCGGGCGGAGGTGTCAGGATTTGTTCAGGGTAATCTTCCTATCTGCTTTGAGTCTTCCGGTTGGAGTCTACAATCGCCAAGGTAAGCGGATGGCTTAGTACCTCTGTGTGCCAAATTTACCATTTACACTCATTGTGAAATTGACAGTCGTGACAGTAAGCGACGCCCATAATAGATACTATCGGTATCGCCTTTGGCGATTGTTATTCCAAATGGAACAACAAATGCAGCAGTTAATGGCTGCCATGCAGGCCATGTCGCTAGAAGTCCAATCCCTGAAACAAGACAATGCTCAACTACGTAATCGTGTAGACAGAGTGTTTTCCGATACCCCTCCGTCCTCTGTGCATTCCCTTATGTACGACGGGGATCCCTACAAATTAAAGGAATTCCTTGACAGTTGTACCGTCTTGTTTACATTTAAGTCTCGCTTTTTTCCGACCGACAAAGATAAGGTTGGATATTTGATATCACGTCTTTCGGGACCAGCCTTGGCTTGGGCAACCCCTCTAGTTACGTCCAACAATGCAATTCTCGATTCTTACGCTGCCTTTACTAATAGCCTCAAAACCATGTTCGGAAGAAAGGAGATAACAGTTGCCACACAAGAACGCCTTTTAGATCTCAAACAAGGAAACAAAGAATTACTCTGGTACATCACACAGTTCAAACAACTCTCCTCTGAACTAGAATGGCCAGATGAAGGCCTACTTACATTATTTCGGAGAGGTCTTACAGACGAACTTAAAGATGAAGTCTCTAAAGTTCCTCGTCCTGCTAATCTAGCCGACATGATCACCCTAGCCATGCAAATTGACTATCGCATGCATGAGAGGGCATATGAAAGGAAGAAAGGGAAAGGAACAACACGATTTCAGTTGGAGCAGTCCCATTCGCTTCAAAAAAGTTTGTCTTCATCGGAAGAACCCATGCAAATTGGGACCATCCGTGGACCTATTACGGCTGCCGAAAGGGAGAGGAGAAAGTCTTTAAAGCTATGTATGTATTGTGGATCTTCGACTCATGTGTTGAAGGATTGTCATCTGGTTCCCCCTCGCCGTCCTTCTTTCCCTAAGTCGGAAAACTCCAAAGCCTTACCGTGAGGGGAAGACCGGTAAGTGCCAAACAACTTTCTTCCCCGTATGCGACCAATATGTCTCTTGACGATTCACTCACTAAACAGTCCATGGTGGTCGTCTCTCTTTCTATCCAGCTGTCTGAAAGGACTATCCCAGGTATTCCGGCGCTTATTGACTGTGGAGCAGCCGGTAATTATATCGATGTAGAGTGGGCTAAGATACACAATATCTCTCAGGTACCAAAGACGTTGATAACTCCGATACAGGGGGTTGATGGCACACCTTTGAGTTCTGGACCTGTTAAAGAACAAACCATTCCACTTATTTGTTCTATCTCGGGTCATATGGAAAGATTGGTTTTTGATGTCATAAGAACGGCCCATTACCCAATCATCCTTGGACTTCCTTGGCTACGACTACATAATCCATTCATAAACTGGACTGCTGGTACTTTGTTTTTAGGATCGGATTATTGTGTTCATCACTGCCTTTCCCTCGAATCAGTAGGAATCCGAATACCTTCGGATCAGACCCTCAAACCCACTGTATCCTCCATCAATCATCTTGAGATTCCTGACTGTCATCTACTCTACCGATCCGTTTTTGATAATCCGGATTTTCCTACCTTACCTCCTCATCGCAGAGATGACTGTCATATTGATCTGCTTCCCGATCAACCTATACCTTTTGGCCGAATGTATGTACTTTCTCAAAGAGAAAAAGCCGTATTGAAGGACTATCTGCAAACCCATTTGAGGAATGGCCTCATTTCTGAGTCAGTGTCTCCAGCAGGGGCATCTCTCTTCTTCATTCCCAAAAAAGATTCAGAAGAGCTCCGTCCCTGTATAGATTATCGGGGTCTCAACAAGATAACAACCGCAGACAAGTATCCGATGCCACTCATCACTGATATTATCGAAGCTGTTAGAGGGGCCTCATGGTATACCAAATTAGATCTTCGTGGAGCATATCATCTCATCCGTATCGCACCCGGAGACGAGTGGAAGACTGCTTTCCGCACTCCTTTCGGACATTATGAATACCACGTAATGCCATTCGGGTTAGTTAATGCTCCAGCAGTATTCCAGAGATTTATGGACCACTTATTCGCTGACATTCTATTCCGGTATGTGATCATTTATCTCGATGACATTCTCGTTTTCTCCAACAACAAGGACGAACACATCAATCATGTCAATACTGTACTCGAACGCCTTCAATCCAATCATCTCTACTGCAAGGCATCTAAGTGTGAGTTCCATCAAGGACAGGTCACTTACTTGGGCTTTGTTCTATCGTCCCAGGGAATCGCCATGGACCCAAGAAAGATCTCCGCAGTGATAGAGTGGCCCAGTCCAACAGGAGTAAAAGAAATTCAGAGGTTTCTGGGATTCACCAATTTCTATCGGAAATTCATCCCATCCTTCTCTGAAATCATCCTTCCTTTGACCCGTCTTCTCAAGAAGGGTGTCTCATTTGTTTGGGATGAAGCAGCCCAGAAAGCATTTGATATTCTGAAGAAACTGTTTACATCAGAGACCGTTTTGATCAATCCGGATCAATCTAAACAATTCGTAGTGGAAACAGATGCTTCCCAAAATGCATTAGGGGCTGTGCTTCTACAGTCCTCTGCTCATGGCGAAGAGAGACCAGTAGCATACCTATCAAAAACCTTCAGTTCTGCTGAAACAAACTATTCTGTTCTCGAGAAAGAACTATTGGCCATCAAACGCGCCTTTGAAGAATGGAGACATTTGTTATTGGGTTCCCCCTTTCCAGTCTTGGTGCGTACTGACCACCAAAACCTCAAGGTTCTCCAAAACGCTTACACCACTAACAGCAGGCAAGCACGTTGGGCATATTTCTTTTTACCCTATCGAATAGAGTTTGTTTACTGGCCTGGCAGACAAAATCTCAGAGCAGACGCTCTATCCCGCAAGGATTCCCCAGCTTCTTCCTTTCGTCCAGAAAAGATGTTTCCCAACGCTAGTTTTGTCGCAGTTCTGACTGATTTCCTTCAAGAGATACAATCAGCCTCCAGATGTAATAAATCACTCTGTGAAGACTTGGCTTCTCTTCACCAACTATCCAAGGAAGCAGAATATTACTTTCATGGTACTCAGGTTTTGATTCCTATTCCTTCATTACAACTGGAGGTTTTAAAATTCTGTCATGATTCACGTGCAGCCGGACATAGAGGAGTCCTTCCCACTTTGGAGCTCATCCAGCGACATTTCTGGTGGCCAAGCATGAGATCTGATGTCCAGGACTATGTTGCTGCCTGCAGGGTTTGTGCTCATGCTAAGACTCCCCGTTCCTCCCCATTAGGGCTGTTAGCAAGAATGCCTATTCCGGAACGACCGTGGCAGATAATTTCTACTGATTTCATTTCTGATCTGCCACCATCGGCGAAAATGACTACCATCATGGTCACCATCGACTACTTCACGAAATTGGCACATTTTACTCCTTTACGAAAACTACCCAGTGCCCCATCCATGGCCAAGATATTCCTCTCTGAAATCTTTTCTCGCCATGGCCTACCAGAGACAATTGTATCTGATCGAGGTCCTCAGTATACCTCTCTTTATTGGCAACAGATCTGTCACATTTTAGGGGTAAAACGGGCCCTTTCGTCTGGATTTCACCCCCAGACAAATGGTCAAACAGAACGATTAAATCAGACTCTCGAGGGATACTTACGGTGTTTCATCTCTGCAGCTCAAGACAACTGGGTGGAAATGCTTCCGTTTGCAGAATTTGCATACAACAATTCTCTACATTCTGCTCTACAAACCACTCCCTTCTATTGTACCTATGGGTATCATCCTTCATTTGCTCCATCGGTGTCTCCCTCTGGATCCGGCTGCCCAGGTATAGATTCTCTGGTTGCTGATATCCATGAAGGGCAGAAGATGGCCAGACAGTCGTTACAAAAAGCTCAGGATCGAGCCAAGAAGTATGCTGATCGTCATCGACGAGACATTCAGAACTTAACCGTTGGGGATTCTGTTTGGTTATCGTCCAGGTTTCTTCCCCGTCGTTTTGTTCCATCTAAATTGTCTCCCAAATACTTTGGTCCTTTTCAAATCCTCTCCAAGATAGGCACTGCTGCTGTTCGTCTGGCCTTACCGGTTTCCTGGTCTCGGATTCATCCAGTCTTTCACCTGTCCCAGATCAAGCCTGTAGTACAGGATCGTTTTCATCGTGATGGGGAATCCTTACCTCCTCCAGTTCTCACGGATGATGGTCCTGAATATGAGGTTGCGGCTATTTGTGACTCACGAATCCATCGAGGTCGCTTACAATTTCTTATTGATTGGAAGGGTTATTCTCCTGCTGAGAGAACTTGGGAACCTGCCTCTGGGGTTCACGCTTCTCGTCTGGTACGACGGTTCTTCCTACTTCATCCGGGTAAACCCGGGGCGCCCTCCCGGAGGAGGGGGCATACTGTTACACCTCATCGCAAGTGGTCTATATGGGCTCGAACCCGTCTGTGTGGTGCCTTGATTACTCATCCCGCTAGGCGGGTGGTTTCCCTTTCTCCTCATCCGACTAGCAGCGGTCTAGTTGTTGCACGCTCCCATACCGTGCGAACAGACGATCACGTGTGGCATGGAGATCATGTGACCCTTTATACGGAAACCAAGCGACCGGCAATTTGCGTCGCTCCTGCCTTTGGCGCTCCGTGAGTTCGCTACTGAATCTCTCTCTCTCCCTACTCACTTGTTTTCTCTTCAAACTAACAATTCTGATTTACCTGTCTTTTTCGATCCTCTGTAGAGTGTTCTCCCCGGTTTCTCCATCCCCGTTCATCCCGCTCGCCTTCGGTTCCACGGACTACTCTCCTTTGATTCCCGTCTCTGCCTCCCTTCCAGCTGAGTAAGTCTCCCGCTCTTCAGGGGCTCTCGTACCTCTACCGCAGTGTCTTATTCCCATTTATCCCGATCTAGATTCTCCCGAAGCCCACCTACTCCATTAAGCTCCGGATATCACTCCTAATCCATCTTCGGATGGTGAGAAGCTTTCCATTACCTCTTTATTTCTTTTCTTACCTGGCGCTCTCATCTAAACTTCCCTCTGCTTCTTCCCTTGTTCAAATCGACAGATCAGATTTCTGAGGTTACCATTGAGGGTTCCTGCCGGAGCTGTCCTATCCACTGCCGTCAACTGGACCACCGTGCTTGAAAGTCGTCCAGGGTTTTCTTCCCATTAGAGGGTTTCCCTGGGAATCCTGCTTCCTCACCCGGGTTACACTACCTCGGGCGGAGGTGTCAGGATTTGTTCAGGGTAATCTTCCTATCTGCTTTGAGTCTTCCGGTTGGAGTCTACAATCGCCAAGGTAAGCGGATGGCTTAGTACCTCTGTGTGCCAAATTTACCATTTACACTCATTGTGAAATTGACAGTCGTGACATAACCAAAAAAATGCATCCTCTGCTAAAGACACCACCTCTTCCACAACGAACCTGAAAAGACCTAAAAGTGAATCACCACTCCCACTAGGAATTTCTGATCCTGCCATTGAAGTCATACTAGCGGAAATTAGGGCACTTAAACCCTTCATTGAAAATACCAACACTAAGCTAAAGCAACTAGATGAAAAGTGGATGGGTGTTAATAACAGAGTGGAAGAAGTAGAGAAAAGAGTCGGTGTACTTGAAGATATATCCCCTAAAGTAGCACAGTTAGAAAAATCTATTAAAGACCTCCAAAGGCACAACGAGGACTTGGAAAATCGCAGTAGGCGCAATAATCTACGCATTTCAGGTTTAACAGAAGGAGCTGAGGGATCCAACCCTATTACCTTCCTACGAAAATTCTTATCAGCTATTCTACATTTGCCCTTGGACACAAAATTCAACATACAACGGGCTCATAGAATAGGTCAACCTTCAGCTTCCTCCACATCTCGTCAGCTGCCTAGAACAATGATATTCTACCTATTGGAATATTCTCAACTACAACTCATTGTTTCAACAGCAAGGGAGCGTAAATCACTTATCTGGCATGGCAGTAAACTATATATCTCGCAGGATGTGGCCAGAAGCACAGCTCAGAGAAGAAAGGTCTTTCTATCCGTCCGCCCTGCTCTAAAAAAATTAAATATCCGATATGGCTTATACCACCCATGCTCCTTTAAGATAACACATGAAGGTCGCACAGCCATATTTGATGATCCAGCAGACTTGAGATCCTTCATACAATCTCTAAAATGTGATGGTAGGGATGCCTCCAATCCGCCTAGTACCTCAACATCAAGTACTACCTGAATTCTTGGTCTCAATTACTGATAAAGGTGTTTTATTATATGTTTGTTTATACTTGCAATTACCTAATGCAGATATAACCTAATTACACTATTTTAATGAGGCGGGTACCGTTCAGGTGTCCCTCTTCCACTGATGGTCGCTCTTTTCCTTTTGGCGACCCAGTTGGCGTTACCTATCCCTGGTATCTCTTTTCTCCCGAATCATTCTCCCATGACCTGTTTGATCTCTATTACCTTTTGTATTACATTGTCTGAATTCTCCCAAAATATGATCAAACCCCTTTTTCCCCTTCCTCACCCTCAATGCTCTTTCCTTATGTATCACTGCTTGGGTATATACATTTTTATCTACACTACAAAGATCTGATTCTATTTCGTACCACAGTCATAGGTTGCATGTTTATCATTATATCTCTTACTAAATGACCTTCAAGTGCATAACCTGGAATATCAAAGGATGTAAAAATCCTATCAAAAGATGCAAAGTATTATCTCATTTAAACAAATTTACGCCAACGGTAGCTTGCCTACAAGAAACACACTTATCTAACAAAGAATCTATGAAACTTAAATCTCTCTGGGTTAAGGATGTTATTTCCAGTCCTGCTATTTCCAAGAAAAATGGAGTAGCTATACTTATTAGTAAAAAACAACCCTGCAAAATCCTTGATCAAGATGCAGATACAAATGGCAGATGGGTCTCGGTAAAACTTTTAAATGACTCTACACAAGTATCTATCCTAACGTCTATGGTCCCACACTACCAGATCCTCCCTTCTGGACCGCTATCAAACAAATGATACTCAAAAATAACTTCATCAATTTGATAATGTGCAGAGATGTCAATCAGGTCCTTGATCCTTTTTTAGACCGAAAATCCAGCTGCATGTTCATATCAAATAAATCTCATAAATCTTTTACTAATTGCCTAGCGGAGACAGGATTAATTGACACCTGGAGACTATCCCATCCCACACAACTAGACTATACCTTCCATTCACCCCCACATAACACACTATCACGACTCGACTATATTTTTGCAATCAAAACCCTATCTGGATCTATTATTGACTCTAAAATTGCCAATATTATCATATCAGATCATGCACCGGTTATTACTTCCTTCTGCCTCGCAGAGACGAATAAAACTGCTACTAGATGGAAACTCAACAACTTCCTTCTAAATGATCCACAGTTTAATCAATCGGTTCAAGCTTTTGTCCAACAATACTTTGCTAACAATCTTGACAGCGATACCTCGGTTGTCAATAATTGGGATGCATTCAAAACCGCCTTGAGAGGTCAAATAATGGCCCTCTCCGGTAGGAATAAGAAACTTAGAAAAAAACATCTAGATGACCTTTACTCCAAGCTCACCCTTGCAGAACAACGCTATTATGCAGACACTAACTCAACAAACTTAAGACACATAATAAAACTACGCTTTGAAATCAATAAAGAAATAACAGAACTTGCAGCAGGAACCATACTTAAATATAAAACAAAAATATACCAAACGTCAAATAAAGCGGGCAAAATGCTGGCTTCATATTTAAAAACCAAAAAAGAAAGAGTTCAAATTTCACATATCAAAGACACCCAAGGTATTTCTCATCACCGCCCTGACAAAATACTTGAATGCTTCAGAAAGTTTTATACTAATTTATACACTCCAGAAAGTTCTATTCCAAAAAATGAAATTGATTCTTATTTTAAAAATATTAGCCGCACTTCATACCCGAGATTAGACCTTTCTCACGTTGACAACGATATTACCTCCTCAGAGATCACTTAAGCTATCCATAGCCTGGGCAAAGGCAAAGCACCCGGCCCAGATGGACTATCAACCGAATTCTACATCAATTTATCCCAAATATTGACACCTAAACTCAAAACACTATTTTCATACTTTATATCGCAAGAATCTTCCTCTGGATCATTTTCAGAAGCTCTACTCATCATTTTCCCTAAACCCGACAAAGACCCTTCCCTCCCCAGCACTATCGACCCATTTCTCTTATCAACATAGAAAGCAACATTTTTGCTAAAATACTTGCTAATAGAATTGAATCTTCCCTCCCAAATTTGATTAAAGCAGACCAAACAGGTTATGTAAAAGGACGTAACATATCCTCTAACGCAAGACTCCTACTTAATGCCATTAGTCTAGTAGCCAAGGACAAAAAAGACAGACAAGGATATGTTGCCATCGCTTTGGACGCGGAAAAAGCTTTTGACCGTGTAGATTGGAATTTTATGTTCCAATCCCTACGCTGGCATGAATTTGGTGAGAAATTTATCTCACTGGTAAAACTTCTATATTCAGCCCCCAAATCTGCTATTTATTTAAATGGACTAACTTCTTCATTCTTTACCTTACTCAGAGGCACAAGGCAGGGCTGCCCCTTCTCACCGTTATTATATATTCTATCACTTGAACCGCTGCTGGAATCAATAAGATTAAACAAAAATATCCCAGGGATTCAAGCAGGCACTTCAATAACCAAAATTGCTGCTTATGTCGACGATATTCTTATCCTAATCAAAAACCCTAAACTCCATATACCAAACCTCTTAGATACTCTATCTCAGTTCGGCCTTGTATCAGGATATAAACTTAACAGACAAAAATCAGAAATTATGCCATTAAATCCCTATTGACTCAAGCATGACATTGAATCGTTTGGCCTCAAATGGTGTAGTGGATCCATGAAATATTTAGGACTTCGTTTTGCCCCTACAATTCAAGAAACCATCAAGCTCAACACTAAAACACTATTGGACACCCTGAAAGATCATACATCCAAATGGTCCCCTCTATACCTCTCCTGGTGGGGGCGTTTGGATACAATTAAAATGATGCTATCCCCTATTGTACTTTACTATCTTCATCTTCTCTCTGTACCATAATCCCTTTCCTTTTTTAGATCTATATATTCCATACTACTTAATTTTCTTGGGGAATAGGAAAAAGCAGAAGAATTGCACTAACCAAACTTAAAGCACCTTATGAAATGGGTGGTGTTAAATTCCCGGACTTTAAGCTATACCACTCTGCATCTCTCATAAAACAATCTCGCCAATGGTTCACTGATCCCGAACTTGCCGATATCCCTATATGGTGTACAATAGAGAAACATATAGTTCATCCACACAATATTACTGACCATATATACATCTTTAAGTACACTTCTAAGAACATCTCGGAACCTATCAAAGCATCCGTTTCAGCTCTACAATCCTTTCTCTTCCCCCATACCAGAAATCCCAATAAATACCTATCTCCTTTACTATGGCACAATAAGAATATAGTTATTAATAAAAAGACCCTTAATCGCAAAGCATGGATTGGAAAGGGAATTAGATTCATCCAACACATCATAGATGGCCCTTCTATTCTCTCCTTCCAACAACTCTCTACCATGTTCACCATACCCAAGACTGACTTTCAATTTTACAATAAATTAATCAACTCCTGTCTTGATGCACTAGATCACAGCTCCTAGGAGATTCTTTCTCCAGTCGCCTTTAGACTACTCCAGCTAACCATGACAGGTGAGGTCAGAGCCTCAAAAATATATAATATGCTAACCTCAACATTTAATATGTGCCCAATCCATCTGAAATGGGAATTTGACTTAGGATATAAGTTTGATGACCACATATGGCTCCGCCTGTTTTCTAGAATCAAACAAGTATCTGTCTCAGCCAACATTACACAACACTACTATTTCTTTATTCATAGAGCATTCATTACTCCGGCTAAATTAGCAAAGGCCAACCCGAACTATGACACTAAATGTTGGTCATGTGGCCTATCTCCTGCTACTTATATGCATATGTTCTTTGAATGTCCATTTATTGTCAAATTTTGGAAATGCATTCAGCGCATCTTCTCTGTAGATGTACCGTTTTCTCCTGTAAGCATATTTTTGGGAAGTGTGGCCACTACAACATATATTCCATCTGACTCTGCCAGATTATACGACCTACTCATATGCATAGCCTTAAAATGTATTACAGCAAACTGGAAAGACTTTCGATCGCTCTCTACCAAAGCATGGTGGAACGCTATATGTCAAACTCACAAATTGGAAATGTGCATGGCTAAAAATCTTAATACAATTCCTAAATATAACGCTAAATGGTACTATTTCACATGTTATCTCAACTGTTTCAATGCAACTGCTCATGGCTTCTGAATATGCATTCCTATGCTTACGTTACTAACTGAATGACTATATTTATAGACAAATGCTTGTTTTTAATTATCACAGCAATAGAAAAATCAGTTTTATGAAATAATCTGTTATACCCATCTTCCCCCCTTCACCTTGCTCCCTTCTGTTTCTGGTATGTTTGCTGTCTGTTTCCCTGTTTTGTCTCCCCACTTCTCTACTCATATCTCCATAATAGTTACTCATTACAGATATGTATTATGTTCATCCAGGTTTAATTAGCACTAACTCAATTCCTACTCCATTCTTGTTCAACTTTACACATCAAACAAATTCAATGTTTATATATCTTGGATAGAGTTAATATCCTTCCTTGTTTAAAAATTGTTATCTCTGTTCATTCTGAATGGTTACCAGATCTACTCAAAGTCTGTAATGTGCTAACACATGTAACAATATGTATCTTGAACAATAAAAATCATTAAAATTAAAAAAAAGAATTTAGAGTAGTGCAGGGAAAGCAGCGCCCTCACATGGCATCCCGTCAGAGGCATAGACCGGGTTGGGCCTGAGGAGCAAGGCCCACCCAAAATCTGTAAATGCCTACTTAGCATCGCTGAGTGGGTATTTACAGCTGCCACTGTGAAGCCTGAGCAGCAGGGTTTGCTCTCTGGAAAATCCATGCATTGCCAGATGAGCCAGAAAACGGACCCTGCTGCGTGCATGTCAGGAACAAGGAAACTATCTCTGCTTCCTGGTTTCTGTCTGTGCAGGAGCTAGAGGCCTACTTAGCAGCTGAGGAGGCGGCGGTGTGGCGAGTCTGGAGGGCAGCAGGTAATGGAATAAAACATGTTTTTGTTTGTGTGTATGCGTGTGAGGGAGGATTGTATGTAGATATAAATGTATGTGTGCATGTTTGTGAGGGTGTGTGTAAGTGAACGTGTGTGAGTATGTACATATGAGAGGGGGTGTCTGTAAGTGCATTCGTATGAATTAATATGCAGTGTGAAAGGTGTACATTGGTGCAAGAACGGGTGTGAATGAGAATGCAGTATGAATGTTCTGGGTGCTTGTGTGAATGACAGAGAAACTGTGTGGGTATGTGACTGGTGGATGAAAGTGTATAAATGTGCATGAGTTCGTGTGTCTGTATGTGTCGGTTCATGTGTGTGTGTGTATGTGTGTGTGTGTATTTGTGTGTCTGTGTATGCGAAGTTGGGGCCTGGCGAGGGTCATTGGACCATGAATAATGTTTAACAGGGACATGGCATGTTCAACTGGCGTTTATAGGTGCAACATAGCCAAATTGAGTATTATTACTTGAAGGTGAGGTTGTATTAGGGGGGAAGGTACTACACTATGAAAATGCATTGGAAACATCTTCTGGGCCTTGTTGGTGACTTGGCTCTTATAATGAATCCCCCTTGAATGGTTTGAGCTCCCTATTTATGCTTTGTAGCTCCAGCGCATTTAGAACACATGCACGCCCCTCTGCAGGCTCCCCTTAGGGTGGGCCCTAGTACACTAGCTCCAGGCCCCACTTGTGACACAATCCTGGTTATGCCTCTGCATCCCATACTCTGGGCACTCGTTACCCCCTACATGCAAACAAACATCCTGAACAGCATGCCAGGGAGATGGGAAAGATAGACACATTAAAACAAACAATTTATTGTGGCACAATGAATTCAATGGCCACTTTATGTGCTATGGTCAATCATTTCTACACTGTACATTAGCTTTTAGGCACAAGGATTTTGTCAAGTGACCGAGGACACTGAGATGGTGTGTCTTGTGATCATCGTAACAGAGACACTGGCAGAAAAAAAACATGCTATAACTGCAACCTCCGAAAAGCAAAATCCATAGTCTGAAATGGATGCTTATTCTACTCTAAATGCTTTTTGGAAGTTTTTGTCTGCATTGTGAATTTGAGGTGTTTAAGAATTGATTAAATTAGTGACTCACTCCCTAAAGCGTGACTGAAATAAACATTTAATGAGTCTAGCAATTATTGTATAGAATTCCAGAAAGACACATTATTTGTCATTCCTATTCTTTCTTATTTAGGGTCACTGCTCAAAGTGTTACACTTGTGAAACCGCCTGTTTTTAAAGAGGCCTGAACAAGAAAGCCAGTCACTCCAGAAACAAAGAGCCACATGGTGCTGGCTACCTTTTTTTGGGGTAGCAAGGGAGACCTCAGGGGTCGCAGCTGTGACCCCTGGCTGCCCCCAAATGGCATCCCTGCTCCCCTCTACTGTATGCTGTAACCTATTGCCTTTCCCTTTTCACCTCACAGAATAATCCCTCTTGTTAGTCACATGGATTCTACATTGCCTTCTCTGATATTTCTACATCAGTCTGCCGTTCGGGGTAAGTGGACACATGCACCGGGGCTCATTCCGAGTTTGGCTATGCAGGAAAAAATTGGCGATAACAGAATTACTGCCACTTTTCCCGCACCGTCAACTATGAGTATGGCCTTGGAGTTGGGGATTCACATCCAACACCATGCTGGAGGTAAATCCTCCCACTGTCCGTCGAATAATCAGCAAAATCAGCAGAATTACAGCAGCAGTAATTCTGCCAAATAAGTCCCATAGAGTTCAATGGACTCTGAAAAAATGGGGATTTACTCCACCACTTTTAATCCGGCAGTAATTCCACCAGACCAAGTGGCGGTAATGGTAATTCAGTTGGGCGGTATTGCGACGGATTTACTGCCGGAACACTGGCCAACTCAGAGTTTTGGATATTTTCCTGTAATAAAAAAGACTCTCTTTCATGGAACCTTCTGTTATCTGTATTACAATAAGGCAGCAGTGTGCTGCAGAAGCAATCTGCACTGTTTCTTCTCATTAAATATGCTGTGAATGGAATGGAGACTTTCTGAAGGCTCCTGGCAAGAATGATCTCACTCCCCTGTCTAAGAAAACCACCCCCGTCCAATCTTCCATTCAAAGAAAATAGCAAGAAATACTTTGTAGCCGCAGGGACTATAAACACAGGTCATTGGTTAATTGCTCCCGACGATCTGGTTCGATTGCAAGACACTTTCTTGATAGGCTGAGGGTTAAAGGTGTTTGCTCACAGCCAATGCCTCAACATGTTTTCAGCCAACACAACTATCATACCAATTTTCTGTTTTGAAAAAATAAAATGTTGAGAAATATATTATATGCTCAGCTGAGTTTAATGAGCATTTGGTAATTTCAGTGGCTCTCAGGTGTCAAAGCTCCATGCTCTGACATGGAATCGTGCTACAAGAACGTACAATTGCTCTGTGGGCTGCGATAAATCCTTCTGCCTGTTGAGGATCATATCCAACCTTTAGTCCCCATCTGACTGAAGAAAAACATCAATTTACTATATGATTGACTGACCTTTTCTGCAGTGCAACACATTGCTACAAACATAATTAAGGAGTAGGGACAGATAGGACATTGCAAAACATTATCAGCAAAAACTGTTTGGTAAAAGTTTATTTATTTATTCTTGATGTTTACAGCGCCGACTACAATAGAGAATTACTTCACAGCACTCCAAGAAGGAGGGGTGGGTGATGGGAGAAGGGAGAAGGACACAAAGGGAGACAATCAACTGATCATTCACAGGTTTTGGAACATTCCGATCACAGTAAGTGCTAGGAGTAAGGGGGATATGGGAGAAGTGCAAGCGGCGTAAAAAGGTAGTTAAGTGCGGAAGTTCAAGAGACAATTCGGGGGAGAGCACAGCAGCTCAGAAAATCCATCAGAAGAGACCACTAGTCCAGAAAAGGAAGGCCACTCGTGCGGTAAAGGTTATTTGAAAAGAAGCATTTTTAGTTTTTCCTCTTGCCACAAGTCAGCAGGATGAGCGTTCCACAAGCAGGCGTCTGCTGCAGTGATGGAGCGGTGGGCCAGGCGATTTTTCTTACGGTAAGGAGGGGGGAAGCTTTGTAGTAATGGAAGATCTCAATGTTCTGAAGGAGTGGTGCCTTTTAATTCTAGCAACTAGGCACTTAGGGACCTTGCTCGGGGTGAATTTGAGGATAATGAAAAGACATTTAAAAACTATCATCTTTCTAGAGGGAGCCAGCACAGGGTATTCCAGGCTGGTATGAAATGGACACATTGTGAGATTTAGGATTAGGACCAAAATGGGCAACACGCCGGAGCCCAGTGCACTTGTTTATGCCAAAGGCAATTGATAAACCTTAACCTAATTCAACTGAAGAATGAATGACTGCTGCAGGTGCTTGAGTGTTGATGGAACCTGTGCCCACGATATCCAAAGTAGAAATACATGCAAAGAGTTACACAGCCACTCTGGCAAAGGAAATATATTTACACGCCGATTCATGGAATAATTAGCGCGGCGCAAGTGGCCAAAAACGTGCGATTCGCAGTGGAATAGCGAAAATCGCAGTGCAAGTGCGAAAATCGCACGAAAAGCAGCGCACATCGATTCATGGAAGGCCGTGCGCCAGAAAACCATCGGATGTGCGCTAAAAAAGTGCGCGGCGCACGTTGGCGCACAGGCCATCTAACGGCGTGCGCCAGGTCACAGCGAAAATCGCACAGGCCACAGCGAAAATCGCACATAGCGCAGCGCACACAACAAAAGTAGGCGAAACACGGGGCGTAACACTCGGAATGGGGAACAACTTGCCAAAATGTGGGCGTCACGGGGGAAGTACAGGGTGCAAGTGCGCGGAACGCCCACACGCTCGCCTACAACCCGTATTCATGGAATCGAATAGGGCAAAAAAGCGCACGGTCAAACCAGCGCACAGGCACAAACACGACCGCCACAAGAAAGCAGGCGGTAGCGTCTCTGCGCCTGTAATAAATGTGCGCCAAAAGGTGCGCCAACAAATAGCACCTATATACAGCCATGATGAATGTCTTATACTGTGGCCCTCCAGGACAAATGACGTGCAAAGGGGTACCCACAAACACGGACACCCGCTGACTGAAAAATAACGTGTGCGTGTATTCCGGGGTGCGCGGGAAGTCTCACACGCGATTTGGCAGGGTACGTGGATTTCAGGGGTGCGCAGGAAGTTCCACACGCGATTTGGCCATGAACGTGCGTGGGAATTTCCACACGTAATTTGTCTGGATACGTGGATCTCAGGGGTGCGCTGGAAGTCACACACGCGATTTGGCAGGGTACGTCGATTTCAGGGGTGCGCGGGAAGTTCCACACGCGATTTGGCCGGGTACGTGCGCAGGAATTTCCACACGCGATTTGTCTGGGTACGTGGATCTCAGGGGTGCGCGGGAAGTCTCACACGGGATTTGGTAGGGTACGTGGATTTCAGGGGTGCGCGGGAAGTTCCAAACGCGATTTGGCCGGGTACGTGCGTGGGAATTTCCACACGCGATTTGTCTGGGTATGTGGATCTCAGGGGTGCGCGGGAAGTCTCACACGCGATTTGGCAGGGTACGTGGATTTCAGGGGTGCGCGGGAAGTTCCACACGCGATTTGGCCGGGTACGTGCGCAGGAATTTCCACACGCGATTTGTCTGGGTACGTGGATCTCAGGGGTGCGCGGGAAGTCTCACACGCGATTTGGCAAGGTACATGGATTTCAGGGGTGCGCTGGAAGTACCACACGCGATTTGGCCGGGTACGTGCACGGGAATTTCCACACGCGACTTGGCTGGGTACGTGGATCTCAGGGGTGCGCGGGAAGTCCCACACGCGATTTGGCAGGGTACGTGTGCGTGAATTTCCACACGCGATTTGGCTGGGTACGTGTATGACAGGGGTACGCGGGAAATTCTACACGCGATTTGGCTGTGTGCTCCCAGGTATTCCCTGTACACCTTCCACGGCCCCTGCAGGCAGCCGACACCACAGGGGACTACCCTGCACATCTGCTCATGTCACCCAGCACCCCCACCCCCCAGCATCCAGGGGCACCCTCCACCAGGCCCCCACTCATGTCCCCCTGCACCCCCACCCCCCAGCATCCAGGGGCACCCTCCACCAGGCCCCCACTCATGTCCAACTCATGTCTCCCACCACCCCCACCCCCCAGCAGTGCAGGGGCACCCTCCACCATGCCCCCTCTCATGTCCCCCTGCACCCCCACCCCCCAGCAGTGCAGGGGCAGCACCACCAGGGCCCCACTCATGTCCAACTCATGTCTCCCACCACCCCCACCCCCCAGCAGTGCAGGGGCACCCTCCACCACGCCCCCACTCATGTCTCCCACCACCCCCACCCCCCAGCATCCAGGGGCACCCTCCACCAGGCCCCCACTCATGTCCCCCTGCACCCCCACCCCCCAGCAGTGCAGGGGCACCCTCCACCAGGCCCCCACGCATTTCCCCCTGCACCCCCACCCCCCAGCAGTGCAGGGGCAGCACCACCAGGGCCCCACTCATGTCCAACTCATGTCTCCCACCAACCCCAGCAGTGCAGGGGCACCCTCCACCAGGCCCCCACTCATGTCTCCCACCACCCCCACCCCCCAGCATCCAGGAGCACCCTCCACCAGGCCCTCACTCATGTCTTCCACCACCCCCACCCCCCAGCATCCAGGGGCACCCTCCACCAGGCCCCCACTCATGTCCCCCTGCACCCCCACCCCCCAGCAGTGCAGGGGCACCCTCCACCAGGCCCCCACTCATGTCTCCCACCACCCCCACCCCCCAGCATCCAGGGGCACCCTCCACCAGGCCCCCACTCATGGCCCCTATCACCCCCACCCCCCAGCAGTGCAGGGGCAGCACCACCAGGCCCCCACTCAAGTCCAACTCATGTCTCCCACCACCCCCACCCCCCAGCAGTGCAGGGGCACCCTCCACCAGGCCCCCACTCATGTCCCCCTGCACCCCCACCCCCCAGCAGTGCAGGGGCAGCACCACCAGGGCCCCACTCATGTCCAACTCATGTCTCCCACCACCCCCACCCCCCAGCAATGCAGAGGCACCCTCCACCAGGCCCCCACTCATGGCCCCTATCACCCCCACCCCCCAGCAGTGCAGGGGCAGCACCACCAGGCCCCCACTCATGTCCAACTCATGTCTCCCACCACCCCCACCCCCAAGCAGTGCAGGGGCACCCTCCACCAGGCCCCCACTCATGTCCCCCTGAGCCCCCAGCCCCCAGCAGTGCAGGGGCAGCACCACCAGGGCCCCACTCATGTCCAACTCATGTCTCCCACCACCCCCACCCCCCAGCAGTGCAGGGGCACCCTCCACCAGGCCCCCACTCATGTCTCCCACCACCCCCTCCCCCCAGCATCCAGGGGCACCCTCCACCAGGCCCCCACTCATGTCACTCACCACCCCCTCCCCCCAGCATCCAGGGGCACCCTCCACCAGGCCCCCACTCATGTCCCCCTGCACCCCACCCCCCAGCAGTGCAGGTGCACCCTCCACCAGGCCCCCACTCATGTCTCCCACCACCCCCACCCCCCAGCATCCAGGGGAACCCTCCACCAGGCCCCCACTCATGGCCCCTATCACCCCCACCCCCCAGCAGTGCAGGGGCAGCACCACCAGGCCCCCACTCATGTCCAACTCATGTCTCCCACCACCCCCACCCCCCAGCAGTGCAGGGGCACCCTCCACCAGGCCCCCACTCATGTCTCCCACCACCCCCACCCCCCAGCATCCAGGGGCACCCTCTACCAGGCCCCCACTCATGTCCCCCTGCACCCCCACCCCCCAGCAGTGCAGGGGCAGCACCACCAGGGCCCCACTCATGTCCAACTCATGTCTCCCACCACCCCCACCCCCCAGCAGTGCATGGGCACCCTCCACCAGGCCCCCACTCATGTCTCCCACCACCCCCACCCCCCAGCATCCAGGGGCACCCTCCACCAGGCCCCCACTCATGTCCCCCTGCACCCCCACCCCCCAGCAGTGCAGGGGCACCCTCCACCAGGCCCCCACTCATGTCTCCCACCCCCCCACCCCCCAGCATCCAGGGGCACCCTCCACCAGGCCCCCATTCATGGCCCCTATCACCCCCACCCCCCAGCAGTGCAGGGGCAGCACCACCAGGCCCCCACTCATGTCCAACTCATGTCTCCCACCATCCCCACCCCCCAGCAGTGCAGGGGCACCCTCCACCAGGCCCCCACTCATGTCCAACTCATGTCTCCCACCACCTCCACCCCCCAGCAGTGCAGGGGCACCCTCCACCAGGCCCCCACCCCCACTCATGTCCTCCTGCACCCAGGTCCTCACAATCCCCAATCATGTGCGTTATGGTCAGCCTCCACAGCCAAAAGGCCCTACCAAGTAACCCATTCACCCACATGGAAATGGAAATTACATGTTACACCCCCAATGTTCATAAAGCAAATGAACCCATGTCCGTCACACACAATGGTTGCAATTGAATGGGAAAACACCCAACATGACATGCATGAAACCAATGAGATGATACCACACAGTGAAGTATGAAAACAAAATTTTGTATTAAAAAAAATTGAATGCAAATGAAATGAAACAAACTACAATGGCAATGAAAAAAAGATAAGCTGCAGGTCTGTCCAAAAAAATCAAAAATACAAATCCAAATCCAAAAAAATGTCGTCCAAAGTCACATTAAAAATAAAATCAATCAGAGAGAGAAAAATAAATGCAAAGACCATTGCTCCATGGTGAATAAATAAATAAAAAAAAATAATCAAACAATCCAATGAAGAACTATTTACAAAACATCCAAGGGTCCATGAGCCCAACTGAACAAAGGAAACCTACAAAAAACCCTAACTAAAATGCAACTATATACAAAAAGTGGAGCAGTGTCCGTCGACTCCAAATCATAAGAAGAAACAAAGGAAACCTAAAACTAAAGAACTATATACAAAGGCGGCGGGCAAGTCCAGCGGCTCACTCCGTGGTGTTCCGGGCCAGGGCATCATCAAACTCCTCGTCTATGTCCTGGAGGCGGTCCTGTTCCATGGCCCTGAGGGTCTGCAGGGACGACGCCATCTGCTCCTCCAACCCCCTGCGGATTGCCTCGAGGCACTCGGCCCGCCTCAGGGCCCTCCGCATGGAGTTCTCCGCCCTGACCATCGTGAGCCGCGCCTCTTCCGCCCACCGCCGCTCCGCACCTATCTGCTGGCCCAACCGCAGCCACACGGAAGACACTTCCTGTCCTGGGTCCTCCTGCCCTCCGGCCGATGCCTGCCCCTCCGATGTTGATGGCCCCGAGCCATGATGCCTCCCACGTTGACTCTGCTGCTGCCTCCGACGCAACTGCCTCTGCCAGCACGACGGCATCCAGGCTGATGGAATCCACCGACGCCGTTGTGCACGTGCCCTGCCTGATGATGCCGGCACATCCTCCATCTGCTGGGGTACAGTTGCTGTGGTGTCCACCCCTGCTGGACCTCCGACTCCCGACTGTGGCAGGGATGGGATCCCCACCGAGCTGGCTGCATTGGTCAGGGCAGGTCCACAGGGGGCCCTGGTGGCATCTGGGCCAGAAGACGGCAAGGAGAACGACCGGCGTATAGCCTCCACAGAGGAGGAGAGGGCCGCCAGATTGGCCGACACATGCAGGAAACCCCCGAACATGGAAGATCCCAATTGGGCCACGTCGGCACGGTGCTCTTCGTGATGACGTGCGTGCTCCTCCCGGGAAGCACGCACGTCATCACGAATTGCACCCGCGCGCATCGCGACCCCAATCAGGACCTTCCCCATACGGCCACGGGTCTCCTCGTCCGCAGGTGGAGGGGAGTCAGGTGACATGGACATCCCCTCTACCTGCGGACGGGCCTGGGACGGGGCATCCTTGCTGGTGCATGGTGGTGCACTCACAGGGTCAGGGACAGCGACATGCACAGGCCCCTCCACGGTGACCTGTGCTGCCTCCTGCCCCTGGACTGCACCACTTGCACCAGCAGGGATGCCCCCACCAGGCCCCATGTGTGCCTCAGTGGCGGCCTCCTCCTCCTCTGTGGAAACCACCAACCTGGATGGCTCCTCACCGTCTTCCGCCGTAGCAGGCCCCTGTGGGGGCTCACCCACCCCTTCCGCTGCAGCCATGGGGGCATCCCCGCCGCCTTGCTCCACAGCGCCGTCTCCGCCCTCTTCTTCACTAGCCGCTGCGTAGAGGGAGACATAGAACACAAGCATCAGGGTACTGTTCAATGGTCCCCTAGACAGGAAGCAATAGCAGATCAGTACCACTGTCAAAGTACACTTCCATCATGTCCCTCCACAACACATGGGTCAGTCCAGGCAAAACACACACAGTAACAGGCATGGTGCACGCCATGGACATTTCCATACATGTCCAATGGACGCTTGAAAAATACAATGATATGGAACTCACATGCATCATGGGTCATGCCTATCACATGCACACACTACACCTCAGTCACATCCATCTGGCCTCATACACCCCAAACACAGCGGATACAAGGATAACTAGGCTGCATCAGTGAATCTGTGCATTGTCACACACATGTGTCATGCATCCATGGCATTCACAAGTCACAGACACGCAGGTCAGGCACACAGACATGCCTACCATATATGTACCTGGCATCAGCACCCATCCCTCACCCCCACCCATGTCCAGGAACAGAGACTGGCATGCTCTCATGTGTAAAATCTGCATAGGGCTCCCCATGTCGCATTTAAACACATGCAACAACCATGTGGTTCACACATCACTGGTCGCACATGCATTACCATGATGTCCCTGCACACATACATGCATACATGGCCTATATCACACATACAGGCAAGTATCAGACAACCAGCACACCGCAACATGCCCTGTCCCACACAGCAATGCTTGGCCACTTACCGCTCAACTCCAGACGGGTCTCCCTCTCAAGGATCTGGCCGTGGAGCGCTGGGCGTACGCGTTCCAGGACCCTCATCTGGATGGAACTCATGCGGCCCCGGCCCCCCTCCACGAGGCGCCGGGCCTTCACGAGGGTCCTGGACCTCAAGTCCTCCCAGCGCTTCTTGATCTTCTGGACGTCGCGGGTTGCCACCCCCTCCGCGTTGATGGCAACCACACAGTCGGCCCAGATCCTCTCCCGTCCTTCCTTGCTGGCGCGGGACGATCCAAAGAGGGCATCATACTGCCCCAGGACATGCTCCACCAGGACACCAACTTCGGTGGCAGTGAAGCTGGTGCCCCTCTGCCCCTCTGGCCTGGGGTTGCCACTGGTGCCAGATGTGGAAGTGCCCGACATGGCAACCCCAGAGGCAGGAGTGGGTGGGCAACTGGGTCCTGGGGCTGGGCTGTGGAGCGATGTTATCCCAGTCGGGAGTCTTCAGTTCCAGCAGGGGTGGACACAGCAACTGGACCCCTGCAGATGGCTGATGTGCAGGCACCAAATGGCAGGGCACGGTGGCAGCAGGCAGGCAGGCAGGCAGGCAGCAGCAGCAGATGGCACGTGGGAGGCTGCTCGGGGCACTGTGGGGGCAGTAATTCGGCCTTCTGGGCAGGAGCGTAGTCTTCTGTGTGTTTTCGCGTGGCCAGCTTGATACGGAGTGATTTGGCACGTGAAAATCATGCACGTCAGCGTGAAATTCGAGGAAAGGCCCTTAGCGCGTAAGCACGTCAGCACGCATACGCGATTCTATTGGCCCAAAGGCCCTCAGCGCGTAAGCGGGTTTTTGACGTGACCCGCACGGGTGTTTCCCTCATAGCACGTGATGACGGAGCACACGTGGAAAGACTGCACGTCAGAGTGTCATCATCGTGTAATTGGACAAAAGTGCGCGTACACGCGATTGGCCTATGTACGTGTATTTCAGGGGTGCGCGGGCACTTACACACGCGAGTACATTAGCGCACGTGTATTCCGGGGTGCGTGGGAATTTCCACACGCTATTGGCCTGGGTATTGGATTTCAGGGGTGCGCGGGAAGTTTCACACGCGAGTACATCAGCGCACGTGTATTCCGGGGTGCGCGGGAATTTCCACACGCTATTGGCCTGGGTACTGGATTTCAGGGGTGCGCGGGAAGTTTCACACGCTCGCCTACAACACGCGCAAAGAAACACGTATGCCAGTAGGAAGCAGGCATACGTCGACCTGCGACGCATAAATTTGAGCGCAAAAAAAAAAAACAAGCTGAGACGCCAGGATGAATATACCGTTCCTAGCAGCAGTGGCCATGGGCTACCAAAGGAGGAGGAGGAGGATAGTCAGGGCCAGAATATTCACACCCAGAATCAGCCTTTTCGGGATGCCTGATGACCAGGTGTATGGGAGGTACAGGTTTCCACCACACATAATACTGGACCTGGTTAGTGAGTGGGAGGATGACCTCACATCACCCACCCTGTGCTCCCAAGCACTCAGCCCCCTGGAGAAGGTCCTCAATGTACTGCACTTCTTAGCCACTGGATCATTTCAGCGGACAAGTGCCATAGTGGGTGGGGTGTCACAGGCCACGCAGTCACGCTGACTACACCAGGTCTTGAACATCATCACTGCACGCCCATCAGTCCGCAGGCACATATACCTGCCCAGAACACATGCAGAAAGGCATGCTGCCGCCCTGGATTTTTACGGTGTGGCACGATTCCCCAAAGTGCTAGGTGCCATTGACTGCACCCATGTGGCTCTACGTCCCCCCAGGGCATCTGAGCACATCTATAGGAACCACAAGCACTGGCATTCCATCAACGTGCAGGTAGTATGTAATGCCAAGGGAATCATCACCTCAGTATATGCCAACTATCCCGGGTCCACCCACGACAGCTTCATTTACCGAATGTCCACCCTAAGCCGGGACCTAGAAGTTGGGTGGCATGGCGATACATGGCTGCTTGGTGAGTATGAATGCCACTGCACATGCATGCATGTCAGATACTGAGCAAGGTCACAACCCCACCAATGATACCAATCACCACCTCCACAGGGGACAGTGCCTACCCTCTCAGTCCCCATATGATGACGACAATTCGGAACCCCACCACGCCACCCGAGGTAAGATATAACACAGCCCACATTGCAACCCGGGGCATAGTGGAGCGCACATTCGGACTTCTTAAGTCACGCTTTCGCTCCCTTGACCGTTCTGGCGGGCAGCTGTTATACGCTCCCCCAGTAGTGTGCAGGATCATAGTGGCAGCATGTGTCCTGCACAACGTTGCAACACGCTGGGGCCTGCCTGTGGACATGGTGGTGCCCCCACATCCCCAACCACATGCACGCCCGCTGCGCATGGGAGGGGAAAGGGCACGGGGGAGGCAGTCTGTACACAGCTAGTGGCTAATTACTTCACATAGAAATCACACCCCTGTGGAATGCACACTGCCCTGGCACATACCATCTGACAATCAATGATGACTCAACCTGACACTGATCCTGAATGTCTGGAGAATCAACCGTCAAAACCATATCAGCCTGAGATTGTTCACCTGGAAGTGTTACAATGTGTGCATCCCTACCTACACAGACACCACCAATGCAGTTTCGTGAAAAAACACATTCATGCAGCTAAAATGAATACCCACTTGCAAAATGCAACATGAGAACAGTGCCATGTCACCCAACCCATCCCCAGCACCGCCACACGACACACCGTGCCATGTCATGCTATGTGCAGGTAAACAAAGTAATCCCCACAACATGACACAAGTGTCACAATGTACAGTGTCCCTAATTGAAACTCGCGACACCTGAAATGCTCACAGTAATGCAGGACCAACAACACACTTGAGCAGGTATTTAGCAAAAACACTTATCATCTACTGACCCTCAAAACTACCATTAACATGACATTACGAATGTAAGGAATTAGTAGTCTCACCACCTGGAAATGCCTGCACTCCCACCACTTCCAACTGTATGGTGTTGCCGCCATGTAGAGTTGTAGGTGCACTGCTGCCAACATGGACCCCATCTCCAAAGTAGAGGGCCTTGTGTAGACATGAGGAAAGGACCTGCAAATTAGGAGGTAGACACGGATGATGAGTTACACATCAATGCAACATGCAGTGTACAACACAACAGCAATATGCACTAGGAATGTATACACAGTATTGACTAGACTGCCCACACATGTAGTGGGAGTCCAATGTCACCATGTACGTCAATGTCACTTGGGCACACCCTTTGCAAGCCCATGGAAACGGGAAGCAGGAGGGGTGTGTGTGACATAAACCCAAGCATCTGAACCAAATACATGACAAGCCTGCATGTTCCCAGCCACAATTGTGGGAGTATCACTGCTGTCGCTATTATCACCCTGTGCAGCTGCATCCGGAGGTGGTTGCACTATGGGAGGCAGCCCACGCAAGGCCCTAGTCTGTTCCTCCATGGCTGCAAGCATGCGGGTGTGGTAGGTCTCGTTCTGGAGGATGAGTGTGCGGAGGTCCCCATGCAACAACTCACGGGATGCCCGGACCTCCGCCCTAGTTGCCTGCATCTCAGCTGAGAGCGTACGGGTGAGACGCTCCAGCTGCTGTTCTGTCCTTCGGTTTGTTGAAGCCTCAAGCTCAACAAGAGTCGTCCTGAGGTGAAGGAGTTCCAGCCTCAGGGCTTCCCTGTGGCCCTGGGACTCTATGGAGATGGCTTCCTGCAGAGTCGCCAGTGCCGCCCGCCTGTCCCTGTTGGACGCCAACATGTCCTCCCTTTGTGACTGGCAGATGGAGTCGGATGCCTGCTGTAGTCGCTCCATCAGCCTTTCCGGGGGGACAATGGAAGTGGCCACCCTATCCATGGCCTGAGCCATCATCTCTGATGATGCTGCCTGTTGGGTTGCCATACCGTAAATGGATTGCTCCCATGCGGTATTGCCAGGTGGCGTATGGGCACCACGTCGGTGGGCACCACACCTGTCTGGGGCAAGACGAACTGCGCCTTGCTGTGCTGGCACTGCCTGAGGCTGCAGGACTGCATTCCCCCTCTGATCTGTTGGCCCAGGAACAGGATCAGATGTCGCGGAGTGTGACCCTGCATCTGTAACCACCAAAGGCGTAGCTGCCAACACTGACATCCCCATTGAGGGTTCTGTCCCTGGTGCAGTTGGGTGGGACAGAACAGAATCCCTCCCAGGAACACTCACCTGTGACGGCACGTAGGTCTCATCATCCGAATCAACACCTGAGTACAGCTCGGGGGAGGTGCAGCCAGAGACACCCCTTGAGAGCACGACCTGCAGCAGTTGTGGGTTCTCACCCACCACCATACCACGTCCCTCACTGGTGGTCGGTCGGCCCTCGGACCCCTCCTGAGTCTGCACCATCTCCACAACCCCAGCAGTATCAGGTGCGTCTTCCCCTGCAAAGACATAAAAGCAAACAAATGGAAACAGGCATTAGCACCATAACACACAATGAGGGCTGAGAAGCAACAGAACCATACTTGATTGACACATGCCCCACATGACTAAAACCCTCCCATGCATGCACCCTCACTGCGTATGAAGGGGAGGCAAATGGCACACATTGATGACACCAAGATGGAAGATGAACACATTTGCTGCATGCTGCCTAGCAGTGGCATCACACATTGGCCTGTGATTGCCAGGTGAAATACACATGCCATCACACAGATGGCATGTACCATTGCTATTGAGTGAAGATGGAGAGGAGGGCAGCACTTATTAATTCAGTCCAGTTCCCTCATGTAATAGCTTTTCTAATTCAAACAGGTCTGATTTTTCACCTGGAGCTGCCAGTCCAAAATGGTCCGATTGCACAGGGACATGTCTAAACAAATGATATCCAGGTAACAAAGTCACTCCACTTTACCATAGCCATGTCAGACATGTGACTAGAGGACTGAGAAATGCCTAGTAAAAGTGGTGGAATGCAAACAATCTGCCTGAATGAACAGAGAAAAATAAGCAACAATGTTGTTGCAAGGTGACACTTCAAGGGCAACTGGTGTGCTGTTGGGCTATATGTCTACTGTTGGCAGAAGGGATACTGCCATGGCCAAATGCTGCTGCGCAGAATGTATTGCATGAAGCACATGGGTGACCCAAACGACTCAGGCGTACACACCCTCACCTGGCACACAAACAGAAGCCCTCACACACACACCATGCACATGGATGACACACACATGCATGTGTACTCACCGGACAATGCCTCATAATCAGGCAGATCTCCCACGCCTTGGATCTGTTCCTCCGTGACGTAGGTCCCAGCGACTGACTCATGTGGAGTGAGTTCCATGTCTTCTACTGGAGACCCACCTCCAGTCACTAGAGTTGCGGCATGACTTGAGGCCAGCTTATTCTTTGCCCTGCGCTTTAGGTCATTCCAGCGCTTATAGCAATCATTGGCTGTGCGCGTCACGATTCCAAGGGCACTTACGATGTCCGCAACGGTCTGCCAGTGTGCCTGGCGTTGTGCAGGTGTGGTCTTGGATCCTGCAACAATGACCATCTCGTTATCATGTGCGGACACATACTCGACAAGTGCATTCAGTTCGGCATCCGTGAAGCTGGGCTTCCTCGACGGGCCGGACGAGCACTCTTCCTCTTCCGCTTGGAAGGTGGTGGTGATCCTGAGTGTCCTACGCCGCTCTGGACACTAGGGGCAGGAGCCCTGGTGGACTCTGTATCTGGAGTGTGGGATTGCACACTCAGCATGGGAGTTGGTGCAGGCATTGGCTCAAGTGTAATGGTGTCAGGGGGAATGTCAGCAGGATGGACTAGGACCGACACTGTCCTGGCTGGGTGTGTGAGAGCTGGGGTGGATGGAGCCGCAGCTGCCCCTGCAGCCTCTCCACCCTGCCTACTTGAGGCAGCAGATGACCTTGCTGCCCCTGATCCATGTGGCCTGATGACTTCAACGTGCACCGGCGCACGTGTCATAGGCCTGCTGACCTGGAAGTCAGCCCTGGAGTCAGCCAGGTCTGGTGCCACAATGGGCTGGTCCAACAAGGGCTGAGCATGGATGGTGTCAGCCACATCAGCCTCAACCAGGGGGGGGGGGATTATGGGTGCCCTTGACTGGTCCTCCACACATGGGGGGACAGGGTCACCCTGCAAGTAACGACCACGTCCTCTACCGGATCCACCATGGCCACCACTTGTGGCTCGTCCACCTTTGCCACCCTTACGGATTCCTCGCCTCCCAACCATGGCACTGATGTTAATGTGCGTATGGGAGTGGCTGTAAACTATTGTCCTGGGCAATTGGGGGTCAAAGGGGTTGGGTACCAGATGGTAATTGTACCCTGGTGCTCTAGCGAGGCTGAATGTGACCCCTGGGGAAAGATGACAGGTCATGCAACGCACAGGAAGCCCAAAAAAGGGAGATGACGTGCACGCAACCCCTCCTAGACCACGTGTGTGGAAAAAAAAACCTGCACTACGCTGTGGCACCCAGTAACACAAGAATGAACGTATGCGTGTCACACGCAGCCTAGAATGACCTCTGAAGGGGTAGGCTACGCATGGGGCAAGCAGAGATGTTAGATACGTGCGTGACTCACCGTCTGCCAGGAAAAAGAGCGTGAAAAAGAAGCGCGTGTGCGCGTTGGCAACACCCCCGCCAAAAGAAGAATTGTACGCTGTCTGAGGAGACAGGACAACAGTAGAAGGGAACGCTGTTTGAGGGAACAGGCCCAGGAAAACCAGAAAAAGAGAAAAAAGAGAAAAAGCTGTCAGAGGTAACAGTGAGTATGAACTTGAAACGCCGTGAAGTAAATCGCGTGTGAAACGACAAGAAGTACAGATTTCACCCACTCGCTCTCCACGAAAAGCACGTACAAGGAAATGGTGTTCTACACGTACCTTTTATGCAGGCCCACACGTCCAGCGTCACTTACGCATAGTGCACGCGCTAGGGCCATTTCCACCAACTACACGCTTTGTCACTTCTGCGTGTAGGGCCATTTCCACCAATTACACGCTTTGTTACTTCCGCGTGTACGCGCTAAGGCCATTTCCACCAATTACACGCTTTGACACTCGGACATGTCTTTCATTTTTTTAACACCCAACATTTCCAACGTGTGCCCTATTCAACGTGCACGTGACTTCATAGACGCGCATACGCTGGTGGCCTTTGGGCCAATGAATGTACAGACGTGTGCTGACGCGTTTACGTGCTAAGGGCCTTTCCTCGAATTACATGCAGACGTGTTGGATTTTCACGTGCAAAATCACTCCGTATCAAGCTGGCCACGCGTTCACACACGGAAGACCACGCTCCTGCCCAGAAGGCCGAATTACTGCCCCCAGAGCCCTGAGCACGCTCCCACCTGCCATCTGCTGTTGCCTGACTGCCTGCTGCCCACGTGCCCTGCCATTTGCTGCCTGCACATCAGCCAGGGGTGCTGTTGCTGTGACCACCCCTGCTGGAACCGAAGACTCCCGAATGCTTTTCCATCGCCCCAGAGCCCAGCCCCAGTTGCCCACCCACTCCTGCCTCTGGGGTTGCCATGTCGGGCACTGCAACATCTGGCACCAGTGGCAACCCCCGGCCAAGGAGGCAGAGGGGCACCAGCTTCACTGCCACCGAAGTTGGTGTCCTGGTGGAGCATGTCCTGGGGCAGTATGATGCCCTCTTCGGAAGGTTGCGCGCCGACAAGGAAGGACGGACTCGGATCTGGATGGACATCGTGACTGCCATCAACGCGGAGGAGGTGGCAGTCCGCGACTACGAACGTGTCAGGAAGCGCTGGGAGGACTTCAGGTCCAGGACCCTCAACAAGGCCCGTCGCCTCCTGAAGGCAGCGGATGATAAGGGGCGCCAGGGCCACTTGTCGGAAGATTAGATGAGGGTCCTGGAACGCATATCCCCAGCGCTCCACATCCAGGTCCTTGAGAAGCAGACCCGTCTGGAGTCGAGCGGTAAGTGTACATGCATACTGATTGTAAGCTGTGCGTGTGGTGGTGTGCCAGGAGTGTGCAGGTTGAACATGTATTTTTATGTGGCCAAGTAGGGGGGGTGTACAGGGCCGTGAGGGTGACACATGCGAGGGGTCTCATGTGTGACACATGGATGGTGCTTGTGTGTGTGGGCTTGCATGGCACAGGATGTGGAGGAATGATTGTCAGGTGTGAAATGGATGTCGATCAAAACACTGCGACAGTTGGCGGAGGTGTACACATGCATGCAAGTTTGGTGGTGTGTGTGCATGTGTAGTGTACTCCCTATGTTGCATGTGATGTGTGGATGACCTTTGGCTGCTCATGCTGTTGTATGTGAATGGATGGTGCTGGCTGTTGCAATATGGCTGTGGTATGGCTCATGTGTGCAAGTTGAAATGACATGTGTGTTGGGGATTGTGATGCTATGTCTGAGGTTTACCAATGCCACTCATGTATAACTGTCATGTGTGTATGAGTCCATTTTACAGTGCCCTGATGCCTGTGTTTTCTTTCTCCCTGTCTGCAGCGTCAACTGATGAAGAGGGCGGAGAAGGTGCTGTGGAGCACAGCGGCAGGGGTCGCACCACCAGCCGGAGACGCAAGGCCCGGATCCCCTCCCAGGTTGTGATCTCGTCGGGGAGTGAGGAGTCCGGTGCCGCGTCCCAGGCCGCAGCTGCCGAGGGGAGGTCCAAGAGGCGGAGGTTGGAGTTGGACTCCTCGGCAGCAGAAGGGGCAGCTGGGACCCCACAGGGCCCAACGGAGGAAGATGGCACGGAGTCATCCAGGTTGGTGGGGGGTTTGGTGCAGGATCAGGGACAGGAGGCAGCACAGGCCGCCGCGGAGGTGCCTGTGTGCAATCCTGTCCCTGCTCCTGTCACTGCATCATCTTGCACCAGCAGCATCTTGCCTACCTCCAGACCCGTTCTCAGGGAGAGGATTGGCTTACAACACCTGGCCTTCCTCTCCCTGCGGATGTGGCTATCCTGCACCAGGTTGAGCCTGTCCAGGGTGGGGTGGCGTTGCGTCAACGGGCCATGCGAGCTGACCTGCAGTCTTTTCATGATGAGTCTGCACGTCTTCTCGCATGGCTCGTTGACCGCGCTGACCCACTGGGACAGCTCACCAGGGCTGGATTCCTCCGTTTCCTGGACCTTGTTCCGACCCCCTTCTCCACAGAACCCCCTATGCCCCAGTCGTCCTCCATGCCATCTTCCCACCCATGTGTCACCTGGGTGCCCTGTGGAGCTGCCTCCGACCGTGCGGCCAGGCTGGTGGACAATAGATCCCTGCCACAGTCGGGAGTCGGACGTCCAGCAGGGGTGGCCACATCAACGACTGCACCCCAGCTGGAGGAGGATGTGCAGGCACCATCGGACAGGGCACATGGACAGCAGCTGCAGCAGCAGGAGGCTGTAGGTGGGAGCCACGATAGCTCGGGGCCTTCAACATCGGAGGGGCAGGCATCGGCCGGAGGGCAGGAGGACCCTGGACGGGAAGTGTCTTCCGTGTGGCAGCGGTTGGGCCACGCCATAGATGCGGAGCGGCGGCGGGCGGAAGAGGCGCGGCTCACGATGGTCAGGGCGGAGAACTCCATGCGCAGGGCCCTGAGGCGGGCCGAGTGCATCAAGGCAATCTGCAGGGAGTTGGAGGTGAACATGTCGGCGTCCCTGCGGACCCTCGGGGCCATGGAACAGGACCGCCTCCGGGACATAGACGAGGAGTTCGATTATGTCCTGGCCCGGAACACCACTAAGTGAGCCGCTTGACTGGCCCGCCGCCATTGTATATAGTTATTTAATGATAGGTTTCCTTTATAGTTTATTTTTATTTGGAGTCGACGGACACTGCTCCACCTTTTGTATATAGTTCCATTTTAGATAGGTTTTTTGGTAGGTTTCATTTCTTCTCTTGGGATGATGGACCCTGAATACTTTGTACATAGTTGGACTTTGGATTTGGATATTTTTTTTACTATGAATATTTTTTCCCATGGAACAATGGTTTTCTATTTCTTTTTTCCCTTCATTTCCTTTTCATGGACTTGAACTTTGGAAGATATTTTTTTGGATTATCATTTATTGATTTTAATTTGAAAAGGGACAGCTAGCTTAATTTTGTTATTTTTTTACTTGTGTATTTTGTTTAATTTTGATTGCCATTGCTGTTGTTTTTAATACATTATTTGGATTTTTTCATTCTTCAATGTGTGGTTTCTTCTCATTGTTTTCATGCATGTCATGATATGGGTTTTCAGGTTCACTTGCAACCATTGTGTGTGTGTGAGACACATGTGTTGATTTACATTGTTTCCATTGGAGTAGTATCATGGGCACATGTAATACTTGGTTGTGTCTTTGGGCTGTGGTGGCTGGCCATGAGGCACATGCTTGAGGATTGTCAGGGCCTGTGGGCAGGGGGACATGAGTGGGGGCCTGGCGGAGGCTGCCCCACAGTGCTGGGGGGTGGGGGTGGTGGTAGACATGGGTGGGAGCTTGGTTGGTGCTGCCCATGGTGGCTGGGAGGTGGGGGTGATAGGGGACATGAGTGGGGGCCTGGTGGAGGGTGCCCCACACTGCTGGGGGGGGTGGGGGTGGTGAGAGACATGAGTGGGGGCCTGGCGGAGGCTGCCCATGGTGGGTGGGGGGTGGGGGTGGTGGGAGACATGAGTGGGGGCCTGGTGGAGGCTGCCCCACAGTGCTGGGGGGTGGGGGTGGTGGTAGACATGGGTGGGAGCCTGGTGGAGAGTGCCCCACACTGCTGGGGGGGTGGGGGTGGGTGGGAGACATGAGTGGGGGCCTGGCAGAGGCTGGCCATGGTGGGTGGGGGGTGGGGGTGGTGGGAGACATGGGTGGGGGCCTGTTGGAGGGTGCCCCACACTGCTGGGGGGGTGGGGGTGGTGGGAGACATGAGTGGGGGCCTGGCGGAGGCTGCCCATGGTGGCTGGGGGGTGGGGGTGGTGGGAGACATGGGTGGGGGACTGGTGGAGGGTGCCCCACACTGCTGGGGGGTGGAGGTGGGTGGGAGACATGAGTGGGGGCCTGGTGGGGGCTGCCCATGGTGGCTGGGGGGTGGGGGTGGTGGGAGACATGAGTGGGGGCCTGGTGGAGGCTGCCCCACAGTGCTGGGGGGTGGGGTGGTGGTAGACATGGGTGGGAGCCTGGTTGGGGCTGCCCATGGTGGCTGGGGGGTGGGGGTGATAGGGGACATGAGTGGGGGCCTGGTGGAGGGTGCCCCACACTGCTGGGGGTGTGGGGGTGGTGGGAGACATGAGTGGGGGCCTGGCGGAGGCTGCCCATGGTGGCTGGGGGGTGGTGGGAGACATGGGTGGGGGCCTGGTGGAGGGTGACCCACACTGCTGGGGGGGTGGGGGTGGGTGGGAGACATGAGTGGGGGCCTGGTGGGGGCTGCCCATGGTGGCTGGGGGGTGGGGGTGGTGGGAGACATGAGTGGGGGCCTGGTGGAGGCTGCCCCACAGTGCTGGGGGGTGGGGTGGTGGTAGACATGGGTGGGAGCCTGGTTGGGGCTGCCCATGGTGGCTGGGGGTGGGGGTGATAGGGGACATGAGTGGGGGCCTGGTGGAGGGTGCCCCACACTGCTGGGAGGGGTGGGGGTGGTGGGAGACATGAGTGGGGGCCTGGCGGAGGCTGCCCATGGTGGGTGTGGGGTGGGGGTGGTGGGAGACATGGGTGGGGGCCTGGTGGAGGGTGCCCCACACTGCTGGGGGGGTGGGGGTGGTGGGAGACATGAGTGGGGGCCTGGTGGGGGCTGCCCATGGTGGCTGAGGGGTGGGGGGGTGGTAGACACGGGTGGGAGCCTGGTGGAGGGTGCCCCTGCACTGCTGGGGGTGGGGGTGGGTGGGAGACATGAGTGGGGCCCTGGTGGGGGCTGCCCATGGTGGCTGGGGGGTGGGGGGGGTGGGAGACATGAGTGGGGGCCTGGTGGAGGCTGCCCCACAGTGCTGGGGGGTGGGGGTGGTGGTAGACATGGGTGGGAGCCTGGTGGAGGGTGTCCCACACTGCTGGGGGGGTGGGGGTGGGTCGGAGACATGAGTGGGGGCCTGGCGGAGGCTGGTCATGGTGGGTGGGGGTGGGGGTGGTGGGAGACATGGGTGGGGGCCTGGTGGAGGGTGCCCCACACTGCTGGGGGGTGGGGGTGGTGGGAGACATGAGTGGGGGCCTGGCGGAGGCTGCCCATGGTGGTTGGGGTGTGGGGGTGGTGGGAGACATGGGTGGGGGCCTGGTGGAGGGTGCCCCACGCTGCTGGGGGGTGGGGGTGGGTGGGAGACATGAGTGGGGGCCTGGTGGGGGCTGCCCATGGTGGCTGGGGGGTGGGGGTGGTGGGAGACATGAGTGGGGGCCTGGTGGAGGCTGCCCCACAGTGCTGGGGGGTGGGGGTGGTGGTAGACATGGGTGGGAGCCTGGTTGGGGCTGCCCATGGTGGCTGGGGGGTGGGGGTGATAGGGGACATGAGTGGGGGCCTGGTGGAGGGCGCCCCATACTGCTTGGGGGTGGGGGTGTTTGGGAGACATGAGTGGGGGCTGCCCATGGTGGCTGGGGGGTGGGGGTGGTGGGAGACATGAGTGGGGGCCTGGTGGAGGCTGCCCCACAGTGCTGGGGGTGGGGGTGGTGGTAGACATGGGTGGGAGCCTGGTTGGGTCTGCCCATGGTGGCTGGGGGGTGGGGGTGATAGGGGACATGAGTGGGGGCCTGGTGGAGGTTGCCCCCACACTGCTGGGGGGGAGTGGGGGTGGTGGGAGACATGAGTGGGGGCCTGGCAGAGGCTGCCCATGGTGGTTGGGGGGTGGGGGTGGTGGGAGACATGGGTGGGGGCTTGATGGAGGGTGCCCCACACTGCTGGGGGGGTGCGGGTGGTGGGAGACATGAGTGGGGGCCTGGTGGGGGCTGCCCATGGTGGCTCGGGGGTGGGGGGGTGGTAGACACGGGTGGGAGCCTGGTGGAGGGTGCCCCTGCACTGCTGGGGGGTGGGGGTAGGTGGGAGACATGAGTGGGGGCCTGGTGGGGGCTGCCCATGGTGGCTGGGGGGTGGGGGTGGTGGGAGACATGAGTGAGGGCCTGGTGGAGGCTGCCCCACAGTGCTGGGGGGTGGGGGTGGTGGTAGACATGGGTGGGAGCCTGGTTGGGGCTGCCCATGGTGGCTGGGGGGTGGGGGTGATAGGGGACACTAGTGGGGGCTTGGTGGAGGGTGCCCCACATTGCTGGGGGGGGTGGGGGGTGGGAACATGAGCAGGTATGCAGGATAGTCCCCTGTTTTGTGGGCTGCCTGCAGGGGCCGTGGAGGGTGTACAGGAAACACCTGTGAGGACCCACCCAGCCTAATCGCGTGTGTAACTTCCCACGCACCCCTGTAATACACGTACCCAGCCAAATCGCGTGTGATAATTCCCGCGCACCCCTGTAATACACGTACCCAGCCAAATCGCGTGTGATTATTCCCGCTCACCCTTGTAATACACGTACCCAGCCAATCTCGTATGATAATTCCCGCGTACCCCTGTCATACACGTACCCTGGCTAATCGCATGTAATACTTCCCGCGTACCCCTGATATGAATGTTACCCGCTTTGTGTTCCTTGTTTGGCAGCCCTGTAAACTGGTCCAGGGTTAGCGCAGCCCTTTGCGATGATTTAGCGATTTTGATGGCTTTTCCTTGCGCGAGGGCGTTCTTGGAGGCGTTACTGGCGCTGCTGCAGGGTCGCTGCGATACTCTGCGCCAGGGGTGGTTTGGGATGCAGGATAGTCCCCTGTTTTGTGGGCTGCCTGCAGGGGCCGTGGAGGGTGTACAGGAAACACCTGTGAGGACCCACCCAGCCTAATCGCGTGTGTAACTTCCCACGCACCCCTGTAATACACGTACCCAGCCAAATCGCGTGTGATAATTCCCGCGCACCCCTGTAATACACGTACCCAGCCAAATCGCGTGTGATTATTCCCGCTCACCCTTGTAATACACGTACCCAGCCAATCTCGTATGATAATTCCCGCGTACCCCTGTCATACACGTACCCTGGCTAATCGCATGTAATACTTCCCGCGTACCCCTGATATGAATGTTACCCGCTTTGTGTTCCTTGTTTGGCAGCCCTGTAAACTGGTCCAGGGTTAGCGCAGCCCTTTGCGATGATTTAGCGATTTTGATGGCTTTTCCTTGCGCGAGGGCGTTCTTGGAGGCGTTACTGGCGCTGCTGCAGGGTCGCTGCGATACTCTGCGCCACGGGTGGTTTGGGAGCCTGAAATCCATGAATACGCTGTGCGCGGAAATCGGTTTTGGCGCACGCGCCTGGCGCAGACAATCGCACGCGGACACTCTGCGCCAGCCGCTTGCGACACTTTTCTGCGAAATTCTATGAATTACCCTGTTAATGTTAATGGAAAACAAAATGTCAGGCTGAATATAGCCGACACGTGTTTCGACCCAACAATCTTCTTCCAGGCTACGTTCGACCCAACAGGCTTCTTCCAAAAGCTTTTGAATGTGACGGCTGAAAAGCTCCAATACGATATAGTTACGTCCCACAATTGCGGTTTGAAAATCAGAGCTGGTTCAGAATTGTTTGTTCACTAGAAGTATATAATGGCAGCATTAGGTCCCCTCATTACTAAGAGGGCAGTTTTTGAATATTGAGGTAGCCTGGAAGAAGACCAGTGGGTCGAAACACGTGTGGGCTATATTCATCCTGACATTTTGTTTTCCATTTACATTAAATATATTGCCTTTGCACAGAGTGGCTGTGTAACTGTTTGCATAGAGTTAGGATTAGCCCATCTTCTTTGTACTGGATCAGTGGAAAATGTGTTTTAGAGGTTTTGGAAGTCCCCGATATGTGGAATTGCAGTAGTCTAGCCTGGCTAAGATCATAGTCCTGCTAAGCTCAATTTTGTGTCACATATTCAGGAAAATGAAACTAAACCACTCAAGGAACTCCCGTAGTGCTGCATACTCAACAACAAAGTCAGTCATGACCGTAATAATATGTTAATCCGAAACTTGAAAGAACATTGGACTGATACTTCAATGAGGCCATATGTATTCAATAATGGTAAATGTTAAGGACCGACAGGTGGGATACTGCCCCTTTAAACTCAACATCCAAACCAATCCTAATACCAAGGACACAAAATGCCCTGATGCAGAATTGGACGCTGCCAAAGAGACCTGGAACAAGGACAAACCACAACGGATACACAAACTCACCTGTCTCCAGTAGAAGCCGCCTCGAATACAGAATGCACCCCAGCAAACAATACAACCAAGAGAACAAACATCATAGGAGAAAAATCACTATAATTAACACTGCACCTCGCAACAACCGCAGAACCTCGACACTTCAACGTCACTGACATGTCCAGACAAGCTAAGAATCTTCCCGAACCCCGCAAAACAAGACAAGAGGACCCAATAAGAGAAAGAGACGATACCAATGCCCTTACTCCATATAATCACAAGAACAAAAGGGCACTGCCAACAACCACATGAAAACAAGAAAGATGATGAAGCTGTAGAATTCATCAACCCAAATATCAATATAACAGACCGATTCAATGACCAATCGGCCTCCATGGATCTTCAACCAGCCGCGACACCAACACAAAAGTACTCCAACTGAACACCCACAAGTAAAAACAGGGAACAACAACCAAACCGAACCACACCAAAAAGACACACTGCAATCTAATCAATGCTAGGTCAATGTCCAAACATGCCACCAAAATCTACGACCTCCTCTACAACGGAGGTAAGGACATCCTCTTCATAACTGAAACATGCCTAGATGACAACTACAAAATCACTCTCCACAACTGCCTGCCTGAAAACCTCAAGTGCTCAGGTTTAAGGAAAAACAGAAGAAGAGGGGGACTAGCAGGAGCCCACAAGGAACACCTGGAAATTAAACTGGAAGATCCACCAAACATTGAAAACTGCAAATCTCTAATCCTGGTCCTGGGAGGATAGCTCAGGGGCAACGTGCTCACCTTGGAAGCAAGACGAAACAGAGCAACAGAGGTTCGATCCCCGGGTCCGCTCTTAAAAACCTCTGGATATTAAACGTATTATAAATGTAACCTATCATATCATATCAACAAACCCCAAAACAAACCTGAAATTCGTACTGATATACAGGCCACCAACTCACGATGCAACCTTTGTAGATGCCTTCACAGAAACAATCACAGACCTAGCCATCGAGCAGGATCACCTGATTATCTTCAGTGATTTCAACATCTGGTTCAATGAAGATACCACAACCTCGCAAATATCACTAGCCAAACAACTTGAAACAATGAAGTACATCAACTACTTAAAGGAGCAACCCATACGGCAGGACATACACTAGACACAATCTTCGCCAACAAAAATCTCATTACCACTGCACCACCAATTCAGATCCTCTGGAGCGACCACCTCATCATCCCTTTCGTGATCATACTGGTCACACCAATAATCAAGCAGAAGGACAATCTGCCGACTATCATGAAAAGAAACTGGAGGACCTTAAAAAATTGAAACCTAACTGAACTACTGGAAATCAGCAAACCACAAGCAACAACTATGGATGAAGCTGACCTGGACAAAAAAATAGAACTACTTCACAACTGGATCAGGACAACAATAGACGAGATCGCCAAAGAAAAACCTTTTACCCCATCATACAGAAGAGTGACAGCAAAATGGTTTACCCCACTACTCAGAATCATGAAAAGGAAAAACCGGAAACTGGAACTAGAATGGAGGATCAAAAATTACTGTGTAAATAAATTCAAATTCCAGAAAACAATTCGCTCATACAAAAAGGCAATCCAAAAAGCCAAAAGAAAATACTTTGATAACAGAATCATCAAAGTGCCAAACGCCCAAAAAGAACTGTTTAAAATAATAAATGAATAAAAAAAACACTGGCTGCAACAACGTTCACAAACCATCAAAGAAACTATACAACGACCTTGCAAAGCACTTCAAAAACAAAATCAGCACCATACAACAGACTATACAAAGCAGACCATGTGACCGCAACATGCAACCCACCCACCCGTACGAGGAACACCCAATCAAACTCTGAAGCTTCCCCCAAATATCAGTGGAGATATTCGTCAAACCGGTAAACAAAAGCAACAGCAGAGGCTCCCCCATGGATCCCTGCCTCCCCAGACATATATAAATCAATCCTCACACAAGGAACATCCATGGACTGAATCCTGAATACTGAATCCTCTTCAACCGCTCGATCGCAACAGGGAAAGTGCCACAATCCTTCAAATCAGCATACATCAAGCCGCTCCTCAAGGACACAGCAGGAAAAGTGGAGGACCTCTCCAAATACAGACCTATCTCCAACATCCCGTACCCAATGAAACTACTCGAAACATACTCCTATAGAATAACCCAAGAATTTGTAGAAGAACACCACCTATTGGACCAGGCACAAGTAGGTTTAAGACCAATGAGAAGAACGGAAACAGCACTAATCTCAATCTCGGATGATCTAAAGGCAAACGCAGACTCAGACAAAAGCACCTTTTTCATGCTTCTAACTCGCTCTGCAGCATTCGACACAGTTAATCACAAAATCCTCATCAGGAGATTGGAAGACATTGAACTCACTGATTTAGCTTTACTATGGATTAAATTAAATCCTTCCTAACAAACAGAACAGAGACCATATGGATCAAACCTTTCAAATCCAACTCAAGAGAATCCACCTGTAGAGTACCTCAAGGATCATCCTTCTCCCTGTTATTATTCCACATTTACCTGACTCAACTAATCAAGACCTGTAACAGCGCCTTGATGCCTGCGGGCTGTGTGAGCGCTTAAGAAAAACCCACAAAAGATTGTTAAAAGACACGCATTATCATGCTACAGCTACGCTGACAACACAGGAATGGTCTACAAGATACAAGACATTCAAGAAGAAAAAAACACAACTCTAGATAGCTGCCTTCATGAAATCTACAGCTCGATGAACTCGAAATTCCACCAAACTCATCCCAGGCAAAACCGAAATAATGATCATCTCTAAAAATGGAGAAAACAATCACTACATCCCTTGGCAAACGGAACTTGGTACAACTCCAGCCCCATCGACTACAATAAAAAAACCTGGGAGTGTTGGTGGATAACAGACTAACTCTAGAGCCACAAGTAAATTCTCGAATAAAGAAATGCTTCTTCCTCCCATGAGCAGAGAAAAGAATTCTACCATTCCTCTCATTCCTTTCGTTCCCCCACAAAACGCTCACCATCATTACTCTCCTCATGTCCCGAATAGACTACGCTAACAACCTATATCTAGGCACGCGAGAGCGACTTCTAAAAGAACTCCAATGCATACAAAATATGACGGCCAGACTCCTCCTCAAACTACTGCAAAGAGAACACATGACACCAGCTCTGAAAACGCTACACTGGCTACCAATAAAACAGTGAATAAAGTTCAAATCAATGTCCTTAACACACAGAGCAATCAACAGCCAAGGCGCAGAGTTCCTAAGAGTGAAAATAAACATCTACTACTCAACAAGATCACTCAGATCTAGCAGCAACATGCGTTTGGAACCAAAACCACACAACAAAAGGAAATTCGGAGTATCCTCTTTCTCTCACCTTGCACCAAAAACCTGGAATGAGCTACCAAAGAACATACATAAGAGGAGAAATCACCTTCTATTCAGAAAACTGCTCAAAACCTGCCTCTTCTCCCCATAACTCGAAGGAATGCCTATGGGGGCACATATGCAGCTGAAACCATACTCAGAGAGGGAACCGATCCTCCCTATATCCCTAAGCTAGCCGTCATAAACAGAAAGAGAGGGAGAATACTTTATGGCATATCACTATACCAAAATGAAAGATAGATTAGTTAGGATCACACTAAGGAGCGAATTTGGAGAGATCACGAGGGAAGGATAAAGATGACATGTCAGGACACCTTTAGGCGATGATGCAAACAAAGAAAGCTATTGTTCACCGACAGGGAAATGGATAGGAAGGGAGCTGATGAATGTAAAATATACAACCCCAATACCAGTGCGGGGGACAATGCAGCCTCAACCTGGTAAACAAAGCTCAGAAATAGCTCAGATGGAAACTTGCCATCCCATCAAACCTGACAACTAGATGGACAAACTAAAATACCAGCAACTCGCCCGAACTCTTTAAAATCTGCAAGGAGCTGGCCAATCCTGCCGCAGTCTCTACCTCTCCGGTCCCCTCCCAGGCCCTCTGTATGGCTCTGGCTTCTCATTTCATCTCTAAAACTCAGCACATCCTGTACACCCTGGCGTCCTCTACTGTTTCTGCCTCCACTCCATCCTCTTCCTCCGGCCCCTCTGCGGCCACCCCCCTCCTTTCTCTGCCTTTCCCCTCTTCACCCCTGACAATGTTTCTAGACAACTCCGATCTATGAAAACCTCATCAAAACAGGTTCTTCCCTGTTCTTCCAAAACCATCAAGGACCACATTGACACCCTCCTTCCAGCCTTGGCCGACTTCTGCAATCACTCTTTTGCCACTGGACCCCTCCCTTCCCCCCCTTAAGCATTCTCTTGTGCACCCTCTTCTCAAGAAACCCTCAGCTGACCCCTTCTGTCTGGCTAACTATCGCCTGATCTCCATCACTCCTTTCCTGGGCAAACTCTGGGAAAAGCAGGCCATCTCACAGCTTAATCTTGACACTGAATCTGTTGGTTGTCTCCATGACTATCAGTCTGGCTTCACAGCAACCAGAAACACAGAAACTGCTCTCCTGAAATTCCGTGAAGACCTGCTCTCTAACTTCCATGCTAATCTCCCCTCTGTTCTCATCTTACTTGCTCCCTTCTGCCTTTAATACGGTCAACCATGCCATCCTGCTCAACTGACTCTGTGGTAACCTGGGTATCACCAATCAGGCTCTGTCCTGGCTGACATCTTTCTAATTGGACCGACCCTCCCAGGTCCAACTTGGGTCTTTCCTATCCTCTATCTCTCTCCCTACCTGTGGTGTCCACCAGGGGTCAAACCTTTCCCCCTCGTTGTTCAACCAATACCTGGCACCTCTCACCCACCACGTTACTTGTCTCTGCCCCAACTTTCAGTGATATGCGGATATCTTCTCCTTCTCTCATCCCAGATTGTCTGTCTGCAATCCAGGAGTGGTGTGTCACTAATGATCTCTGCCTGAATGCCAGTAAGATGGAGATCCTCCTCATCGGCACACCTGCAGCTTCTTTCCCTGCCACTCTCTGGCCAGCCTCTCTTGGCCCTCTTCCTGCTCCCACCTATGAGGCTAGGAACCTCTGGGTCATCTTCAACTCCAAACTCTCCCTCTCTAGTCACATCTCTGACATCTCTAAGAAGTCAAACTACCAACTGCACCTCCTCAGAGGTATTCTTCCTTTCCTCTCCTTCCCCAGAAGGTTTCTGTCTCCAGAGCTCTGGTTCTCTCTATGCTTGACTACTGCAACAGCCTCTTTCTAAATCTGCCTGCTTCTACTCTCCGTCCTCTACAACTCATGCAGAACAGGACTGCGAGACTTGTCTTTGGCCTCAAGCCCAGGGATCGTATCCCTCCAGCCCTGACATCTCTTCATTGTCTCCCAGTGGCTGCAAGGATCAAGTTCAATACCCTTTGCATTGTCCACAAGGCCATCTGGGGCCTGGGACCGCAATACCTCCAACTCTCTCTTCGGAGATACCTTCCTACTTGCGCTCTTTGCTCCTCCACCTCCAACTCTCTGAGGGTCAGGAACTTCTCCAAGCAACGAGTCAGTGACATACCTCTCTCTTCTGCTGGCGCCTCGCTCTGGAAGAGCCTCCCTGCCTCTCTGAAACTTGAGCAGAACCATCTCCGGTTTTGGAAGCATCTCTAGACTTTCCTCTTTGCTTCTGCCTTCTCTCCTCCTCTTCCCTGCTGATCTCCTGTCTGAAACTGCACTGGTCACCTGGTTACCCTCTGAATTCTGGGGCCAGGTCCCAGCCTGCCCAGTTGCACACCTGCACTGCCTCCTGGCAACCCTTGCCCATGGGTCTGTATCTGCAACCCTATAGTCCCTTTACTTGCACTTATCAGGCACTTGTTGTCTGCACTTAACCCTTGCACTGCCACCTTCTGGCCACACTACTTGTTTTTGATCTTGTGTCCTGCACTTGACCCTCCTTCCCTTCCCCTCACACTTCTCCCTTTCCCTTTCCCATGCACTTGCGCAATCTCAGTGTCACTAGGCCTAGTAAGATCACTGTCTTTGTCCTCCCTTTGTTTCCCATCCCTTGCCTTGTCGCAGCTTGAAACACTTGTGTATAGGCACATTATAAATGTCGAACACACCAAGATGAAGTAAAGATCAGAAAACTACATAAATATTTCAGAGATGACAGAGACTGTAGGGATGACAGAGTCTTCTTCTACCAAGCAAAATATGATCAAAACAAGACCAAGTCTCGAGAAAGTACTCCTAACAGCTCACCAGCAAGCTCAGATGCAGAAGGTGAACCAGAAGAAACATTCAATCCCAGCACCAGTACTGGATAATATATGGGCTGACCAATACTAAGACTATAAGTCTCCACTTAAATAAACTTACACTGTATCAACCACATGAAATGTAGATATTCATCCTTTCCAAATATACCAGTGCAAGGTAGCCAGGAACATCTCTGTAACCTTACCTAAGAGGTGTGGGTGCCACCTCCACCAATCTGTGACCTTGCAGTACTAATCACTAAAGCACTGGAAACCCAGAGCTCAGTGCAGGAGTGTTCATAATCTAGTGCCCGTCACTCTACCTTTTTACCTATTAGAGAACAGCCAGCGCTCAAGCTCTCCTGCCAAATGGCAGAATACCTACTATCGCGAACAGAAGACATCAGGACTCTTTTCTCCCAAGAGGCTCCACAGACAATGCGTTTAGAGCCGCAAATAACCCAAGGGAAGACTTAAAGCACACATTTATGAAACTAGAAAAACTCTCAAATAGAGAGATCAACAAATTCTTGGAGAAAACTCCCATGTAGCAATATTCAGAACAAAAGAAAATCCCAAAATTACTGAGAATACTCATATTCCCGGATTTCGAAAACCCCAGAGATGCAGACCTAGCGGACCAGTGGGAAGAAAACCTAATCCACAGTTCTGCAACCGTGATCCTTCTTCTAATTGAACACACTGAAAGAGCACACGCCAGTCTAATCTCACTTATTGATGAAGTCAAAAAGGAAATCGAAGAATATGATGCACCGGCCGCCACCAAGGAGAAAAACTAGAGAACCATGTACAAGATACTGAAAACACACCAAGACAAAGTAAAAACTACATACATTTTTCAGAGATGACAGAGACTATAGGGATGACAGAGTCTTCACCTACCAAGCAAAATACGATCAAAGCCCAACTACGATCAAAGAACCTAACAGCTCATCAGTAAGCTCAGATGCAGAAAGTGATCCAGAAGAAACATCCAGCACTAGTACTGGAAAAAATATGGGCTGATCACTACTAAGACTAAAAGTCTCTACTTAAATAAACTTACACTGTATCAACCGCACAAAGCGTTATAAATGTCATATCATATCATATCATATCCTACCAACCCCATAGGATAATCAGAGACGTGGATTAAGAATTGCAAAGATTAAGAGCAAAAAGAACACTAACCCACAAGCTCAACTTTCCACATACATCTCTCACACAAAAAACTCACACAACCACTTCTTCGCACAGTAAACCACACCTACTTCACCACACCAAAACAACAAACAACACATAACTTGCACCAACAGCACATGAGGAACCCCATCGATCCGATAATCTCATACAAACTCAGCGCACAGTGAAATCCGAACTGAAGCTGCCAACAGGACAGCACTTTCCTCACTTTCCTACTCCCACTACACCCTACTAAACCTGCACTCCTCCTTCTTTGTTTGCAGATCCGCCAGGGCACCTGGGGACCAATTCTGTTGGTGACGTTGCGAGGTGCAAATACCTTTAACATTAACATTAAACAGAGTGGTCCCCAGGCGCTCTGCCAGATCTGAAAAGGAGAGTGTGAAAAATCAATTGAATGCGATCAAACAGTCCTACGTACTAGGTCTGGATTCTGTAGAAGGGATTCTCCTTAAAGAAGGACACATAGGTGTCTCTAAGGAATTACATTTTTAGTAACTTCCCTATATTGTTCTATTTTGCAGGTGGTTTAAATCTGATTAGCCCCATATCTTCTGACAAATTGTTTAGATTTTTTGTTTTTTGTTCATTGTTTGAATATAATTGTCCTTAGATATCAAATACCGCACAACCTCCTGTATAAATTGCGCACAATTCTGTTTGTAGTTTTAATATTTCTTTTGTTGTTTACTTTAGCGGCCGTTTCGGCTGTTCACGTGATGATATATACATGCACGTCTTGACGTCATTGCGTTATGTGTCCTTCTCGTGTTCACTGGCTTGTGAGCAAAAGTTTGGTTTTGAGATACAAACCAGTTACAGTTTGTCTCCATGCAGCGCATCAATTGGGGTTTTACTAGCCTGAATTAGAGGTATAGATAGCAGACATACCCACATTCTGGAGCTCTTGAGTGGGAGATTTCACCAGAGAAATCGGGAGAATGTAATTTTCCCATAGGATTATATTGGGGTTATAATTATTTTAGGCGGGAGACAGTCAAAAGTAGCAATATTTTTAATTGAAAAATCAGGAGTCTGCCACCGAAATCGGGTGGGTTGGCATGTATGGGATAGATTGTTTTTTGTCACCAGTTCAGTTTCCTAGAGCGTTCAGGGCACAGTCAACTTTTACATGATTACAGGATAGGTTAGTTCACACTTCCCAGTTTATTTCTTTATGCCACATGGATATTCCCCCACTGGGTCTATGACCATAGGTAATTCCAGGAAGCTTAGTTTAGTTTAGTTTAGTTTCTTTATTTGTACCGCGCACCAAACCCTCGGGTAACTGGGCGCATAAAGCTTATACAATGTAAGTCGACCGAGGTTACAGAGGTGGTTGTGGATGGGAGAAACCATTACAGAGTCAGAGAGGAACATTACACCAGGCTGGAGGGTCTGGACAGGCCAGTAACTGAACATCCCTGGAACTTCCTGGAGTGCCAACTCTTTACTTTAGCTCTCAAAGTCCAGAATGCGGGTTCCATTCTGAGGCTAAGAGGAAGGGCATTCCACTGTTTGGCAGCTAGTACCGGGAAGCTCGCTCCCCCTGCTCTTTTTAGCAAAAATCTGGGAATGGCTAGACAGTGCGAGTAGATGGCTCTAGTTGGTCTGGTAGGTTGGCGTATGTTGAATGTATCTGCTAGGTATTTGGGGTGGTGTTTGAAAGACACTTGTGGGTGATGACAAGAGTACAGAGAGCGATTCTGTCCCGTACTGGGAGCCAGCGGGCGTCGTGCCTGAAGCTGGTGATGTGCGTGGATCTCAATATACTTAAAACAGCTCTTAAGGCATTATTTTGAAGGGCCTGAAGTTTGTTAAGGTTTCTTTCGGAGGTGCCTAGGTAGAGGGTGTTGCAGTAGTAAATCTTGGATAACACTAGAGCCCTGGATAGTGTGATGCAACTACTAGGCGAAAGGAATTGCTTGCAGACGTTAATTAGTTTGTTCGTGTAGGCTGTGGAAGACACAGTGAGTTCACCTGCTTCTTGAGGTGCAGTGTGGAGCCTAAGTATACTCCCAAAGTTTTGATCTCTTTGGCCACTTTGATTGGGTTTCCATCGATGTTGATGGAAACATAGCAAGGGTCTAATTTGTTCAGGCAGGTTTGGGAGCCGACGATCAAGAGCTCGGTTTTCTCGTTGTTGAGGGGTAGGCAGTGATCTGCCATCCACGCCTGGATTTCCAAGTAAATCTCATAGATTATTTTACAATCATCTTCATAGCTCCCTGAGAGAGTGGTGAGAAACTGGGTGTCATCAGCGTAGTTGGTGTATGTGACACCAGGTTGTCAAGACGGTCAAAGAGGAGCTTGGTGAAAATGTTGTAAAGCATTGTGGAGACGCACGAGTCTTGCAGTGCGCCGCAATGTATGGGTATTGGGTCTGCTGAGGCAGAGGGAGCAAATACCCTGGTGGTGCTATTGGACAGGAAGGATTGTATCCAGGTCGAGGCGTTGCTGGAGAAGGTGGCTGCTGTAGACAGGTGATCAGTGAGGATCTGGTGGACGACAAGCTGAAATGCCGCTGACAAGTCTAACAACAGGAGCATGGCAAGTTTACCATTGTCCTTAGCCTCATCCATTTGGATTTTTAGATCCAAGAGGGCTGTTTCCGTTCCATGTCTAGGCCTGAAGCCTGATTGTCTAAGGCCTAGTAAGTTGTGATCCTCCAGGTGTTTCTGGATTTTGAGGTAGACCACTCTGTCTAAGATCTTGAGGCTGTAGGGAACGGTGATGATGGGCCTATAGTTTCGTGGGAATGTTGGGATCTAGGTTTTATTTTTTTTAAAGGGGCATGACCCAGGCCTCCTTTACGTTGTTAGGTACCGAGTTGGTCTCGAAGGAGGAGTTGATTAACGCTGAGATGAATGTGGCCAGCTCCTTTGCGCCTTCCTGAATGATTGCTGTTGGGCAGTGATCTCCTTGGCATTTGGAAGGTTTGAGATCTTTGATGATTTTTTCCACTTTGTTATCCGAAACCGGTGAGAAGGAGAAAGGTGGGCAATTTGGGGTATTAAAGGGTGGGGGGGAGGTGGATGGGATAATGTTCTTGGCCAAGCTGCTCTTTATTTGCTCAATTTTAGATTGGAGGAGCGCAATTTTGTCTGCGAGGGCTTTCTGTATATCAGCACACCAGTTTGCGTTTTAACGCAGGTTTCCGATGGTGGTGCTGGGGACCAAAGTTCCCTGAGAATGCTGAAGAGCTCTTTAGTCTTAGATTTGGCGCTGTGGATGCGGTTGTCATAAGTTTCCTTTTTAGCGATAAGGATAGCAGATTTGTAAGTCGCGGCTGTTGGAGTGATTAGGGCCTAGTTAGTTGAGTTGGGTGATTTGATTTGATTTGATTTGATTTGATTTATAAAGCGCAAAAAACCAGGCCCAGGGGCAACCGGGCGCATACTCTTAAACATGTTACAAAAAGCAGTAGTTACAGAAGTTTACAAAAATATACAGCATATATACATGTACATACTCTTAAACATGTTACAAAAAGCAGTAGTTACAGTGAGTTACAAAAATAAACAGCATATATACATGTACCGAAGGGTTCCATTTACAGCGTATAATACAGGGACAGAGCAGAGAGAAAATGTATATTCAGTTCTGTACCCCACATGGAGTCTGGACTGTGTCAAGGTCTCATGAGACTTGGGAGAGCAGCCATGTTTTAGCATTGTTCTTGAAGGAGTGGAATGATGGTTCAATTCTGATAGGTGTGGGCAAGGTGTTCCAGAGTTTGGAGGCCAGGACGGGGAAGCTCACCCCACCAGCTTTTTGGAGTTTGCATCTAGGCACGATGAGGCTGTGAGTTTGGGCTGCTCTAGTAGGTCGAGTGGAGGTGTGGCGTGAGAAGCGAGTGGACAGGTAAGGTGGGGCGTTGTTGTTCAGACATTTGTGAGTCAAAGCTAGGGTTTTCAGGGCAATTCTCTGTTTTACCGGGAGCCAGTGTAAGTCCAATCTGATGGAGGAGATATGAGAGCGTCTCGGGATGTTTAAGGCTGCCCTTAAGGCATTATTTTGTACAGTTTGCAATTTATTAAGGTTAGACTGACTGGTCCCTAGGTAGAGAGCACTACAGTAGTCGATTTTGGCCATAACAAGAGTTCTGGCGAGTGTGATACAGTTGGTGGAGTTTAGGAAGGGTCTACAGGCAGTGATAAGTTTGCAGGTATAGGCCGAAGCTGACCTAACTGCATTTATTTGTCTGTTCAGAGAAAGCGAGGAGTCAAGATAGACCCCTAGCGTCTTAGTATCTTTGGAGACTTTAATGTCATTGCCATCAATAATGAAGGACTTGTAGGTTTGGTCAAGTTTGTTGAGCCGATGATTTGATCCTAAAAGTAAGAGCTCAGTCTTATCATCGTTAAGGCAAAGTTCGTGCTGTGCCATCCAGGCCTGGATGACCGAGTACACATCGTTAAGGGCTTTGGTGTCAGCTGTGTAGTCTCCTGTGATAGGGATGAGTATCTGGGTGTCGTCCGCGTAGTTAGTGTAGGAGACACCCAGATAGTCAAGCACATCGAAGAGGGGCTTGGTGAATACGTTATACAACGTAGGGGATACACACGAGCCTCATGGATCTATTGCTCAGGAATGAGTGGATCCAGGCATTGGCAGAGTCGGAGAAGTGGGCTGCGGATTTGAGATGCTGGCAGAGTATTTGGTGGTTGACCAGATCAAAAGCCGCAGAGAGATTGAGGAGAAGGAGAAGAGCTAGCTTCCCATTGTCCTTCAGTGACTCCATCTGAGTTTTCAAGTCGATCAGAGCTGACTCCGTGCCATGTTTAGATTTTCTCCAGCAGGCTTCTGCTGCTCTTTTGACATTTCAAATGATTTTTAGATCAGACGTAAACCACTTGTTAAGGTGGGCAGTTGGTTTAGCTTTGGCTAGTTTGATGGGGACGATGCTGTTCACCGCGGCCTCCAGAGTGTAATTGTAAAGGTCCACTAGCTTAGTTGTGTCCAGATCCTTGAAAATGGCTGTGTCTAGTATGTTCTGGATCAGAGGGCGTAAGTTTTGGAATGTTAGGTTTTGGTTATTCCTGATGAGGACTTGTGGGGCTGTGTGGGGGGTAGGGAGGGTCGGTGCATGTCCTTGGATGATAAAGGAGATGAGGTGATGGTCCGACCATGCGGTAGGAGCCTTTTGAAGGATGGTTGTAGAGCAGTTGAAGTCTGCCAACCAGTCCAGTATTCTTCCTTTATTGTGAGTTGGGTTGTGACACGATGGTTAAAACCAAGTTGGGAGATGGTGTTTTCCAAGGATGAGGATTGGGGTTGTTCAGATCGGAGAAACCTAAGTTAAAGCCACTAAGAAGGATTATTTGTGAACCAGGTTTGGTGTTATTAGTCAGTAGGTCAGAGATATCTTCCTCGAAGAAGGAGATATGGCCTGGCGGTCTCTAGATGAGGTGAATGAGGATGGTTTGGGTTGCTGAAAGTGGGAGCTTGACTGAGAGTAGCTCCATTGAGGTGGGGCTGGCAGCAAGGGTGGCTCTAAGGCTGAGGGACGTTTTAGCGATGAAAGCTACTCCGCCTCCTTTGCTGTCCTCTCTGTCTCTCCTTATTATTGAGTAGCCATCTGGGATTGCTAATGAGAGTGCTGGGACTGCCGCTTGATGCAGCCAGGTCTCATTGATTGTGAGGAAATGAAGGATTTTGCCCGAGATTAGGTCTGCAATGTTTAAAGCGTAGGCAACCAAGGAGCGGGCATTGATGAGTGCGCCTCTAATGATATGGTGTTTAACTGTGCCCTGAGTTTCAGGAGCATTAGGTGTGATAGGTGGGAGAGGAGATGTACTGGTGAGGGGAGGCTTGGGCAGGTGGGGTTGGCAGGTTCCCCAGTGAGGGGTCCTCCGTTGGGGGATCAGGGAGCAGAGTCTGAAGTTCCTTGACTCCACTGGGCATGGGGTTCAGGGAGCAGGAGGAGCTTCAAAGTAGTTGATCCATTCAGTAGGGCTAAGGGGGGTGCTAGAGGTGTGGTCTGTTTTACAATTATTGCCAGCTGAAGGCTCATTGTATGTGTGTGAGGGTTGTATCGATTAATCTGGTTGCAGTGGAGAGTGGTTGTCTGGAGGTGGGAGTGTGTTGAGAAGTGAGAGGACAGAGGCCATAATTATGGTGTAGTACACCATAGTACAGAGGCTTATTCTGTAGACGTACTGCAGGCTAGTTATAAAGCAGCAGGCTAGTTCACGTGAAAATCAGTTGGCTAGTTTACTTGCGGTGCAATATTGGGTTCACTTTCTAAGCAGTAGGCTAGATCATAAGAAGTACAGTGGGGCAGTTCACATAAAAAGCAAAAATGCAATATGCTACTTCACTCATTAATCAGTAGGCCAGTACCGCAGGCTAGTTATAAAGCAGCAGGCTAGTTCACGTGAAATGCAGTTGGCTAGTTTACTTGCAGTGCAATAGTTGGGTTCACTTTCTAAGCAGTAGGCTAGATCATAAGAAGAACAGTGGGCCAGTTCACATAAAAAGCAAAAATGCAATAGGCTAGTTCACACATTAATCAGTAGGCCAGTACAGGTAAGATGAAATGGGCTAGTTCACTCATTAATCAATAGGCTAGTTCACTCATTAATCAGTAGGCCAGTACAGGTAAAATGCAATAGGCTAGTTCATTCATTAATCAATAGGCTAGTTCACCCATTAATCAGTAGGCCAGTACAGGTAAGTTGCAATAGGCTAGTTTGCTCATTAATTAGTAGGCCAGTACCAGTGGGTTGCAGTAGGCCAAGTCACAGAAATGCAATAGGCTAGTTCACTCATTAATCAATCATTAGTCAGTAGGCCAGTACAGGTAAGAAGTAGTAGACCAGGTCATAAAAATGCAGTGGGCTAGGTCGCTCGCTAATCAGTGGGCTAGTACAGGTTAGATGCAATAGGCAACAGGTAACATAAGAGGTGATAGGCTAGTTCAGAATATGAGCAGAGGCGTGGTTAGTTTAGCCATTGTGACGGCTTCTGCGGTGGGCCGGTTTAATGTGGCTGCTGTCTGTGGATTTAGTAAAATGCATGTGCCCTGGGATTTCCGTACGTTTGTAATGACCCAGGGGAGGTACAATGTTGTTTTACGGTGCAGTGGCCCAAGTACGGGGCGGGTGACGGTCTGCATAGAGTTGCACAATATTCATGTGTGCTCGTGATGGTGACTAGCATGGAGCGGTGGCTCGCGACGTAAATGAAATGAAGAGCGGGCAGCATGTAGCTATTGTGGCTCGCCAAGCATAGAAGTAGGTAGAAAAGCAGTGAGATAGAGGAGCACTTACTCTGTAAATTTATGAGGCGGCTCAAGATGGTGGTAAACAGGGTCTTTTCCCTGGCCTTCTCCCGCTGCCGGCATCCACCTGCCAGTGCAGCAGATTGGTCAAAAGCGGACTGGTTGCTTAGCAACCACAAGTAGCCTCGCTTTCGTGCCACGATGCGCCCGCCATTTTGGGCCAGACGGTGCTCGTTGGTACGGATGCAGATTGAAATGAATTGCAAATGCTGGAAATGGCGATTCAAAAAAGATTTGCAAGTGCTGCCAATGACGAAGAGACAGCTCAGGACCCACTGGTCCTCCTGGATGAGATGCTGTTGATGTGTCTAAGTAGCAAAATGTAGAGGATGATTGGGGAGTCAGCCTGATGCAGCCGTGAGGTCAGGCTGTGCTGCTGCAGTCAGCTGCTGTGGATGACGACAGAGATGGGCTCCTGCCCTCTCGCAGGTTGGTGGGGAAAGCGTTGTACCATACCACACACATTTTTCTGGATACGTTATTTTGCCTGTTATTCTATATATTGTATCTCAGTACTTTTGGAAGATTGATTTGACCACTATGGATATTCTTTTGGTTTTTTTGTGTCTTTCACAGTGTTCACTCACAGTACAAACATGTTTTCATTTTTGTTTTTATTCCCTTGATCAATTTAATTGCTTTGTGAATGATACCACCCTCTCCTCCCCTCCCCCTCCTATTCCCTCTCAGTCTGTGCTCGGTGAGCCCCCTTTTACCACTTCCCACCCTCCTTCTCTTCCTTTCCTCTTTTCTCTCCTGATGAGGTTGCTAGACAAATCCAATCTATGAAAGCCTTGTCAAAACAGGTTCATCCCTGTTCCTCTAAAACCATCAAGGACCACATTGACACTCTCGCTCTGGCCATGCCGATTTTTAAACCACTCCTTTGCCTCAGGTTCTTTCCCCTCCCCTCTGAAGCACTCCCTTGTGCATCCTCTTCTCAAAAGAATCCACAGTTGATCCTTCCTCTCCAGCTAACTATCACCCAATTTCCATTACTCCCTTTCTGGGCAAACTCCTGGAAAATCTGGCCATCTCTCAATTTAACCTTCATTATGATTCTGTTGGCTGTGTCCATGACCACCAGTCTGGCTTTAGAGCAGTCAGAAGCACGGAAACCTCTCTGCTGAACATCCGTGAAGATCTGCTCTCCAACCCTGATTCTAACGTTCCCTCTGTCCTCATCCTACTCAATCTCTCTTCTGCCTTCAACACGGTCAACCATACCATCCTGGTCCCCCGTCTCCATAATATCCTGGGTATCACTGATCAGGCTTTGGCCTGGCTGACCTCTTTCCTCTCTCATCGACCCTCCCGGTCCAACTTGGGTTCTTCCTATCATCAACATTCTCTCTACCTGTGGTGTTCCCCAGGGGTCTAATCTCCCGCACTGGCTTTTCAACCAATACCTGGCTACTCTCGCCCACTGCATTGCCAATTTCTGCTCAAATTTCCAGTGCTACGCTGACGACACTCAACTCATTTTCAGACTGCCCTCGGCCACCTCCTCTCCCTCTCTCATCTCTAGCTGCCTAACTACTATTCAAGATTGGTGTGCCGCCAATGACCTTTGTCTGAATGCCAGAAAGTCTGAGAACCTCCGCATCGGCTCACCGTCACCATCCTTTCCCCTCACTCTCTGGCTGGCCTCCCTTGGCTCTCCTCCTACCACCACTTGCGAGGCTAAGTACCTCGGGGTCATCTTTGACTCCACACTTTCCTTCTCTGTCCACATCTCTGAGGTCTCTAAAAAGTCAAACTTCCTACTGCACCTCCTCCTCTGACTTTCCTCTCTTTCCCCCAGAAGCTCACTGTCTCCCAAGCTCTGGTTCTCTCTAGGTTGGACTATTGTAACAGCTTCTTTCTAAATCTACCTGCCTCTACTCTCCGCCCTCTGCAACTAATCCAGAACAGGACTGCAAGACTTATCCTTGGCCTTAAACCCTGGGATCGTATCTCTCCAGATCTGAAATCTCTCTATTGGCTCCCAGTGGAAGCAAGGATTAAATTCAAAACCCTCTGCATGGTCCACAAGGCTTTCTGGGGCCTGGATCCAAAATACCTTCAGCTATCCCTCTGCAAATACCTCCCCTCTTGAGCTCTTCGCTCCTCTACCTCTAACTCCCTCAGCGTCAGTCGTTTTTCAAAGAAACGAGCTGGGGGTAGATCTCTGTCTTCGGCTGGGGCCTCCTCTGGAATAGCCTCCCTGCCACTCTAAAACTTGATGAGAACCATCTCCGGTTCCGGAAGCACCTCAAGATCTTCCTCTTCGCTTCTGCCTTCGCTCCTCCTCCCCCCTGCTGATCTGCTCTCTCTTGGCACTGTGCACTTGGCCACCCTCTGTCTACTGGGCCCAGGTACCTGCTCACCCTGCCATCCTCCTGCACTCCATCCTGGCCACCCCTTGTACTGGGGACTGTATCTGTATCCATATAATCCCCAAACTCTCCATTTTCTTCTTTTTCTGCACTTATCAGTCTTACCCAGTCTGCTGTCATTAACACAGCACTTGTCACTTGCTGGCTGCACTACCAATGTTTATTGCCTCCATCATCTATTTATTTCTATTTATTATTATTTATTTGTTCTCCTCCGGTCGGCACTTTCAACTCTCCCCCTTCCATGACCTTTCCCCCTTTCCCTTTCCCATGCACTTGCGTGTTCTCAATGTCACTGCGCCTACTAAGATCGTTGTTGTGTTCTCCCCTGTTCCCTTCCCTTGCCTTGTCGTGGTCTGAAACACTTGTGTACGAGCGCAATACAAATAAAATATCATATCATATCATACATGTATATTCTGGAATTTTACAAGTGTATGTTGTCATATTTTTGAAAAAAACAGATGTTGCAGCCAATGTCGGCTTGAGTTCCTATCTAGAGCGAAGCCTTTGTGCCTCTCTGGTTCCTTTCTCAGATGGCCAAGGGTCTGCACCAGGGGTGCCTGTATTGTGGCTGCAGCAATATATGTACAATTCCAAGAAATAAAGTTGGTACCCTTTAGTGCGCTCCTTGGGAAGAATTACTCAATCACTTGGTTATGTTAATTCCAATTTGTTTATTCAGTATAGGTTCTGGATACTCCATACACTTAAAGTTTCAATAAACAAACTTTGTCTCCCAAATTGTCTCCCAACACGTGTTTCCCCATGACTTTAGCCACGGTTCCTCAGGGGAGATTCCTTGTCATGTTTCTCATAATTCTGATTCAGTATTGATTGGTATTCAATTTTCTCTCTCATCGGCTCTCTATTTGTCTTCCTTTTGTTCTTTTTCCCTTTTTTTCCCTTTTTTTCTTTTTTTCTTTTTTTCTTTTTTTCCTTGTGTGTAGATTCTTGTGGATTCAAAGATGTTCCTTTCTCTCGGTACGATTGCCTCTGTGCATCCGTGGTTCGATGCACAGAGGCAATCGTACCGAGAGAAAGGAACATCTTTGAATCCACAAGAATCTACACACAAGGAAAAAAAGAAAAAAAGAAAAAAAGGGAAAAAAAAGGGAAAAAGAACAAAAGGAAGACAAATAGAGAGCCGATGAGAGAGAAAATTGAATACCAATCAATACTGAATCAGAATTATGAGAAACATGACAAGGAATCTCCCCTGAGGAACCGTGGCTAAAGTCATGGGGAAACACGTGTTGGGAGACAATTTGGGAGACAAAGTTTGTTTATTGAAACTTTAAGTGTATGGAGTATCCAGAACCTTTACTGAATAAACAAATTGGAATTAACATAACCAAGTGATTGAGTAATTCTTCCCAAGGAGCGCACTAAAGGGTACCAACTTTATTTCTTGGAATTGTACATATATGTTGTCATATGATTATGCCCTTTAAAATACACCAGCTGAGCTATGTATGTTAATTATCTCATATTTCCTTGGGTTCATTTGAACATTTCTTGTAGATGCTGCCCTGAAGACGGACTTCTGTCCGAAATGCATAGGCATTATATCAAGAATCTTTGTTCCTTGCATATGACTGTTTGATCTCATTAAATAGTTTTTTTGATTTACTATTATTGAATAAGATGGCCTCATTGCAGTATTAGTGCAAAGTTCTTTCAAGTTTCGGATTCACATATTATTACGGTCACGACTGACCTTGTTGAGTGCACAGCACTAAGGGAGTTCCCTGAGTGGTTTAGTTTGATCTTCAAAGCGCCTGTAGTATTCCTTACTCTTATTAATGATTATAATAATTAGAGGTGACATTTTTCACCTAAACATATAGAATCATTAAGTGGAGTGCCCGCCATCGTCTCTTTTTTGCACATGTTCAGGAAATGCAATACACGTTTGAACATGTGTCTGTGAAAATAGCACAATTAGCACAGTTCCTCATCTTCCTGCTAAAGGAGTTTGCCATCAAAGAATGTACCAACGCCTTTTGCTTCACTGACAGGCGTGGGAAGCAGACTCCAGGAAGAAGGCCTGGAGAAGGGAAGGAGAGAAGGAGAACAGCCTAAGAGAATAATCTAATTTTTAGCTTCATTTAGCCCACTCGTGGAAGGAGGCCAAGCACTTAGAAATGTTTGCTGCAGGGGTGTGGCGCTGTTGAGCAGCCCAAGATTGCTGCCTAGTCTTTGAGCTCCGTGGGGCACCGGCCGAAATCCGCCATCAACTGCGGCATTAATTCTTCTTGCGACCCAATACTTCATGGATCCCTGTGGGCGACCTTTCTGCATGTGCCACAGCAATCCTGGTCTGAAACGTTCCCGGGATCCGGATGAACCGGGCATCTCTGTTGGCTGGCGGCCTTCTGACTGGACCTCCGCGCGTGCCTGGCTCCCGCCTCCTCCTTCCGGCCGGATCTCGCGGAGGCCGGCGGTGGGCGCTGGGCACGGGACCTGCAGCCCCTGATCACTGCCCGGGGCCTTCCAGCTCACGGCCGACGCCGGCCTCTCCTGTGGACTGAATTCGACATTGCCTGCCGTCTCCCTCCTTGGGTGCGCTGTAACGTGGGCGGCCGCTGCGGGGGCCTGCGCAGGAACGTGCCCCCACTCTTCATCGACAAATCGGCTCCACGGCTCTGGGCCCCCCCTGAGATAACTCCACCGCTCTCCCTGTTGGCGGCGCGGGCGCCCTGCCCTCACTGAGTTGCGGGGTGACCGGGCCTGAGCCCGGTTGCCCACCCGACATCTGCAGCTCCCGATCCAGACCCCGGCGCCCAGGTGAGGAGCGGGGAGGGTGGACCCAAACCGAGTTGCTTGGGGCCTACATCACCTGGTCTTGCCCCCTGAGGGGCCCGGAGCCCAGGCCTACGCTCTGGAGGGAGACGCCGCGCCCAGATCACATACGTCAGAGGGGGGCCTCCGTGGACCCGGGCTGCTGGACACGCCGGGGCCTCCTTGCTTGAAGATCCTGACCATATATGGGGTTTCCCCTTTGACCAACTGAGTTTTTGGCCTCCATTAACATTCCACAGGCGCGTGCCTCATCGGAAATTCTATCGGCAATCCCCAACAAATCCAAAGGGAATTCGAAAGGGGGAGCCATGGACAAATTTACCAAATCTGTCCCGAGGTCGGAATCCGCCCATACATCATCCCTACAGGAGGAACCGGACCCGGTCCCCCATCCCCTTGCAACTGGCCCTGATCTAACTACACTCATGGAAACCATGACTAAAAACTTTGCCTCATTCCACGAGAAACTGGATGACATTAACGCCAATGTGGCCTCCCTGAAGACACGCGTGGACCAAGCGGCCACCAGAATCTCTGACGCGGAGAGCAGAATTTCAATGAACGAAGATGACATTCTAGCCTTGCAGAACACGATCACCTCCCTATCCCGCGACATGATAGGTGTGAAAGCTAAGTGCGATGACTTGGAATCGCGCTCTCGCAGAAATAACCTGCGTTTCATCAGTGTTCCTGAAAACGCCCTGAAAGGGCGCATGGATGATGCCATTGAAACATTGCTCAAAGATCTCCTCGGCAACCCGGCCCTCTGTCCCTACTAGATGGTGGAGCATGCCCATCGGGCCCTCTCGCCGCGCCCCAAACCAGGGGACATTCCAAGGCCCATCATCACCAGAATTTTAAACTACTGCGATAGAGACCTTATCCTGCGCCTGGCACGTGAGAAGGGCGAACTACGCTTTGAGGCCAATACCATCAGGATTTTCCCTGGCTTTTCAATAGCTGTACAGCAGGAGAGGTGCCAATTCCTCGGGGTCAAGAAGTTGCTCCGGGAGCGCAATGTCCCATACCCCATTTTGTTCCCCGCTCGTCTTAAAATCACATACAGTGGCAAATTATATTTCTTTACTGTGCCTGATGAGGCAGTGAAATTTATTGAAGCACATATCCCTCTCCATGATCTAGATGGTGGACACGCCGAGGGAAATGGACCCAACGCGTCGTGTCCTATTGGGACCTAATCAACCTATCTAGCAAAACCCCTTCGTCCTCGTCAGTGTACATGGGTAACACGCTTGGCCCCATCTATGGCCCTCTGGCCCCTGGCTCACCGCTGGTACTCTGGACACTGATCTCTGTGCGCCTTCAGTGCTTGGAACTGAACATTACTACTCAACACTCCTCAGTTCCCATCCTACGTTCAATGGCCAGCTGACCCTGGGACCTGACACAAGAACCGCTCACCGCAGAACCTACACCAGACGGCTGCTGCTGTCCTACATGATACTTAAGCGGCCGTCCTCACGGCAACAGCACACCCCACTGCAATGGCAATGTTAATGTTTGATTGGGTGTTTTCAATGGCTGGCCCCAGTTGGGCCATGGTGGGGGCACATCCCCGTTGGATGTTGTCCCTCGTCATCATCAGTTTTATTAGCTTTAGGGGGAGGGGGGATTGCACTGCAAATTGGGGGTGGGCAGTGAGGGTGGGGGGCATTTTTTGGGGAATGGAAAAGTGTTATGGCAAATGGTGGAGCCGGCTTGGCAGACCACATCGCATTGTTGCATCCACATCGGAGGGGACTTTGTCTCACATTTGGTTTACGACAACAGTGGTGGGATGTGCATTAGACTTCTCATATGCTACCTGTGCAAGAAACGCACCCTATGGGCTCTCCAGTTAAGTTATCTTGTGTAGATCATTAGAATGCCTGTAACTATAATGTCCTGGAATGTTCGGGGCCTAAGCAACTATACCAAGGGTCGCAAGATTATGGCATATGCCAGCAGGCACGGATGCAAAATACTGCTCCTGCAGGAGACACACTCCACGGGCCCACTGGCTAGGAGCATTGCGCCAACCTGGGGGCCCCACAGATATTTCACTTCATACTCCACTCATGCAAGAGGGGTGGTGACTTTGATCCATAAGTCACTCAAGTTTGTTCTCCACAAGAGCTACATAGACCCGGAGGGGAGATACATAGTGTTGTTCTGCGCCATTGCCAACAGCGATTATTTGCTGGTGAATACCTATGGCCCCAATGTTGATTCTCCCAAGTTTGTTGATCAGGTGGTGTCCATTCTACTAGGGTACGTGGGGGTGCATATCATCTGCAGTGGGGATATGAACTTCATCCTTAATACCATGATGGACAGGACCAACACAGCCCCCAGGCCCCTGCCAGGTACAGCGCGTAAACTCCTGACTCATTGCGCGACACTCGACATTCACGATGTATGGAGTGCATTAAACCCACAAGCGCGGGAGTACACCTACTACTCATCAGTTCACGACAGCTCTTCCAGGATCGATCTTTTCCTACTGTCCGGCCCGTTGCTGGGCACGGTGGAGGGGACATGCACACTTGCACGCACACTGTCTGACCACTCGCCGATTGCGTTATCCCTAGAACTTGGTATTCCGGCTCCCACCATCAGTAAATGGTGCTTCAAATCCTAGCCGACATCCAATCCTACTTTGAGCACAATCTGCCGCAGTCCACCACCCTGGGGGTCCGCTGGGACGCCTTTAAGTCCTTCGCCAGGGGGGCATCCATCTCTAGGGAATCAGGAGTCCTTAAAACCATAAGAGCTACCCTAGCCCGCACTGAAACTAAATTAAGGGACCTGGAGCGAGCCCACCCAGCCTCCATTGATCCGGGAGTCCTTTCCCAGATCAGCAAGGAGCTCAAGATTTTCAACGAGCAGGGCAATAGGGAAGTCCAGTACTTCAGCCACCCACAGGCGGCACGGAAATACGGCGAGGGCGACGGACCAGGCAAAACGCTGTGTTAAGGACAGTCAGGGGGCGATACAGTGGTCTGATCAGCATATCCTGGAGGTCTTCACAGGCTTCTACTCTGATTTATACTCTCAGACCCCCGAACATTGTGACTCCCAGATGCGGGAACTCCTGGATCAGATTCCCACCACCATTGTTTCCCCCGCTACAAGAGACCAACTAGACTCCCCCGTTAGACTGGATGAGATAGTGGAGGCTATCTCTGGTCTCCCAAAAGGAAAGGCGCCAGGCCCAGATGGGCTGACGGCGGAGTTCTATCAAGAACATGTGGCTATACTAGCCCCTGAATTGCTAGGAGTGTGAAACGAGTCTCTCCAGCTGGGATCCCTTCCCCCAACACTACGCGAGGCCATTATTACGGTGCTGCTCAAGCCTGGCAAACCTTCTGATGAGTGTGGATCATTCCCGGCCCCTTTCACTTATGAACCTGGACACAAACATCTTTGCCAGGGTGATCGCCAATCGCTTCCTGCCTGTTATGCCATATATGGTGCACGATGACCAGTCGGGTTTTGTGGCCGGGAGATCCAGATCACACAATATCAGGAGGCTCCTTAACGTCCTGGCACAAATCGATCAGGACGTGAGTGCAGTTGCGGTCACCCTGGATACCCAGAAGGCCGTTGACATGGTGTCTTGGAGGTACATGTGGCTGGTCCTGGAGACCATGGGCATTGGGCCTAGGATGATTGCATATATCAAACTGCTGTACACCTCTCCGGTCGCCAGGGTCCGCGTCAACTCTCAAACGTCTGCCGTGTTCCATCTCTCCAGAGGCACCCGCCAGGGATGCCCGTTCTCCCCGATCCTGTTCGCACTGGCCATTGAGCCTATGGCTGACTTTGTCATGGAAGGCCACTCACGTAAAGGGTTACGGCTACAGGGTACCCCCGAGATTATTTCACTTTATGCAGACGACGTACTACTGTTCGTCAGAAACCCTGATCTCCACCTCGACCCTATTTTGCGCGACATCACTCGTATCGGTACATACTCTGGATTCACCATCAATTATGCCAAATCCTAACTCTTCCCCCTCACGGGCTCCACGATTCAACCTGCCAAGGAGTACCCGCTACGGTGGTCTCTCGATGGGATTAAATATCTGGGAGTCCAGGTGTCCTTGACCAAAGAAGCTCTCTTAGCCAACAACTACCTGGCCGTGGCAGAACTGGTGGAGTCCAAGATAGCGCGTTGGCGCTTTCTCCCGTTATCATTGGCGGGTAGATTATCACTGGTTAAAATGATTTTACTCCCCAAACTGTTGTACACATTCACGAATGTTCCCTCATGGCCCGGCAAGAGGTACTTTGCTGATCTACACAAGCTGTGCGCTCCGTTCCTGTGGTATTCTGGTGCGGTGCGGAAAAAATGAGCTGCCATGACTCTCCCCTACGAGAAAGGCGGGATCACTGCCCCTGACCTGATGCGATACTGGATCGACGTGCAGGCGCAGTTTGCCACGTACTGGTACCCTGGGCCTCCCCCTCGCCCGCATGTCAAGCTAGAGGCCCTTGCAGCCTCTGTCACCAATATAATGACCTTGATCCTACATCAACAATATTGCCCAGACTCGCCCATAGACCCAGTCCAGACCACCATATCGGCTTGGAAATGGATATTTGCAGCAGGTGTGGAGGAACGCCCATACTACAAGTAGCTCCCCGCATGGCAGTTCCCCGGATTAGAACCTACAAACGAAATGGCATTGGCACGACATTGGCGGTCCCTGGGGTACCTGGCCCTAACCGACTTTTACCCGGATGGGCTATTCATCACACCTCAGACCTGGAAACCGGGTCACTTGGGATCACCATTGGAACTGCTGCAATATTACAGACTCCGCGCTGCATTCCGCGATATGTGGCCCGAGTTTCCCCACGAGCCCCCTGATTCCCCTGGGATTTTGTACATCGCCAACTTGGGCGGGGCCTGCTGGGTGGTATCATCACTATATAAACTCCTTCTCACAACTGCTGCACCGCAACTGTCTAGGGTGCGGGACGACTGGGACTCCGAACTGGAGGTGGAACTCACGGACCAGCTGTGGGGGAAAATGTGTTCTCACACTAGTAGGGTCTCCCTAAATTTCCGATACCTCACCATACAGTATAAACTACTGAATTGGCTCCCCTACACCCCGCGTAGGCTCTCCAGGTTCGCCCGCTCCGACCCACGGCTATGTCCTCGTTGTGGCGCCGAAGATGCAGGCCACTTACACATGCTCTGGGCCTGCCCACTGCTAACCCCATTCTGGGAGGAAATCCTGAAAACGTTGAAATCTGTGATGCTGTCATCGAGCCTGACCCGCTGGGGGTACTGTTTGGGGCTTGGGGGGACGAGGGAGCCAGAGGGGCTGCTAAATTCTTGAATGTGTGCTGTGTAATTGCCAAAAAATGTATCTTACAAGACTGAAAACGCTCTGCCCCCCCACCTTTCGGAAATGGCTGAACCTGTTGACCTGGTCTCAGAATTGCGAGGAGGAATACATCAGTACCCTCCCAGCACTATCCCGGCGCAAAAACATTTGGACTGCCTTTAATAGTTACCTGAATGGCCTCGAAGCCGGCTCCCCTTTGGATAACTCACCGTAATTAATACTACCGTGTGCTTTGTTACTTGATGCCCTAAAGGGCCGTGACCTCCATGCTATCACTACTCACTATTCATATGTGCCACTGTACTCTGTTCATATGTCCAAATTGTCTCTGTATAGCTGCTCTGATGTGTGTGTTTGTCATCTGCCTCTGCCAACAAAAAAAAAGAAAACAAATAAAAAGAAATGTTTGCTGCAGAAATAAGAGGGTTTAGTGACAATGTATGTTTTAATCGGATATCGAATGGAGTGGGAGAAACATCTTTGTCCATAGAAATATTCATTTTACATTGTCTACTTCTTCGAATGAGTGTAAATATAGAACTTCGCACATACTACTATACACCTTTGCCTTGAGAAAGCCTGGGCAAAGATGAAACTAATGCATGTGCCTCCAAGCAGAGTAAGTTGGCACTTATCTCTTATTTTACAAAGATTTGTATGCAACTAGTAAAACATTAAATAGTGATTAACAAACCACTTGCCTAAACCTCAGTTTGTGAATCAACATTCTGTAGAGAGGCTGGGCGCAAACAACCTAACACAGCTACCTTTTGTCTATGAAATCACTGACTGGCCGGTGAATATGAGTCACTGTTAGGTTCTTCTGCCGGGCCACAAGACTGGAATTATTTACAATATGAATAATACCAAATCAGCAAAGAGAGGTAATTCTTCCCTCGCTTTGGATTTAAAGAGCAAGCGCACTGGACCATAGTCACCAACATTTTTACCCATTTACTAACAATTAGACGGTGCAGCCACCATAAACTAACTATCACTTTAGGAAACCATGTTCATGTATCGAATAAATAGGCACAAGGATACCAGAGCGCTCTTTAGTGCTAAAGGTAGCACAGACAATGCCTTTAAGAACGGTTCCACAAACAATGAAACACTACGAGATAAACTTGTCAAATTAGAAAGATTTTCGATCAGGGAAATCAATAAATATTATGAGAAAGCATTGATAAATAACTACTTGCAGAAACATCAGTTGCTGCTGGGACTAAGGATCCTAATATTTCCAAATTTTGCTAACAGTGAGGACTCTGATTTAGCAGAGATATGGGAAGCACATCTGAAGTTCTAGTTCTAAGAAAATGATGGAATTACTTACACAACTTGCTGACAAACAATACAAGAGAGTAGAAACTGATATGGAAAAAATTGAGAAAGAAATCCAAGAAATGGACGCACCAAAAGCAACGAAAAAGGAAAACTATAAAACAATTAATGCATTCTTAAAACGTCATCAGGACGAAGTGAAAATGAGGAAAAGCAGAAAGAAGTCTAGGGACGATAAAGATTATAGACAAGACAGAGCCTACACGTTCCAACAGAAGTACGACGATATGAACAAGTCGTCATCCCGCACTAGTACTCCTGGACCATCCCCAACCAGCTCAGAGGCAGACAGCGGGGCGAGAATACCTCAACTACAAATAGGAACCAAACAGATAATAGAAGACCCGCAGAATCTGTTTTTTTTTAGAGCAAATTAAAAGATTTCAACGTGGCAACAAAGAAACAAACGTGAAACAAGTAAGATTTGAGGACCCGGTGCAACAAAATATTTAAATCCTAAGACCCACACCAGAGGCTGCCTGGGGAGAGGAGGGGAAGAAAGAGAATTATGAAGAAACAAACCCTGGATGAGATGATCAGATTACAGGAATGAGGTTATAGAAAGGAGATAGACCTTCTTCTTCACATTTCACTTTTATTTGGACGAAACTGAAATTTGAGGACTTAATATGGGGCACTCATTTGCACTCAGTGTTGACCCAGACTACATCAATCTACACATTGAGCCTCATTACAACCCAGGCATTAAGGGGTTAACGGCGGCCTAAAAGGTGTCAGCGCTGTTAAACCCTTAACGCCTGATTACGAGGTCCCTTTGCGGGTTGCACTTTAACGCCTGCTTTTAGCAGACGTTAAAAAACCAACCCGCAAAGGGACCTAGGAGCTAATTACGGCACCCTAATTTACGGTGCCGTAATTAGTGCCTTCCCCATTCCCATTGAGCCCTATGGGCCAAAAATGGGAATGGGGAAGGGGCCATGGTGAATGGGGAATTACCGCCCCGCCAACCTTGGAATGGGGCGGTAATTCTGCCATTCACCATGGCGGAGTTGGTAATTTACCGGCGTCAACCATGGCGCTAATAGTGCCATGGTTAACGCCAGGGTCGTAATGAGACCCATTGACACCTTCAAATACGTACCTAAATTAAAACAAAAAAAGTTTTTTCACAACTTTGAACCAAGCAAAGAGGAAGAGGCACCTGCAATAGCATCAAGGGCACTATCCATGAAAAACATGATTGACACCAGAACACTCCTATCTCTGGAGGAAAATCTGAGCATACCAGAAACTGATATTATCAGTCAATTGGGAATACATAGCAGTGTATTAAGAGAGAGAAAATTAAAACCAAAATCTAAATTAATTCCTGTCATACAACAAAGGAACTGTTTTGACGCCTGTAGGAGTTGGGGGTTGCGATTTACAGGGGTTCATGTGTAGTGGGTCTACATAGAAATACAAACATAAATGGCCGGCGCGCATTATAAATGGAAATGCACACATTCGTGCAGTGAGCACATGTTTTAAAAATGTTCTATTTCAGGGTAACATTTCATTGGACTGGCTTGCACCATATTGAAATACTAATATGAACTAACAATCCCTTCCCAGTAACATATAACATGTCATTAACAAATTAGTGCAAATGGGTCCAGATGAAATAACCTGAAAATGATTTTGGGAAAATGCTCTTCTTCAATGGAGTTTTAAACGTGCAGGCAGTTATCAGCTTTGTGGTTTCATTCTTAAACGTGCAGCATGGCATGAGCTGTGAAGATGGAATGTGCCCTTTTGCAAAACACCATTGTTAAGTCAGGAAGCCAAAGAAAGACAAAGGTTTCTTATTGCTGTCCAACAGTAATACCATGTGGGGCAGTGGGATGATCCCTGCAAGGGGAAGGTTTATCTTTTGAGTGGCAGTGGGAGGTTTTAAATAGAGACTGGGAGAGGGTGTGAGGTTCCGAAGCTTCTGGGGGGACTTGCAGGACTCACTTGGCAGACAGATATCCAGGTCGTGTCCTTCTTGAGGGTTTCTCGAGAGCTGAGCTGAGGTAGTTGCTGAGGTCGTGACATTCCTTATCGGTGGCAAACCAAGTGAGAAGGATTTCCATGGGCAGCTGTGTCAGGAATCTCACCAATTTCTAGGTAAATATGGTTCATAAGTGAGGTTTTGCCGCATGGATGCATGGCAGGTAGCCAGCAAGATTAGCATACTGTTTTCTTGTATAATGTTTATTAATGTTTAAAACAATATCTTTTCAAATGTTCATTTAAAAAAAGTTGCTTTGCTGCTGTGATTTTCTCTCTCTCTAACTGCACTTCTTGTCAACTTCTCGGCGTACAAGGACATCGGGTAAGATAATACTCGGGCAAGCCTTTTGATGGGTGCGAACGTGCTAATATAGAATATAATATTCTATTTTTTGTTGTACACATGGTTTATACCGCAAGATGTATTTTATTTGAATAATTCTGAAAAGCATTAGTATATAAAAGTGGAAAATCAAAACACATGGACTTGGGTTTTCTTTCTGTGACTGCATTAATTTGCACAGAGATAAGCCTTATTTTACCAGAGGTGCTAATTCATTTTACCACAGGTGGTAAAATCTTAAATAAGTTTGTAGTTTCACTAATAAGTGAGTTCATGAGTGTATAGTGTGTGTGTATGCAGTCACCTGTTGATGACATGACATGACATGTTTTGCACTTTGGCTGCTACAGCATAGCTCAGCATCGTAGATAAGTTGCTGAGAAGAAGTGATACTGTCACATAGTAAGTGGAATAAGTCCAGTAGCTGATACTTTGGAAAACCCTCAGAAAAAGGACAGGTGTTAGGATATATTATGAGGGGAGTGTTACCACTATAAATAGAAAAGCCACCAATACATCACTACAATAATAATATACCACAATAAGATACCACTATGTATCAAACACCCCAAGATTAGGTGTAACTCCTCCAGAATATATATCTAACATATTTGATCCATTGGCCATTGGGAATTTTAAAATAGTTACTGCGTATGACATTGCGTTAGGCATAGCCATTCTGTGCACTTAAAAAGGAATTAGTGCTGTGAATTGATAATGCAGCGTTGTGTGCAGTGTCACCATGTCCCAGGATTAAGCAGATCTTTCTTATCTGGCAAACTATCTTGAGGCAAAATGGTTTGCCCATGGTTTGTGGTCTTCAGAAAATTCAACCCTATGGAAAGACAGGATATGCAGGGAAGTGGATAGTTGCTTCAGGATATATTTGAGGAAGGGAGCATTTTACAAGCATGCCATATGAGACTCTTTAAAGCTCCAGACCGGAAGGGGGAGAAGGATTGTATCGTACGGCTATGCGCTAAATTATGGGTTCTCTTACACCGGTCTTTGAAAGGAAATTTCACTTAAGTAATTAGTAAATTGCAGGGCAGTTTGGATGATGCAGTTGATCAAATAAAGTGCCTATAAGCGGAATTAGAGCAGTCTAATAAAGAATTGCAATCTAAATGTAGTAATATGGATACTCAAACTCAGAAGGAAAAACAATTTAATGAGAGTGAGCAAGAATTGATACACTTAAAGGGGGTTTTAGATGCAATAAGCCAAGACAAAGATGATGCCAATTAAGAATTACAAACACTTAGAAAGAATAACGTGGAGAAAGATAAGGAATTCCGTGCTGTAGAACAAGAAATAGTTACATTGTTGGAAGAGAATGACAAGGAAGACAGAGTTTTTGACCAGTGCCAGGTGCGTATGAATGAGCTGCAAGCCGCGATCAATAAAATTAGGGATGAGAATTCTAATCTTTGTCATGAGGCAGAACGGCTTTATGGACAATGCAAGAACCTGGAACAGCAAATATTTAGTCTAAAATCTCAGGAAAAGCGAACAGGCACTACATTCAATGGAGTTGAGTTTAACCCTAGCTCTGCCCAAGGGAACAGTGTACCAATAGTTATTCCTGTCGCCAGACCTGATCATAGCCCACTGGTGGGATATGAATCACCAGCCAGTGGTTACAATTATTCCTGCCCACCAGAGAACAGAAATGAGCGACAGAATACCTCACACCAAAATGCACTATGTAGCCCTATTAAAATCATAAAGTCAATCAAAACTTTGATTAAACCATTAAAAAAGGGAGGAGATTGTTGCATGGAAAACTTTGATTAAACCATTAAAAAAGGGAGGAGATTGTTGCATGGAAGATCATTTAGAAACAGTCCATGATATATTTAAAGTCGTCCAGACACCTAGCGAACAGTATACACAGTATGCTTGATTCAGCAGCTGCTGGTGTTATTCAGGGTCTCAATGAACAGGAACTCCTGTCATGGGCAGACTTTGAGAAAGAGGTTAGACATCAATTTCACCTTACCAGTCGATACAAGATGCAAAAAAGCAGCATATACAATGACTGCAAAGCCAGATGTGTCCCCTCGCAAGTTGATCCAAGAGTTAAAAAGAGCTTTTTCACGCATTGATATGTCCTTTAGTCCTAATTCTGTGGAATTTAAGACTGCATACTTTTATGGTTTCCTAAAAGATATTGGGCCTCATTACGAGTCCGGCGGTAACCGCGGTGGTAAAACCGCCTGGTTACCGCCGGACTCGTATTACCATTCCGCCTCTGTGATTCCCGGAATTACCGGGGCATTACACCCCAGTTTTCCGGGAATCACGGAGGTGGAATGGTGTAAATCCCCATTCCCATTGAGTCCTATGGGACTCAATGGGAATCGGGATCATGGAAACACCGGCAGCATCTCGTAATGCTGCCGGTGTTTCGTCGTCCGCCTGCATGCGGGAGGTGTCAAACCCACCAGGTCAGACCTGGCGGGAACATCACCTCCCGCCTGCAGAGGTCGGGATCAGGCGGTCCGGAAACAAAGGTGGCGGCGGGTTTACCGCCACCGTTATTTCCGGACCACCAGGGTCGTAATGAGGCCCATTGTATCACAGTTAATTGGTGAGTTGACAGGGAAAAATCATTAGAATGGATAGTAGAACAGGGGACCAAAACTATTCGAAGTAATCTATTGTCAGAGAGAGGAAGGGTCTAAGAATAAAGAAACAAAATTGAAGTCTAAAGAATCCACACCAGCAATAATGGAGATACAATCTGTAAAAATGCCACTTAAATCAGCACAAACTCAGGCAAGGAACAGCATGACACCTAATCAAAGGGGCATGCCACCACGGAGGACACCACCCCAAACTCCTATATTCCAATCTGTTGATCCGAGCAGCAGAGAGTCCTACATTCCCCCTAGATATCTGGGCAATGCCCATACAGTGGGATTTTGCCCTGATATGTCAGGTATGAATAACAATCAAAATCAAATGTACAATGGCCGTACCAGACACTGGGGGCGAGAGCAGATTTGACCCTAATACCATGGTATATGGTCACCAGGAAAGACCACGGTATGTGGATAGATTCATTAAAAATGGAAATCAGCATAGGGGACAATTCCCACCAAATGAAAGACAAAATATGCACTATGTCCTTGGCCATTGTAACCTATCAGCACCACCAGTCGACCACAGTCCAAGGATGGTCACTTTGCTTTCCCTCCTCCTATTGTCAAGGAGTTCCTCCGTTCTCACCTGAGTTCGATCGTTGCTGGATTCCTTGATCGATGCCTTCTTGCAGACTGAACAAGTCTTGAATAAGGCTGCATGAGTCTCTTCTGACTCCAGCGTGCGTTCAAAGTTCCGGGATCAAGGATCCAGGAATCCAGGAAATTACCAGAGTGCGCTACTAGCACATGAGTCCAGGAAACAAGAAAGGAAGGAAAGGGACTAGGAATGGAGTAGGCTGGATGAAGCAAGGGAAACAATACCGCGAGCTACGGAGCACACGTCTGGTCGCTACGTCGCAATAGCATTGAGACGCGTGGAGCCGCGGGAGGCATGGTCTATAAATAGAACACGCTACGTCCAAGGTGTAGAGCGAGGAAGGTGTTTCACAGTGGACGGCCATGTTGGAAGTACAAGGGAGTGTAAGCCCCGTTGAGACAAGGACCAGGAAGTCCAAAAGGGGCGTGTTCTGTAGTTCATGACAGCATGCCTCCTCCGAAGACCCGTTCCTCCGGGTTTGCCTGGATGTATAAGGTGAAATCTTCTGAGTAGTCGAGGGGCCTTGAGATTAGAAAGTGGTTCCCAGGTTCTTTCACTAGGAGGATATCCTTTCCATTCAGCCAGGTATTGAAGCTGACCCCGTTTATACCTGGAGTCACATATTCGGGATACTTCATATTCCAATTGGTGTTGACCAGCAGAGGAGGAGGTCGGCAGGATTTCCGGGAGGATTGGGTGTAGGGATTTAATAAGGATGTGTGAAATAATGGGTGAATTTTCTTCCAGGAGTCTGGTAGTCTGATCCGGTATGAAACTAGATTGATAATTTCCTTGATGGGAAATGGACCATAGTACCGAGGGGCCAACTTGATGGCCATAGATGTCGGGTAGTAATTTCGAGGACAACCAGACTTGATCATCGATTGCATAAGAAGGACTTGGTCTTCTTTTGAAATCTGCATACCTCTTAGTCTGTGTTCTGGCCCTCTCTAAGTTTTCTTTGGCCTCCTGGTGTACGTTGATGAGGGTTTCTATCCAGGAGTCGACAGTAGGTACTGGTGTAGGATGAGGGAGAACAGAGGGTAAAACCGATGGATGGAAACCTTGGCTACAATAAAAAGGGCTGGTCTTAAGGGCTGAATGATCGGAATTGTTGTAGGCGAATTCAGCCACGGGTATCAGGAGCGACCAATCATCCTGAACATTGGTGGTGAAACATCGAAGATACTGCTCCAGGGTCTGATTAGCACGTTCTGTGGCACTGCTGGTTTGGGGATGATAACCAGACGAGAGGGCGCGTTGGATTCCCAAAATGCGACAGAGATGTTTCCAGAATTGAGAGACATATTGAGGTCCTCGATCAGATATTATCTTGGAAGGAAGTCCATGTAAACAGAATATGTGTTCCAGGAAGATTCCAGCAAGCTCGGACGAGGATGGCAGCTTACACAGGGGTGTAAAATGAGCCATATGAGTGAACAAGTCTATGGTCGTGTATCCTCGGAAGGTGGTAATTCCACAATGAAGTCTGTAGAAATGAATTCCCATGGCCTTGTTGGCAGTGTAGGTTGCAGTAGAAGACCAGCCGGTCTCTTGTTATCATGTTTATTTTGACTGCAGACAGTACAAGCTTTGATGTACTGCTGTACGTTGGTCTTCATTCCAGGCCACCAAAATTGTCTTTGTATAAGACGGAGGCAGTTGGTTATGCCACGATGTCCGGAGTGAAGGGTATCATGACAGAGGTTTATTATTCTTTGTTGCAATTTCTGTGTAGGAATGACCAGTGCATTGTCCTTGAATAAATATCCTTCCTTAACTCTTAGGTTCCATGGATTCTTCCTTGAAATATCCTTCCAGAGGTCAGAGGATTGGGTTTGCACTCGAATTTCTTCCAGGGGGTTGACTGCTTGAGCTACAAAGATCGTGTGGGGAAACATTTTAGGACAGGCCTTGTCTTCAGTAGTTACATAGTCAGGACGTCGAGATAAGACCTCAGCAATCATAGTTTGTGATCCGGGAACATGAGTGATTTGGAATTGGTACTGGGCAAAGAAGTAGGCCCAACGCACCTGATGACTGTTCCTGCACTCCAACGACTGTAGAATTTGAAGATTCCGATGGTCTGTGTGGACCTGAACTGGATATCTAGAACCCAGAAGTAAATGTCGACATTCAGTGAAGGCTTGGCGGATGGCTAACAGTTCCTTTTCCAGGACGGAATAGTGTGTCTCACTGGGAGTCAGGGTTCGTGAGAGGACAGCAATGGGCAGTTCCAGTTAATCCTCAAGATCCTGCTTCAAGACCGCTCCTATGGCGTAGTTAGAGGCATCCGTTTCCACTAGGAATGGCCAATTTATGTCGGGTTGGGCCAAGATGGGGGCTTGAGTGAACTCTGTCTTTAAACGTTGGAATGCCTTATCTTGCGGTGTAGACCAGACAAAGGGGGTGTCTTTCTTCAAGAGGGAAACGATCGGCTGAACGATCTTGGAAAAGGTAGAAATGAACCTCCGGTAGAAATTGGCAAGCCCCAGGAAGGATTGAACTTATTTCACGGACGTGGGAGCGGGCCATGTCAGTATAGCCTTTACCTTTGAAGGGTCCATACCAATTCCTTCTGGGCTAAGGATGAATCCCAGGTAGTGAACAGAAGTAACGTGAAACAAGCATTTTTCGGGTTTGGCTAAAAGTTTGTGTTCACGGAGTAGTCGTAATACTGCCTTTACATGTTCTTCATGCTTTAGAGGATCCTTGGAAAAGATCAATATGTCATCCAGATAGACAATGACGAAGAGGAATAACCTGTCATAAAACACCCTATCCATTAAACGTTGAAAAACTGCGGGGGCATTAGCTAGTCCAAAGGGCATGACTAGATATTCATAGTGACCAAAGGGTGTTCTAAAGGCTGTTTTCCATTCGTCTCCTTCCCAGACACGGATCAAATGATAGGCACCGCGGAGATCCAACTTCGTGAATATTACGGCGCCTCTCACAGCCTCCAGGATATCCGAGATCAAGGGCAGTGGATACCGATCTTTCAGGGTGCATTGATTTAAGCCACGATAGTCGAGGCAAGGTCCTAGTTCCTTGGTGTCCTTCTTGGGAACAAAGAACAACGAAGCACCTGCTGGAGATTTTGAGGGTCTTATGGTGCCATTTTCAAGGTTGGTATCCAGGTATTCTCGGAGGGCCTTTTTCTCTGGCTCGGAAAGGATGAACATTCTGCCGAAGGGAATCGCTGCTGAGTGATCTGTATCTATGGCACAATCTTCAGGTCTGTGAGGGGGTAAGGCCTGGACTATGGCAGTTGAAAATACATCAGCATATCCCTGATAGGCCTCTGGCACTTGTATGATATTGGAAACCATGAGTGGTGTTTGCTGGTCTCTTAGTGGTTCTTTAGGGGGTGTCGAGGAGGGATCCAGGAATAGACAGTGGGGCATACAAAACTCTGAGTCTAGAAATAGTGATCCTGCTGTCCAATTGATATACGGATTGTGCTTCTGTAACCAGGGTATACCGAATACCATGGGGTAATGAGCTGACTTAATGATGTTGAATGTAATCCGCTCTTGGTGATGGTTTATGGAAAGCTGGATCTCTTTTGTCTGCAGACTTATGGGTCCTGAAGTGAGTGGTCTTCCGTCGATTGCTTCCACGGGCTGCATGGTGCTTCGTGTCTCGTACGGAATATGCTGACTAACAACCCAGTCTTGATCAATGAAAATTCCCATAGCTCCGCAGTCTACCAAGGCCAGAATGGGATAGGTCTTATTCTTGGAGGGCGACAGGAAGGCCTATAGTATCACCAAATTGTTTTGTCCAGGAGAGTTCAAGGATGGAATTGATGTGGAGCAAACATCTCTCTCCCGAAGCTCTGCTCCAACTAGGATCGGGAGCTGGCGTTTCCTGAACGCCGAGCAGGGGCTAGAGGACACTCCCTAACCAAGTGTTTGTCTGAGGCACAATACATGCTCAACCCCGTATGAATCCTTCTCATTCTTTCTTGCGGGGATATAGGTCCTCGGAAGGCTCCTGTCTGCATGGCTTCTGGTTCAGAGACTGAGCCTGGGTTTGTGCCCGTCTTGGTGGTACTCTCAAAGGACAGCTTTGGAGGATTACCTCTGGATTTCTTCTTCTCTGCCTTCCTTTCCTGGATACAGAAATCTATTTGCATGGCAAGTTCCATTAGTGCCTGGAATGAGTTTGGGCGAGCCACTCTGGCCAACTTATCCTTAATATCCTCATTCAGTCCTCTCCTGAAAAGAGTAAAACTCGCCTCAGGGGACGAATCAGCTTACTTGACTAATTGCTTGAATCGAGTAACATAGGTGAGCATATCCTGGGATCCTTGCTGGAAGTCTAACAGGCGTTCCTGGGCACTATAGACCTGCTCTGGACGGTCAAACATGGTCTTAAGGGCTTGTATGAAGCCATCATAGTCATCTAGGAGAGCATCGCCGGAATTAACGAGGGGCGTAGCCCAGGTTAAAGCGTTTCCTGAAAGGTGGGAAATTATGAACCCCACCTTAGCCCTGGGAGTTGAAAAGTAGTAGGGCTTAAAAGTAAAGTGGACCAAACATGAATCCAGAAATCCGCAAAGGGTTTTTGCCGACCCATCGTATTTGTCCACTATGCCGCCCAACAACACACTTTCTTTTGTGGCAGAATCACGGGATAAAACTAATTGTTTGAGAGCAGCGTTTTCCGCCTTTAGATTCTGCACCTCGGTTGATAGCTCTTGCATGCCACGCATCAGGTCCTGGACGGCCGCTTCCATGTCCATATCGAGTTCGGTCGGTTGGCGTCTCAAACTGTCAAGGAGTTCCCCCCTTCTCACCTGAGTTCGATCTTTGCTGGATTCCTTGATCGATGCCTTCTTGCGGACTGATCGAGTCTTGAATAAGGCTGCACGAGTCTCTTCCAACTTCAGAGTGCGTTCAAAGTTCCAGGATGCAAGGATCCAGGAATCCGGGAAATTAACAGAGTGCGCTACTAGCACATGAGTCCAGGAAACAAGAAAGGAAGGAAAGGGAGTAGGAATGGGATAGGCTGGATGAAGCAAGGGAAACAATACCGTGAGCTACGGAGCACACGTCTGGTCGCTACTTTGCAATAGCATTGAGACGCGTGGAGCCGCGGGAGGCGTGCTCTATAAATAGACCACGCTACGTCCAAGGTGTAGAGCGAGGAAGGTGTTTCACAGTAGACGGCCATGTTGGAAGTACAAGGTAGTGTAAGCCCCGTTGAGACAAGGACCAGGAAGTCCAAAAGGGGTGTGTTCTGTAGTTCATGACACCTATGGCCCATGAGTTCAGAAGTAACACAAATAGAAATCAATCTCCTGAGAGGTACCATAATAGGCCCAATCAGGATGAGTTTAACCAATACCAGATTAGGCTACAAAGAAAAGAATCCAGGGACATGGACAGGTTTCAATGCTTAGAGGCCCAAGTCAAAATGTTGCCTGAAAAAATAGGAAACCTCTGTGCAGTTCAAAAACAGCAGCCAAGTGAAGGTGCAGAATGCAATAGGAGTGATATTGTGTGTTCTGACAAGTGACTATTTAGTAGCCCCTGCACTTATAAAAACATAGAAACTCATGAATCACCCTTGTATAACGGTCCTGAATTGCTTGCTGACTCAAAAGTAAGAATACAAACAAATGAAAGTGAGACAGGGAATGCTAACACACACAAAAAGGGAGTGTGGTTCAATTTAGAGTTGAATCTGACTATTGAGTTGTGTGAAGAGGAAGAACAAAACAGGAAAATGAACAAGAAAAACCGAAAGAACAGAGAGACAGATTTATAAAGAGCATCCAATGTGAAAATAAACCACCAGGTAAAGAGGTAGGATTAGTTGTTAAAATATCCTCCCTTAATAGTCAGAATACTGCTGAGCTCCAGAAAGAAAAAATGGTAGCTCAAAAGGAGGGTGCAACTCAAGCCACCTGAGGAGCATTTTTAACCACACATTTTCCAAGAGACAGAAAGGACAGGCACCATGCAAAACACAGACAAGTGTCATGCGCCAGAAAATGACAGAATGCCACGTGACACTTGTGAAAATGTTCAGTCAAAAAGCTGTGGTGTGAACACTGGTAGTCCAAGGTCAGAGGGGCAGTCAGTGGCTACAATCCAAATTGGTTCTGAGCCCAGACAAATAGACAACGAAAACAAAGTGGGCAAAAAGGAGGGGAAAATATCATTTCACATGCCCATGTGTTTAGCAAGGAGTGAAAAGGGGCTAAGAAAGGTGAGGCCTGAAATTAGCAAAAACACATTTTGTGTGTGATAGAGGAAGTTGAAGACAGTTACTATGCTCCTATCACTGTGTAAGAAAAATGTAATGCATTTGCAATGATTGACAGGGTGCCCAGGCCAAGATAATGTCCAAGGAATTGGTAAAAAGTATCAATAAAGCGAGATCCCCACAAAATCATATGAGAGTGAGTCAAAATGAAGGCCCTGTGTACAACTTCAATGGTGAGGAAATACCTATCGAAGGTGTCACTGAGGTTGACATAAAGATAGGGAAGCATCAGATGAGACAGGAAGCATTGATCACATCCATCAGTGTAATACCTTTTCTCATAGGGACAAATTGCCTGAAGAGGTTGTCGCCCCTCATTGATGGGGTAAATGAGTTTTATGGTACCTAGCCAAAAAACCATTGAGGCCAGAGAAAATCATGACACAAAACCACAAAACCACAATGTAAGGGAATACCATGCTGTGGCTAAATCAGGAAGTGCAGTGGAAGTATATCTTAAGATTGGCTGTGTGCCTAGTGTCACTGTCATTCTCGTGTACTGTCATTCTCGTGTGTCAGGGTGAAATGCGGGGTGAAAAAGAGAAGCAGTCTCTGGAGATTTATTTGGCCGCCAAGAAAAAATTACAAACAGATATAGATGAAAACATATCGCGCTTTTATTTAAAGGAAGAGAAATGCAAGCCAAATGTCACTCCAGAGATATACATAGGAAAACACATTTCAACCCTTTCGGAAATACACATGGGAGATGGGCGGCCTTGGATCCCTATCCATATAAATGGGCAATCTGAAATGATAGAAGCCACTTTAGCACTGGAGCATGAAAGAAGTGTAATTAATGAGCAAGTACTCCAGCAGATAATTGATGCAGAGGAGATCTCAAAATTCAGAATAAAGAACCAACACATTTTTGGGTTGGATGATTCGGAATCAGGGCAAAGGGTTGTAGGAAGATGCCTGGAAGATGCATGTTAAAGATTACATTTGGTCCTAAGAGTATCCATCTCAATGTATGGATTGTAAATGGGACACAAAATAAATTGTATTTGTGAAATTATGTCATGCACATTCTGTGCATAGTGTTAGACTTCCTTAATCAAAAGGTTTGGTCCAGGTTGGGAGAGGCTGTGCCTGAATTTGAGGATAAAAGTCAAGCTCATAATTGCGTGCAGATGGCCCCATATGCAGTTGAATTGCAGGTAAGAAAGGATAGTACCATCCCCGCATTTACCAGACAAGTTACAATAGCGCTAAAATACAGAAAGGGACAACAGAAAAAAGATTCTGATGCATTTGTATGCCTAAATGAATCCATGAGGCAGTAAGGGCTAGAATGTGAATATACACCACTGATAGAGATTGGGGGTGGACCCATGAACATTCTGGTGGGCAACAAAGGATACCAGGACATTCATTTAGAGGAGAATTCAATGATAGGAATGGCAATACAAAAATAGTATTTTACTGCAGACTTGAGTAATGCAGTGATTGGGAACATCCCTGAAAGGTATGTGACTGCACAGGGTGAGTTGCCCGAATCCTTCGACTCTCAACCTAAAGGAATCTTTAAGGTTCAGTCTGTGTATCCTTATGAGTCAAGTGAAACAGTATGCTGCCATCAAGATGATTGCATCCTATTTTATTTAAATGAGAATAAAACAGAAAAGCGGCATATTGAAATGAAAGTCACTTTTCCAAAAAATTTAAATGTGTCGACTCTCCAAAGAGATAGAGCCACACAGATAGAGGAGTGTACAGAGGTTCCCCCGTTGGAGATCTTCCCAGAGTTCTCTAAGATGGTAGAGGAGCAGATTCAGGTGGCAGATGCGTGCACAAATGAAGAAGAAAAGGACCAATTGAGAAAAATATAGAATTCAAAGAGGTTTTTGCCAAAGACGCATATGTTTGTGGATTAACAGATTTGCATGTTGCCACATTACCAGAAGGACATGATAGGGAACCAGTATTTGTGCGACAATATAGGTTGCCCCTGACATGTTTGTAATCACTAGCTGAAATAATTAAGAATTTAGAATCCAGAGGAATCATTAGGCCCATTCATAGCACGTCAAACACTCCATATTAGGTGTGTTAAAACCTAATGGCCAATGGCATTTGTGTGCAGATCTACGAGATGTTTCAAGGTGGCCACTTCCATTTATTGACCAGGGTCTTGCACAGGTTCATTGGTCAAAGGTATTTACCACATTAGATCTTACAGCTGGATACTGATGTGTACCAGTAGCTAAAGATATCCAAAATTTGTTTGCATTTTCTTTTGACAAATCACAATATACTGTTGCGCTCACCTGGTCTCTGCGGGGACGTTGGGACACGGTTGGAGTCCTCCCTCGACTTGGCTCCCCCGGGTCGACTCTCTCCCCCAGCTGCTGCGGAATCTACTGCTCTGGATGCTGATATTGCCACTGAGAGAAGATGAGAGGCAATGAAAATGGCGTGGTGGCGTTGTGATTCCCCTCGACCCTTTTGTGCCAGAATGAAGTGCGCCAGCGTTTACCCATGCAAGCTCACTTGTTTATTTGTAATGCTGAGCTCTCCGTCCTGCTTCTTGTAGCAGGGGTGCTTGGAGTGGACCTAGTTGCTTCACTGGCCCATGGAAGTGGCGATCCGGACCGGCTGCGACCAACCACTTAGAAGTTGAGTCTTTTAGCAATGATTATTGTTCGTTAATTATAATGTCTTTTGCCATGATTGTAGTTCATAATTCGTGCAATGTGTTTTGCTGTGATTATAGTTCGTAATTCTTGCAATGTCTTTTCACTCCTCTATAGGTGTGAAGATGGCTGCCCGGAGTCGCGGTGTTAGGAGCGAGTCCAGTGATTCCCCAGAGGATGATGAAGCCTTTGAACTAGATGGTAAGTTGGCTTTTAATGTAGAGCGCTAGGCTTAGGTATGGCGCGGCCGAGCATTAGTTATTTATATGACTCCTAACCTGTTGTGCTCTTTTCTCTTGCAGGAGAAGTCTGGTGGCGTCGAGCGGAGGCTGGCTGTTCAGAGCCCGGTCCGAGGCTGCAGGATGGAGGTTCCGCGAAGATGAAGAATGGAAGATAAGTTCCCGTGTAGCTGGACGTTCGGATCAGAGAAGAAGCGATCCAACTCCGATGGCGATGGAAGTCAGGTAAGATGCGATGCACTGCAGACTATGGATTGCAGGAGGTAGGTGAGATGCGCGTGCAACGATGGTGTAGCTGGAGACAGGTAAGGTGCGCCTTCCGCGATGGTGCAGCTGGAGTCAGGTAAGATGCGCATTCAGCGATGGAGTAGCCGGAATCAGGTAAGATGCACCTTCAGCGATAGAGTAGCTGGAATCAGGTAAGATGCACGACGAGGAGAAGAGCAGGGAAACAGCGGTAAGCGTTACGCTGCAGAAAGCAGACTAATGCGAAGTGCCAGTATGTGGGCGGGTTGGCCTTAAATAGGCAGGGCCCGGCCCCTCCCTTTGGCCCTGCCTTGTGGCTCCACCTTGCCACTCCCAGAGGTTCTTGTACATGCTCCCCAATGATCCTCTATGGCCACGCCCGGCCCTGATGCACATGCCATAGGCACAAAGTGTGCAAAGCACACTTTTCTATGAGCCTGTTGCCAGAGGCGCCAGGACTGGATCCATTTGTACCCTGTAGGTGATGAAGACAGGGGCCATTGCCCAGTGGCCATGACATATGCGTGGTCCCATGCACCTTTTGGATATGTCAATAGTAGGAGTGAATTTGGGATATTCCTGAGCATGGCGCTCCCAGATGCAGCAGAAAGGGGGACAATAGTTTACGTGGCTGATGTGCTGATTAAGAATGAGAATCTGAAAACTAATTTCAATGAGATTAGACATGTGCTTAGCCAGTTACAGAAGGCTGGAGCCAAACTATCGTTTCAGAAGGCACAATGGTGTAAAAAGACAGTGAACTTCTTAGGTTATGTGGAGACCAAAAATGGGTAAAACCTGCAAAAGAAGAAAGTGGAGGCGATACATAAATTGAAAGACCCATCTAATCTGATGGGGGTTAAAACAGGAAATGTATTGATGATTATGCAGAGATTACACAACCTTTAACAAGATTGCTAAAGCAGGGTGTACTCTGGAAATGGGAAAAGGAACGATGTGAAACGGTGGCCAGGCTAAATGAATGTCTCATGAAGGCACCATGTCTGGCATATCCCATAACAAAAACAGGATTTCTTTGTAGAGATAGGTTTTACTAATCAATGCATGTCAGCAGTGTTATATCAAAAGCATGATGTGAATAACAAAACTATTGCATATGCTAGCAAGGCCTTGTTACGGGTTGAAACTAAGTTCTGTGAATGTGAAAAAGCACTGTGTGGGAAGTGCAGTATTAACATTCCATAATTCAAGGGGAAAGAGTAATTAATGAAACAAATCACTGGCCCCTGCAGTTACTGCAAAGCAAGAGAATTAGATCAGGGAATTTGGCTCAGTCCAGAATTACATCCTGGACATTGGCACTTCAGGGATTTCCTGTAGAAGTAAGATATGGACAAAATAAGAAGAGGCTGGTTGCCCAAGGGCTAGCAGATTTGCATGATTGTGCAGCAGAATGTGCATCTGAGGGCACAGAAATAGAATCAAGTTTGAATGAGTTGGAACAATCCCCACACAAGGAGTTCAATGAAGAGGTATATAGGAATTTACCAACTGTGTTTGTAGATGGTTGTGCATACCAAGTTGAAAATAACACAGAAAAAGAGCTTGTGGCACGAATAGGAAATATCTGGTTCAAATGTGACAACATTCCAAGATAAAACTGAGGATTGGGCCCAGAAGTAGTCAGGTAGCTGAATTGGCTTCTATTTACAAAGCTGTCGCTATCGCAGTAGAAAACCACCTTAAAGAGATAGTGTTTGTAACTGATTCTGATTACACACAAAATAGTTTTGTAGAATATTTACCTGGCTGGAAGGTAAAAGGCATGATCACCTATAACATGATTAAAGCCATAGATGCACTTGTGTCAGAAAATGATTTGGTAATACATTGGAGAAAGTTCTGTGGCCATTTAAAGACGCCAGGTGAGGACAAAGAGGGCAATGATAAGGCAGATCAGTTAGCCAAAATTGGAGCTGTGATCGGAGAGTTGTTTCCTATTGAACACCTGCTTGGTGAAATACAGGTCAATGCGATAACATGCTCCAAATCTCCAAAAGTAGTTGAGCACCCGTGGTGCAATGGAGTTGGATACTCCAGACAAGGACCTGGTCAAAGTGAAAAAAGGAAGATCTGATTTTAGGCATATTCTATAATCATCTGTTAAATGCTGAGCAAAATCCTCTGACTGAAGAAGATTGTAAAGGGAGAGAGGAATTGAGGGTGTTGCTAAAAAACAAAAAGTAAATTAGGTTACAAGATGGACCGATGATTAGAGAATCCGTGACAGGTCAAATACAATGGGTAGTGCCCATGTTATTTCAGGGATTGATGTTACATCATGCCCATGATGCTATAATTGCAGGAACAGGGGTTCACAGAAAACTTTGGAAATTTTAAAAGATTATGCTTACTGGCCACACATGTCTCAAGATATTGAACTATACACCAGAGGGTGTCTAGTATGTGCACAATTCAACCTGCTTCACCTACTCATAGATCACCATTAATGAAAAGGGGTTTGACTCTCCCATGGTCTGATTTGCAAATCGACTCGGGCCTATAAAAAGATCAGCAAGGGGAAACAAATATAGGTTAACTGTAGTTTGTTTATTGTCCAAATGGGTGGAGTGTATTCCAGCCCCAGATTGCAGTGCACAAACGGCGGCCACATTACTTGTAAATCATATTATTGATAGATTTGGTTTACCCCAAAGGATGGAGTCAGACAGGGGACGTCATTTCACTAGTGCGTTGATGACAAAGATATGGCAGATTTTGGGTGTGAAGAGAAAGCTACATATTTCATACCGGCCTTCCTCTTCAGGAGTAGTAGAACGGTGTAACAGGTCAATAGTGGATATGTTAAAGAAATGAGTGGCTGAAGCAGGTTCTAGTTGGGACCTTCGGCTTCAATTGGTATTAATGGCTCCCGCTAAATCAACAAATCTCAGCCCTCATGAAATATTAACAGGAAGGAAAATGGTGTTACCACAGCAGTACTTTACAAGACGAATGAGCAGGTCCTTGTAAATGCTTCCACACTTCACAAATATGTGGAAGAGTTGAGGAAGCACTTAGTTTAGTTTAGTTTAGTTTAGTTAGTTTATCTATAGAGCACGTCCGAACCCTCGGGTAGCTGGGCGCATAATCATATGGACAACATAGTTATGTATCTTTTCGCACAGCAAGAAAAGTACATACAATCAATGGTACAGACAGATGGGTGAAGTACATAACAAGCAAACAATACAATAGATAATAGCGGACCAGGTTACATGGTGATCCGTTTCAAGGTATAGTTAAGACCTAGTGGTGCATGAGTACGTAGCACGGTGTTAGGTAGAGAGCCAGGATTTCACCATGGCTCTGAATGGCCAAAAGGAAGCTCCGATCTGATTGCAAGAGGGAGGGTGTTCCAACATTGAGCTGCAAGAACCGGGAAGCTGGCACTTCCTGCTGTTTTTAGATTGAATTTGGGGACCTTGAGTTGGTGCAGGTAGGGAGTCCTGGTGGGTCGAGAAGTGTTGTGTCTAGCGAATTTGTTGGATAGGTAGCGCGGGGCAGTCAATGACAGGCACTTGTGTGTGATGACAAGAGTTCTTAGCTTGATTCTGATTGGGAGCCAGTGGACATCTTTGCTAGCCGTGGAGATGTGTGCCTTGCGCGGGAGGTTAAGAGTGCATCTTAAGGCATTGTTTTGGAGGATCTGGAGTCTGTCCAGATTTTTGGTGGTGGTGCCTAGGAAGAGTGTGTTACAATAGTCTAATTTAGACAAGATCAGTGCTCTGGATAAGGTGAGACAACTGGAGGAGGATAGAAAAGGTCTACAGGCATTGATAAGTTTGTTGGTGTATGTGGTTGATGAGATGGTTGCATTTATATGTTTTTTCAATGATAGGGTGGGGTCGAGGTATACACCTAATGTTTTGACCTCTTTGGAGACTTTTATGATGTGTTGCCATCAATGGTAAAGGATTTGTACCTAGAATCTAATTTATTGAGGCGGGCCTGGGAGCCTACGATAAGCAATTCCATCTTATCGTCATTAAGGCAGAGACTGTGTGTGGCCATCCAGGCTTGGATTTCTAGGTAGATTTCGTTAAGCTTTGCAACATCTTCTTCGTAGCAACCGGTGAGTGTGATGAGGACCTGGGTGTCGTCTGCATAATTAGTGTAGCTGACACCCAGTTCGTCAAGACGGTCAAAGATAAGCTTAGTGAAGATGTTGTAGAGTGTGGGAGAGATGCAGGAACCTTGGGGAACTCCGCATTGGATTGGGATAGGGTCAGCAGCCGCTGAGGGGGCGAAGCGCCTAGTCGACCTATCAGACAGAAATGACTGAATCCAATTGGTGGCATTCTGTGAGAATGCAGCAGCCGAGGAAAGGTGTTGTGTAAGGATCTGGTGGTCAACCAGGTTGAAGGCCGCAGAGAGATCCAACAGGAGCAAGATGGCCAGGTTGCCCTTGTCTTTGGCTTCATCCATTTGGATTTTTAGAACCAGGAGGGCGGTTTCAGTCCCATACCTGGGTTTAAAGCCGGATTGTCATAGGCCTAAGAGGTTATTGTCTTCCAAATGTTGTTGTATTTGGAGGTAGGCTACTCTGTCTAATATTTTGAGAAGGAAAGGGACCGTGGTGATGGGTCTGTAATTCGTAGGGGTCTAGGTTGGGTTTTTTGAGGAGGGGGAGGACCCACGCTTCTTTGAGGTTATTAGGAACTACTGAATTCTTGAAAGAAGAATTGATCAGTGAGGTGATGAGGGGAGCTAGATCTTTGGCTCCATCTTTGATGATGGAAGCTGGGCATAGGTCACCTTTACAGTTAGATGGTTTAAGGCTAGCGATTATCTTAACTACTTCCTCTTCAGTGGCTGAGGAGAAATGGAATGGGGGGCAGTTGGGAGTGGTGTGGTCTTTTTTGCTATTGAGGATATCTTTGGCGACCAGGTTGGCTTTTTTGGCTTCTATCTTTGCTTGAAGAAGGGCAATTTTGTTAGAGAGGGCTAGTTGGATATTATTGCACCATGTCTTATCCTTAGTGCAGTCCTCTGTGGGTGGCAGTGGAGATTCAAGTTCTGGGGAATAATTCTTTCGTACCAGATTTGGCGTTGTGTATTCTTGTGTTATAAATCTCTTTTTCGGCGTTTAAGATAGAAGATTTGTAGGTAGAGGCAGCTGTAGTTAAATTGTCTTGAGTGGATGGAGATGGAGCTTTTCTCCATCTAGTTTCTGCAGCTCTTTTGATGTTATGGAGATCTTTTAGTTCTGATGAGAACCATTTTTTAGTGTGGGCAATGGGTTTGGCTTTACGTTGTTTGAGTGGGGCTATCTGGTTGAGGGCTAGTTCCAATGTGTTGTTGTAGAGATCTACCAGAGTGGACGGGTTGTAATTCTGAGTGGGAAGGTTGGCTTTTGAGATGGGCATTAGAAGTGGTCCAGGGTTTTCCATAGTGATGTTACAATTGTTTCTGGAGATTATTTGTGACGTCCTGGGAGGCGGTGTCGTATAGGGTGCAGTTCTAGGTAGAGAGAAGGTGATAAGATGATGGTCAGTCCAAGCACAAGGTGTCAAGTCTGTCAGTGATAGATTGCAGTTGGCAACTGCTAGCCAGTCTAAGGATCTTCCTTTAGTGTGAGTAGGTTTGTTAATGTGTTGAGTGAGGCCCAAGTGAGTAATAGTGTCATTAAGGGAGGCGGCGTGAATGTCGTTAGGGTCAATGAGTTCCAGATTGAAATCACCCATGATGATGATTTGTGATTTAGGTTTGGTGTTAGTGGTGAGTAGAAGAGAAATATCCTCTTCAAAGGTGGATAGGGTGCCTGGAGGTCTATATGTAATTGTAGGAGGATGGTTTGGGTGTCCGATAATGGAAGTTTGATGGACAGGAGTTCGGCTGAGGGAAAGGTTGTGTTAGTTGCTTCTCTGATGTTTAGGTTAGATTTGGCAATAATTGCCACACCTCCTCCTATTCAATTTTTTCAGTCAGCACAGATGATGTTGTAATTCTCAGGGATGGCTATGTAAAGAGTGGGGCCAGCTGCTAGGTGGAGCCACGTCTCCGTGATAGCGATAAAGTCGAGGTGGTTCGCAGAGATGATGTCTGCAACATCAGTGGCATGGGCTATCAAGGAGCGGGCGTTGATGAGAGTGCCTTTAATGCGTATGGAAGTAGGGTTGACTTTCCTGAGTGGCGGAATGTGAGGTGTTGTGTGGTTTTGGATCGCTGTGGAGTCGCTATGCGGCGTCTGTTGCATGTTGTTCTTAGTCAGGTTGGTGATTGTTCTGATGGATTTGTGACTGAGGGTAGTGCGGAGGCTAAGTCTAGCGTTTCTATGCATGATGGACGGAGCTGTATTCAAATGCAACATGCGTTTGCATTTGTGCAGCAGAATCTGGAGAAGACTGCTAACAGGGCAAAAACATATTATGATAGGAAGACATCTGCGAAGAGTATGAGGTAGGAGATCAGGTATATAAATTTAATTTTGGAAAGGGAAGACATAAAAACTCTAAATTATTTGCAGTGTGGCAAGGGCATTATACAATTACAGACAGGGTCTCATCCGTAGTGTATAAGATTGCTAAAAAGGAGGGTGAGTTGACAGTAGAGTAGTTTGTCCATGTAAAACCAAATCAAACCCTTCCAACCGAAACATGAGTTCAAGAGGCTTGAGCAAGTTGAGGCTAGTAAAAGAAAAAGCAATGTATACAAAATGAAAGGTTGCCGTAGTCAGTGGGTAAATCTAAATAGTACTGGTACATGGAAAGTGCTAAGGGTTTCTGGTATAAAGGTATGATGTAGGGGGTGTATATTTTTGAAGTTGTTTTGGTTTCATGACGTGATGTCTCTGATTTGTATAATAATACATTTATTGTCAGGTGTTCCAGCATGGCGGACCACTGCCTATCGCTGCGCTAAATAACAATACAATTTAATTTCAGATGTTCCAGTGGAAGAAGGAATGAAAAATGTATTGTGCTTGGTACTTTATGTGTCTTTTTGTTTTTACTCTAGAAAATGAAGTAATTGCCTCGTCAGCACCGGATCCTGGGAGCGCTGGACCCCTGGAGAATGCCACTGGATCAGAGGTCCCTGGAAAGCCCCCAGAGCAAAATAAGGGGAGTGAGATAAAGGGCCTCATTACGACCCTGGCGGAAGACCATGGTGCTATTAGCACCATGGTCCATGCCGGTAAGTTACTGACTCCGCCATGGAGAAAGGGGGAATTACCACCCCATTACAAGGTTGGCGAGGCGGTAATTCCCCCTTCCTCCATGGCCCTTCCCCATTCCCATTTTTGCCCCATAGGGCTCAATGGGAATGGGGAAGGCGCTAAGTACGGTGCCGCAAATTGCGGCACCGTAATTAGCACCAAGGTCCCTTTGCGGGTCCCTATTTTAACGGCCGGTCTACACCTGTGATGGTTTAGGTGCCTGATTTCCCTTTTCTCCCCCTTCTGTCCAGCTCTCCTCACCTGAACTGCCGGAATTACTGCTGGGATCCTGTAGCCGCCGTCGTGTAAGATAGTCCTTCTCCTTTTTTCGATGTGCCTGCTTGTCACGGAGGGAGGCCACCTTGACTGCTGCTGGGAACAGCTGGCCGGGGACCTCCCTTCCGGGACTAAGCCGAAATAGGGGAAAAAACCCCGGATGGGGAAAAAACCCTGGGACTCCTCAGGTTGTCAGCAAGGTAGTATTGTACGTGGCCGTGCAGGTGAGCAGGAGAAAGTAATAAGCAGGATCCGCGTTGGTTGCAGGAACAGCAAAGCAGCAGGGGGGTCCTACTGAGTGGAAGAATCCCCGAAACCCCTGCCAGCCAAGCAACTAGCGGGGCGAGGACCAGGAATGGGAGGAGGTCAGGAAAAAAGCACCGGCAAGGCACCGGCAAGGCAGTCCAGAGAGAAAGCAGAGGAACGAAGGAAAAAAAAGGGCGGAGCCTATCCGCGAGGACGGAACCGCAGAGAACTGAAACAAAAGTCGCCGAGGCACGGCGACTACAGGGAAAACTGGAGGAGAGAGAGGTAAGAGAAAAAACGTACGCCGTGAAGGGGCGCGAGAGCAGAGCAGAGCAGAGCAGAGCAGAGCAGACGGAAGCTGAACGGGGTAGGAGCGAAGAACCAGGAAGCAACGAGGGCTCCCACTGGACAGTTGCAACGCAGGGACCGCTGGGCCGGGAAGGTAATTATACTCCCAGCGGCCCCGCGTCGTGAGGAAGAAGCGTGATGGACACAAAGGAGGGACTAGTGCCTTGCATACCTGTGTCCTAATTTCCAACGCGGGAGAAGCTGCCAAGCGGAACGCCTGCGGGTGACAGTATGCCCCCTTCCAGACCGTATCACCCCCGGCTTCCCTGGGTGCAGGCGGTGAAATCTAGCGAGCAAGCGAGGCGCATGCACCTGAGAAGCAGGTTCCCAAGAGTCCTCCGACTCCGGATAACCCTTCCAGGACAAAAGGTATTCCAACCTGCCTCGATAGAACCTAGAGTCCCTAATGTTGGAGACTTCATATTCTGCTTGAGTGGGGGTCTGTGATGGAGCAAGTCTGGGCACTGGTCTGTGATGGGAATCGAAATAGAAGTCTTTAAGGAGAGAGGAATGAAAGACTGGGTGAATGCGACTTAGAGAAGGCGGCAGCCGAAGACGGTAAGCCACAGGATTGATTTTGAGAAGAATGGGAAAAGGACCCAGATAACGAGGGGACAGTTTAGAGGGTCTTGTCCATTTGGGTAGAAACCGGGTGGACAGCCACACCTTGTCGCCTGGCTTCCAGTCCGGACATTCTTTGCGATGTTTATCCGCTCCCATCTTAGATCGTCTCCTGCTGTTCTCCAAACTCTGTAATGCTGTGTCATGGGCATCCTTGATCTGATCTAACACCTCTTCGGCCGTCGGGGAATTGGTGAAACTGGGAACTTCAGGGAGAAAGGACTTAGGGTGAACCCCATAAGTACAAAAGAAAGGTGAAAGACCTATGGCAGAGTGTTTGGTATTGTTATACGAGAATTCTGCAGTAGGGAGTAGGGAAACCCAATTCTCCTGATGTTGAGTGACGTAACATCTCAGATATAGTTCGAGAGTGGCATTAAGTCGTTCCGTCATCCCGTTGGACTGGGGATGAAAACCCGAAGAGAGTGCTCTCTCAATTCCTAAACGGGTACACAGGGCTGTCCAGAATCTCGAAGTGTACTGGCTTCCCCGGTCCGAGATGATCTTGTCGGGTAGACCGTGTAGCCTGAAAATGTCTCGTGCAAACACTTCAGCCATCTTGGTGGCTGTGGGAACCCCAGAAAGAGGGGAGAAGTGTGCCATCTTGGAGAATGCATCTACCGTGACCATGATGCAGGTACATGATCCAGATTCCGGGAGGTCTACAATGAAATCCGTAGAAACCAACCCCCAAGGGCGAGTAGGCATTTCAACTTGGGTAAGTAATCCCAACGGTTTCCCCGTCGGATATTTTGATCGGGCACAAATAGGACAGGTCTTCACAAAGTCTAGGGTGTCTCTCCTCACGGTGGGCCAGGAAAAAGTTCTCGAGATGAGCTCCAGAGTGTTGATTCCCCCGCGATGACCCGCAAGGCGGGATGTGTGACACCAATCCAGAATCTTCTTCCGCAGCGGGCCTCCCGGAATGTATAGACGTTTCTTGAAGAACAGCCAGCCGTCTTTCTCTTGATAAGGAGAAGTGGGGTGCAACGCAATTCGAGGAAGCTCTTGACTCACGGCGGTCTTAACCCCTTGTAGGAAAGTACTGACCTGGGCCAATATCCGATTGTGATGAAACATGGGTTCAGTGTCTAGTGAAGCCCTTTCCTTGCTGGAGTCCTTGCGAGATAGAGCGTCTGCCAGACGGTTAAGCGAACCGGGAATGTAAGAGATCTGAAAATCATATTGTGAGAAAAGATAGGCCCAACGAGCTTGCCTGGAATTTGAGCACTCCATTTCTTGGAGGGCTTTCAGGTTTTTGTGGTCAGTCCTGATGAGGAATGGATGCCTGGCCCCCATGAGTAAATGGCGCCATTCGTCACAAGCCAATTTCATAGCCAACAACTCCTTTTCTAGGACAGAATAATTCAATTGGCTAGGTGAGAGAGTCTTGGATAAGTAGGCTACTGGATGCTCCACACCGTTGACAGTCTGAAGTAGAACCGCTCCAATCGCGATTGCAGAAGCGTCAGTCTCCAGGATGAAGGGCAAAGTCTGATCTGGGTGGTGGAGGATCGGAGCCGAGCAGAAAAGATGTTTGAGTAGTCTGAAACTGTTTTCGGTATCGGGCGACCAGTAGAACGGAGAGGCCTCTTTCTTGAGTAGGCGAGTGATGGGATATACTACTTCAGAGAAGTTGGGGATGAATCTCCTGTAATAATTGGAAAGTCCCAGAAACCTTTGCACCTCCCGGACAGATGTGGGTGCGGGCCATTCGAGGATGGCCTGAACCTTCCTCTGATCCATATCTATACCCTCTTCGGACAGCTGATAGCCCAGATACTGCACGGAAGGGACCGCGAATTTACACTTCTCAGCCTTCACTAACAGCTCGTTCTTTTGTAGACGTTCCAGGACTTGAGTGACATGCCCGATATGTTCTTGTAGGTTGGGGGAGTAGATAAGGATATCATCCAAATAGATGATGACGGAAGTAGAGAGCATGTCAGAAAACATTCTGTCCATAAATCTTTGGAACACAGCCGGGGCGTTAACTAGCCCGAATGGCATCACCTTATACTCATATAGGCCGAATGGAGTGCGGAATGCCGTCTTCCATTCGTCACCCTGGGAGATTCTGAGCAGATGATAAGCGTTTCTGAGGTCGAGTTTTGTAAATATTCTGGCCCCTTGTACCGCCTCGATGATGTCGGAGATAAGTGGCATAGGATAACGATCACGGATCGTCACCTTGTTGAGACCTCTGTAATCGATACAGGGTCTCAGATCAGTAGAGTCTCTTTTTTTTATGAAAAACAGAGGAGCCCCTGCTGGGGATTTTGAAGGCTGAATCAACCCGTTCTTCGTATTAGTGTCCAGATAGTGTTGTAACACAAGTTTCTCAGCCAGAGTAAGGGAGAACATTCTGCCAAAGGGAACTAGGGCATTGGGTACCAGATCTATGGTACAGTCTTCGGGCCGGTGAGGTGGCAGTATGGAGTGAAGGTTCTCCCGGAACACCTCAGAGTATTTTGAACAATAGTTGGGCAACGCAAACACTCTCACACAGTCCGAGGTATAGGCCGTAACGGATTCAGGGCCCTTCTGGCTCTTCGGAGGAAGACAATGTTCGGTGCAGTATGAAGAACCAAAGCTCAGCTGGTTCTTAGTCCAATCGATCTGGGGATTGTGTTTGCGAAGCCATGTGATTCCCAGTATGATTGGGAAATGAGCAGCCCGGATAATGTCGAATCTTACCACTTCTGAATGATGAAAAACTGTTAAGGACAGATCTTCAGTGGTATGGGTGATGAGTCCGGATGATAAGGGAGAGCCGTCGACTCCTTCTATCTTCTGTCCTTCCTTCCGAGGTATCCTGCGTAGACCGACCTGGTCTGCCCACAGGGTATCAACAAAGTTTCCGGCTGCTCCGCAGTCCAGTAACGCGAGAGTCTCCACCTTCTCGCCTTTTACCGTAAGAGTGGCGGTAACTACCATGAGTCTGGTATCTTCCTTGGGTTCAGAAGAAGAAACTGTAAGCGAAACATAGGGACGAGTAGAGAGAACTGGAAACCCCCGGACACTAGTCCCTATTGATGCCGAGGGTGCTCGTTTCCCTGCCTCTTGCTAGGCAATTCAGAACAATCCTTAAGAAGGTGTTGGTCTGACCCACAATAGGCACAAAGTCCCTTTTCCCTTCTTTGCCGTCTTTCGGCAGCAGTCAAAGGTGCTCTTGTGGCGCCTATCTGCATGGGTTCTTCTGACGCGGCAGTGGAAGAGCGACGAGGAGGAGAGCATGCCCGAACATCCAGGGGGAATCCTGAGCCTCGTTGTCTGCGTCTTTCTGTCTTCCTTTCTTGTAGACGATACTCGATATGCAGTGCAGCCGTTAGTAGGTCCGAAAAAGTAGGCGAGCGAGTAGACCTGGCTAACTCGTCCTTAATTTCCTCTTTGAGACCCCTCCTGAAAATGGCATACTGTGCAGGTTCTGGCCAGCCGGCGCCAGAAGCTACTGTCTTAAAGGCCGAAATATAGGACAGGACATCCAAGGAACCCTGCTTGACATCCAACAATTCTTCAGAAGCAGTGAATGATAATTCAGGGCGTTCGAATGTCTGTCTCAGAGAATTCTGAAATGCTGAGTAGTCTTGAAGTATGGCATTGTTGCTTATGACTAGGGGAGTAGCCCAAGTCAAAGCATTGCCGATCATATTCGAGATTAGGAAGCCGACTTTAGCTTGATCCGTAGAGAAAGTGCGGGGTCGGAAAGTAAAGTAGACAGTACATGCCTCTAGGAATTCCTTCACCTTCTTGGGGGCACCGTCAAACTTTCCCGAGGATAGCATCGTAGGCGGTAGTTCTGGAGGAGGGGGTTCCCTGGCGGAAACCATTTGTCTAAGGAGGGCGTTCTCCGCCTTGACTCCCTGGAGTTCTTGAGACATAGCTTGGATCGCCTTCCAAAGCTCTTGCACTTGTCCCTCAGCGGACATCGTGTCTTTACTTGGCGTTGCAATCTGTGATGGTTTAGGTGCCTGATTTCCCTTTTCTCCCCCTTCTGTCCAGCTCTCCTCACCTGAACTGCCGGAATTACTGCTGGGATCCTGTAGCCGCCGTCGTGTAAGATAGTCCTTCTCCTTTTTTCGATGTGCCTGCTTGTCACGGAGGGAGGCCACCTTGACTGCTGCTGGGAACAGCTGGCCGGGGACCTCCCTTCCGGGACTAAGCCGAAATAGGGGAAAAAACCCTGGATGGGGAAAAAACCCTGGGACTCCTCAGGTTGTCAGCAAGGTAGTATTGTACGTGGCCATGCAGGTGAGCAGGAGAAAGTAATAAGCAGGATCCGCGTTGGTTGCAGGAAAAGCAAAGCAGCAGGGGGGTCCTACTGAGTGGAAGAATCCCCGAAACCCCTGCCAGCCAAGCAACTAGCGGGGCGAGGACCAGGAATGGGAGGAGGTCAGGAAAAAAGCACCGGCAAGGCACCGGCAAGGCAGTCCAGAGAGAAAGCAGAGGAACGAAGGAAAAAAAAGGGCGGAGCCTATCCGCGAGGACGGAACCGCAGAGAACTGAAACAAAAGTCGCCGAGGCACGGCGACTACAGGGAAAACTGGAGGAGAGAGAGGTAAGAGAAAAAACGTACGCCGTGAAGGGGCGCGAGAGCAGAGCAGAGCAGAGCAGAGCAGAGCAGACGGAAGCTGAATGGGGTAGGAGCGAAGAACCAGGAAGCAACGAGGGCTCCCACTGGACAGTTGCAACGCAGGGACCGCTGGGCCGGGAAGGTAATTATACTCCCAGCGGCCCCGCGTCGTGAGGAAGAAGCGTGATGGACACAAAGGAGGGACTAGTGCCTTGCATACCTGTGTCCTAATTTCCAACGCGGGAGAAGCCGCCAAGCGGAACGCCTGCGGGTGACAACACCAGCCGTTAAGGTCGGGTCCCGCAAAGGGATCTCGTAATTAGGCGCTAATAGGTTAACGGCGCCGCAGCCTTTTACGGCGCCGTTAACTCATTAGCGCCTGGGTCGTAATGAGGCCCAAAGTCTCCAGAGGCCATGAAGATGATGACCAGAGATGAGGACTGGTTGTTTATCATAATGTTAGTTCTGAGCGTAGGCACGGTCGCAAAGGCAAAGGCACAGGTTGTGATAGAGCCAGGACCAGCATCTGGGATTGCAGTAGAAGAAGCACCAGGTTGTATCTTGGGGAATAGAAGGTTGCTGTTTCAGAACATGTGTATTAGCCTAAATCCTGACTTCATCATTGAATTTTTTTTTTATGAAACAGAGATAACATCAGATCAGGTAAAGTAATGGATGCAACCCCGCAAGGAAGAGCTCGGAGAATAACTGGAGAGATCATGCTGCAACTAGAAAAGACTTTTGTGAGTTCATCCGGTATAAAGAAAAGGAGAGGGAAGATATGGCTGGGTTACTCATGGCATCTATTGTAATGAATATAATTGGTGCTGTGGTGAGCACCACAATATCCACAGCCAGTGCATTAAGTGGTAAGGCACAAGAGTTAACATACGATTTGAAATAACTGAAACAAACATTAGATGGAATCAGAGGTGGACAAAATTAAGCTATTCGATATGTAAATGAGATGATTCTGGTGCTCAATGACCAAGCTAAAATTGTGGAGCATAGTACCAATGTCATTGTTAAACATGATAAGCTGTTACATGTGCTTTTAAATGTGGTAACACCAATGGGGAGGATGATGGAGAAATATTTACGGGAAATTCAAAGTGCGATGTCTCAATTAATTCAAGTATATATTAGTAAGGGGGTTTCTGGGAGTTTCTCTCTACCAGGCCTATATCCTGGCTTTGAGTCTCAACCAGAGCCTTTAGCTCACCATCCTTTCACAGAAGAGAACTTTCCAATACATATCAGTCTTTGTTCTGCCCGAGGGCAATCCAGCACCAAAATACGAGGCAATTCTCTTCTGAACAAGAGTACCAACAGCAACCCCAGACACGTGTTTTGACCTGGTTGGGCCTCGTCAGTGAGGTGGAGCTGTGCCTCCCTAAGAACCGTCTAAAAAACTGTGGTGTGGAAGGTTGCACAGAACAATGCCAGTGGTTCAGATTAATTCAAAACCTTCCACGCATCATTTTTGTGGTTATAGTTTTTCTCACTATGTGAGAGAGGGTATGCCCAGACGTGGGTCCCTTTCTTGCTGCGCCATAGGTAACCAAGCTGCACCTCACTGAGGAGGCCCAACAAGGCCGATACATATCTGAAGTTGCTTGGGTTTCCATGCAGAGGGGACCTACCCTAGCAGATCGGGTTGTGCTGCTACCATTGGTGGAAGTACCTGACTGATTTGCATATGGCTGGATCCCTTTTGCAATGGTGCAGACGGGCTAAAAAACTGTTGTGTGGAAGGTTGCCTAGAGCAATGCCAGTGGTTCAGATTCATTCAAAACCTTCCACCCATCACTTTTGTGGTTATAGTTTGTCTCACTATGTGGGAGAGGGTATGCCCAGACGTGGGTCCCTTGCTTGCTGCACCATAGGGAACCAAGCTGCACCTCACTGAGGAGACCCAACAAGGACGATACATGCCTGGGGTTGCTTGTGCTTGAATGCATAGGGGACATGGCCTAGCAGTTTGGGCTGGCAGTACCTGACTGATTTGCATATGGATGGACCCCTTTTGCAATGGTGCAGACGGGCTAAAAAAATGTGGTGTGGAAGGTTGCCCGGGGCAATGACAGTGGTTCACAAGCAGATTCATTCAAACCGTCCACCTGTCACTTTTGTGATTCAATTAATTCAAGGCCATATACCCCTATATTTTGTGTCATCTGATATCATCTGTCAAATGATGGCACGGATCACACAAAGAGAGGTGGAAATGATACAAGAAAAGATCACATTTGAGATGGGAAGTGCAAAGCCATTATATATAAATATGGAGAGGACGGAAACAGGTTTCCTGTTATGCATTCATACATTGCTCCAGAGTTGATTTATCAAACCAAGTTGGTACATAATGTGGGTTTTTGGCAGGGTGAGAAATATATACAGATTAAAACTCCGGATATTGTAGCGTTTCAACTCTGGGAATCTGATGTTTATCTGATTCCGAAATTGGATACTTGTGTGAAATTCAAAGAACAAAATAATATATGTCCGGGCAAGCCATTCCTGATGTAGCATATGCTATTTGTGGGCTGAAATCAGATTCTAGAGTATCTGGGGGGTGTGAGGTGTCATTAGTGATCCCGAGGTTGAGGAATTGACCCATGCTAAGTTAATTAAGGATAAGTGGTTGATGAGTACCTCAATGAAATATTATACAGTTACTCAACTTAACCATGGATCTTTTATTGTAAAACAGTTGCAGCATAATGCGTTTTACATGTCTGTCCCAAAGTATACAGTGGTATCGGTGGGTGGGCTGTCCTTGTTTCATGCTGATGGCGATTTGTGGGGCAGGGGGGTAGAAAATATTGAGCTTTTTCGGAAAAGTGCATTTCCCATTGATCCAGATGTCGAATTCTTGCTGAGTACTTACAGTTAGAATGAATCTGAAGAAGGATACTATTACTGTGAGCAGTCTAGTTTTAATAGCGGTGGATAGGTCCAATTGGGGGACATGGGTTGAAAGAGGTTTCGTTATTTGGCGGTTCCAATAATACTGATTTTGATATGGTGGGATCGTTCTCACCATTAAGATGAAAATGTTGATCCTAGTTTAGATCATAATGGGGCGGGAGAAATTTCAATTGGGAGCATCACGTACATTTTAAAGCGTTTGATTTTGTTTTCTCCTGCAGTGATGTCCAGTGTATCACAGCAGTAGAAAAAAGGAGGGATATGAAGGAGTTGGGGGTTGTGAGTTACAAGGGTTCATGCGTAGGTAGTGATAGTGGGTTTATGTAGAAATACAAACATCATAAATGGTCAGCGCGCATGATAAATGTAAATGCACACATTCTTGTAGTGAGAACATGTTTTAAAAATGTTCTATTTCAGGGTAAGATTTCATTGGACTGGCTTGCAATATATCTAAATACTAATATGAACTAACAATCCCTTCCCAGTAACATATACCATCTCATTGACGAATTAGTGCAAATGCGTCCAGATGAAATAATCTGAAAATGATTTTGGGAAAATGCTCTTCTGCAATGGAGTTTTAAACGTGCAGGCAGTTATCAGCTGTGTGGTTCCATTCTTAAACGTGCAGCATGGCATGAGCTGTGAAGATGGAATGTGCCCTTTTGAAAAACACCATTGTTAAGTCAGGAAGCTAAAGAAAGACAAATGTTTCTTATTGCTGTCCAACAGTAATACCATGTGGGGCAGTGGGATGATCAAAACGAGGGTAAGGTTTATCTTTTAAGTGGCAGTAGGAGGTTTTAAATAGAGACTGGGAGATGGTGTGAGGTTCAGAAACTTCTGGGGGGACTTGCAGGACTCACTTGGCAGTCAGATATCCAGGTCGTGTCCTTCTTGAGGGTTTTCTGAGAGCTGGGCTGAGGCAGTTGCTGGGGTCGTGACATTCCTTATCGATAGCGAACCAAGTGAGAAGGCTTTTCACTGTCAGCTGTGTCAGGAATCTCGCCAAATTCTAGGTAAATATCGGTTCATAAGTGAGGTTTTGCCGCATGAATGCATGGCAGGTAGCCAGACAAGATTAGCATACTGTTTTCTTGTATAATGGTTATTAATGTTTAAAACAATATCTTTTCGAATGTTCATTAAAAAAAGTTGCTTTGCTGCTGTGATTTTCTCTCTCTCAAACTGCACTTCTTGCCAACATCTCCGCGTACAAGGATATTGGGTAAGATAATACGCAGGGAAGCCTTTTGATGGATGCAAACTTTGTAATATAGATGATAATAATCTATTTTTTGTTGTGCACATGGCTTATACCGCAAGATGTATTTTATTTGAATAATTCTGAACAGCATTAGTATATAAAAGTGAAATATCAAAACACGGACTGGGGTTTTCTTTCCATGACTGCATTCATTTGCAGAGAGACCAGGCTTATTTTACCATAGGTGGGTAATTCATTTCACCACAGGTGGTAAAATCTGAAATAAGTTTGTAGTTTCACTAATTAGTGAATTTAGGAGTGTATGGTGTTTGTGTATATAATATATTTTGCACTGTGGCTGCTAGAGTATAACTAAGCATCGTAGATATGTTGCTGAGAAGGAGTGATACTGTCACATACTAAGTGTAATAAGTCTAGTAGCTGATATTTTGAAAATCCCTGGGAAAAAGGACAGGTGTTAGGATATTTTCTGAGGGGAGTGTTACCACTATAAATAGGAAAGCCACCAATGCATCACTACAATAATAATATACCACATTAATGTACCACAGTAAGATACCACTATATATCACAATAATAAAACACACCAAAATTAGGTGTAACTCCTCCAGAAAATATATCTAACACGCCTTCCACAAGGCAATTACCAAGGACATTAGAAAACAAACCGACAAATCATTCAATGCCCAATGCAAACTCCTTAACAACCTTAGTGTCAGTAAAGACAAGTGATCAAAGAATTAGAGTCAGACAAGGAAATAATAATCAAAGAGGCAGATAAAGGGAGCAACATCCTAATTTTGAATAGATGTGTCAATAATACACAAAGGAGAGAGAATTCGACACTCTCTCCCGAACCATGGAAGCCAAATGAAGTCGACCCTCCACCCGTGGTTGGCACAGGTACCTGATAGTAGAAAAACAGGTTACCACGTGGCAGCCAATGGGGGGAAGAGGAGTTAGGGAGAGGTTGTGAATAGGGGAGGGGAAGTTAGGAACACCGGATAGAGGTTTAGGAACACCTAAGTTGGATAGGACAGGGTGAAGCAACAGGGAGAGAACCCTACCTGCAGCTTCTTATAACCAGCTATCACTCTATAACTCTAACTGTCATAAACCTATCATGCTTAACCACAACTGTGATTTATACACCTTAATACATGCATTGAACCCACAGCACCTGCCTCATCCAGAATCTGTTCCTGATTGTAAGCACACCTTAATACGTGCACTGATGATTCATGAATACAAGGACTCACATATATGGTAAGCAGCATGAACATACACAATTGGATAAACACCCACAATGATTAGCAAACACATGGCCCACAGGGCGTAATAAATCAATGAGTACAAACATAACATGAGATGCTGGACATATAACATGAACGAGAACAACCCATGCTCTCTTGTCGTACTTTCCCAGCACTTAATTGGAATGTCAGAGTTGCTAAACTCAACCCAGCGAAGAGTGCTGGATGTGTGAAATAAATTGCACCATGTTCCTGAGACTTACACAATTCCACCTTCCTTGTAACCCGGTTTTGGAGGAGATTCATTTATCAACCTAATAGTCTACCAGACCTTTCCCCCCCACTTATCTTGTTTCCAGGAGGCCCGTGAGCCGTCCCGAACGCAGCAGTACCATGCCTTCCATAGTCTGGCAGCAATTCTGCGCCCGCCACAACTTCAATCGTTCCAGCCCTTCCCTGTACTTATCTGATGTCCAGGAGGCCCGCAAGCCATCTCGGACGCTGTAGTAACACTCCCTCAGCCGTCTGGCAGCAACTCTCCGCCTGCCGCCGGTGATAGTTCGTAGCCCCTCACAGAAATATCTTGCAAACGCGGTACTCCTTTACCACCCGCTCCTGCCTGGAAACAAAATAAGCCACACCTGCCATGCGCCGTTGGCCCAATTTAAGCTGTTGCTAATCTCTCACAGCTGGTCACACGGGCGCACCGCTTCCAACTACAATTTATCCCAAGTACTGCTGGGAATTGTAGTAGCTTCTCCATGTGCAAGTTCTTGTAGCGTTTTTTACATACTCCTTTCTTACCTCCTCTTCCACGGCCCTTCCTCAGGCCGAGCTTGAACGGGTGTCACAAATGAAATTGTGAAATCAACCTAGGAGCGTGCGCAGCTCCTACTGGCTCCCAAGAACAATCGTCCGGCCCATAGCCTTTCCATTGGATCAAATACCAAACTTTCTGGCCCCTTTTCTTGACATCCAAAATACGTTCCACTTCATATTCCATCTGTCCTTCTTTCATTATCGCTGGAGGTCGTTTAGTCATCATCCTAGGATCTGTGGGTTTAAGTAAAGATACATGGAACACCGGGTGTATAGCTAGATCCTTAGGCAAACGTAATTTCATAGCAGTTTCAGAAACACATTGAATAATGGTATATGGCCCAATGAAGCGAGGCATACATTTGCGTGATTCTATCATGGATAAGTTTCGAGTTGATAACAACACTCTGTACCCCACTTGATATTTAGGACTGTTCTGTCTATGCTTATCCGCTTGTGTTTTATATTGTCTTTTGGCTTGTTCCTAATTTGCTTGTGCTTTTTGCCTGACTTCCAGAAGCAACTGTTTCAGCTCCTGCAGTACTGGCATGCTTTCCACCTCTGGCAAATGTTCGGGTATCATTTTCTGCTCATGATGCCACAGACACTCGTTAGGTGCCATTCCCAAAGAACTGTGAAATGTGTTATTGTATGTGAATTCTGCCAACCATAGAGCTTGCACCCAGGATTCTCTGCCATCTCCCAGATACCCTCGCAAATACTGCTCAAGTGTCTCATTCACCCTTTTCGTCTGACTGTCTGTTTCAGGATGATAACTGGTGGACAGAGCACACTTGATTCCCAACAGTCGACAAAAAGCACGCCAAAACCCGGAAGTAAACTGTGAACCTCTATCTGAGACAATGCTCTTTGGTAAACTATGTAATCTCACTACGTGTTGCAAAAATACTCTGCCAACTACTTGCTCCCGTTATACCAACACAAGAAGCAAAATGTGCCTATTTTGACAAGAAATCCATTACTACCAAAATGGTATCAAATTGATTGTCGGGGGGCAAATCTGTGATACAATCCATTGAAATATGAGTCCATGATTTCTCGGGAGTGGGTAATGGTTGTAACAACCCTCTTTTCTTAACATGATCTGCCTTATTACGTAAACAATTTTCACATTTTACCAAGTATGTCACTATATCTTGTCTTAACGTGGGCCACCAAAAATACTTCTCCAACATCATTTTCATTTTTCTCTGACCTGCATGTCCCACCAAGGGAGACTTATGGCACCAAAATAATGCCTTCTCTTGTAATACTATGGTTGGTAAATATAACCGACCCTGATGATATGGTAGCCCATCTTGTATTGTTCTTGTCGGATGACTACTCTGCCACTTCTGTACTTGCTTAGATGATAAGGCTTTCTTAACCTGTTCAATGAACTGCTTAGTAATAGCCCCAATAATCTTATCGGGCGCAAATGATTGCTTTCACTTCACTTATTGCATTATCCAAGTTCTGTTGCCGGGATAAGGCATCAGCCTTTCCATTTCTACTCCCTGGCCTAAAGGTTACCACAAAATCAAATTCATTGAAATACTGCAACCACCTTAATTGCCTGGGACTGAGAGTTTTAGCTGTTTTGAAATACTGCAAGTTCTTGTGATACCGTTACCACCATCAACTGATGCCTTGCTCCCAGTAAATAATGCCTTCACTCCAGGAATGCTGATCGGATAGCCAATAGTTCTTTGTCAGTGATGGAATAATTTTGTTCACACCCCAACAGTTTCCTAGAATAGAATGCCACAGGATGCCATACTCCCTTTTCATCCTTTTGAGATAGAATAGCTCCTACGGTCACATTACTGGCATCTGTCTCAACCTGCAAGGCCCTTTCTGCATTGGAATGTCTTAGCACTGGTGCAGTGGTAAAAGCTACCTTCAATTCTTGAAAGGCTTTCTCTGCCTCCGGACTCCAAGTAAATCTCACTGCTTTCTTAAGTAATTGCGTGATGGGAGTGACAATCTTAGAAAAATTACTAATAAACCGCCTATAAAAATTAGCAAACCCCAGAAAAGACTGGATATCTTTTATGCATTTTGGGGATGGCCAATCCATGACTGCCTGCTCTTTCTTCGGATCCATCACAATTCCTGTTGCTGTCAGTATGAAGCCCAAGAACTCCACTTGAGTCTCATGGAATGCACACTTTTCCAATTTAACACACAGGTGATACTCTTGCAACTGTTGCAACACAAATTTCACATGTTGCACATGCTGCTCTGAAGAATCTGAATAAATCAGAATGTCATCAATGTAAACAATGACGAAGATATCAATTAATTCATGCAATACCTTTTGCATAAAAAACTGAAAACCCGCTGGCGCATTACACAAACCAAAAGGCATAACCAAATACTCAAATAAACTAAACTTAGTCCTAAAAGCGGTCTTCCACTCATCACCCTCTTTAACCTTCTCAGGTGATATGCTCCTCTTAAGCCCAACTTAGTATAAATCTTTGCTGTCCTTACTTGATCTAATAGTACTGCAATCAAAGGCAATGGGAACCTATTCTTGATTGTTACTTTATTTAATGCACAATACTCTATGCATGTTCGTAAGGTTCCTTCCTTCTTTGGAACAAAAAACAATGGTGAGGAGACTGGGGAAGTCGAGTGTCGGATAAACCCCTTAGCCAACATCTCATCCAAATAGTCTTGTAAATATGTATTCTCTTTTTCTGTAAGAGCGTAAATCCTGCTGCACAGCAGTTTTGCTCCTTCTTCTAATTCAATAACGCAGTCATAGGGGCGATGAGGAGTTAATTGTTCTGCTACCCTTTTGTCAAATACCTTAGCAAACTCCTGATAATGTGAAGGATTCTCTCCACCCATGGCCCCTACCATCTGATCTTCTACTCCTTTCTCCACCAACAGTTTTACTGGTCCTACTTCGGGTAACATGTGTTCCTGACAGTGTTCCTCCTCAAACCACAATACTTGTCTACCCCAATCAATTCTGGGATTGTGCAGTACCAACCATGGCATGCCCAAAATCAATCCGAACTGCAGGGCTGCAATCAAATCAAACGTGATTTCCTCCTTGTGCACAAATCGTTTCCAAACCTTGTGTCTGTTTCCGTATAGGCCCTGACACTAATGGTGAACCATCCACAGATTGCACTCCTTCCATCTTCTGTTTATCCACCACTGGCAACCCTAACTGTTCAGCCAGAGAAATATCCACAAAATTGCCTGTAACCCCTGAATCTACCATGGCTATAACCTCTTGTTTAGTGAACGCAAAACATAATGTTACCAAGATGTATAAATGAGAAGTCTTACTCCCCACCGTATTTGCTACCCATCTGGGGAACCTGAAATCATTCGGGCCTGACACCTGTGTTCCCCCTAAGGTCGGCCCATCTCTTTTTCCACTTCCTTTGTACTTTTTTATCCTCCCACCTTCTTCTGCGGGGTATTGGGACATGTCCGTATAAAGTGTCCAGCCTGCCCACAGTAAAGACATAATATATTCATTTTACGTTGCTCTTTTTCTATGGCTGATAATGGTGCTCTTGCACTGCCAATCTGCATGGGTTCTACTTCATTCATTCTTCCTCCCCTACCTCTGTCCAGTCTAGCAAATGGAACTACTTCCGGTCTTTTCTTATCCCTCTTCCTATCATTCATCCTATGATCCAACCTTAATGGCAAATCAATCAATGCCGTACAAGTACTTGGTTGCGGCTCAACCTGTGCAATGGCATCCTTGAGCTCCTCGAGTAACCCCTAATAGAATAACACTGTTTGCTTGGCCACTGGCTACTGCGTTTCAATTACCAGCCTGTTAAACTGTGTTACATAGGTGACCAAATCCCTAGTCCCTTGTTTCAATCGCAACAATTCTTTGTCCTGTGCTAGGGACACCTCTCGTCTGTCAAATTGTCTGCCAAATTCCGTTAAAAAACCATCCCAATTATATAACAGAGGATCGTCTTTTTGTACCAAAGGCATGGCCCAGTCTGCAGCGTCCCCTGTTAGATAAGAAATTACAAACGCCGTCCTCACCTGGATAGTCTCAAACGCTGTGGGTTTACACAAAAAATGCAGTCAACATTCGGTGAGAAACATCATATATTTTCGAGGATCTCCTGCAAAACGTTCTGGTGCTGCCAGTGGAACACTGCTAGGGGGTTGAACAATTACTGTTGGATTTTGACTGGTAGATGCTCCAGCTGGACTAGAGCCTTCCAACGGGGTTCACTGTGCTACCAAACTCTGGACATGTGTCTTTAAATTATCCGACTCTTGTCGAGCATGTGCCAATTCCACTTGAATATCCTGAAGAGCCTTTAGCACATTGGCCAAGGGCGGTGGAGGTGTCGCTTCCATTTGGCTTGGGTGGTTGTAAGTATCCCAATATGGGGGTGGCTTATTATGTCAATAATACACAAAGGGAGAGAATTTGACACTCTCTCCCGAACCACGGAAGCCGAATGAAGTCGACCCTCCACCCGTGGTTGGCACAGGTACCTGATAGTAGAAAAAACAGATTACCACGTGGCAGCCAATGGGGGGAAGAGGAGTTAGGGAGAGGTTGTGGATAGGGAAGGGAAGTTAGGAACACCGGATAGAGGGTTAGGAACACCTAAGTTGGATAGGACAGGGGGAAGCAACAGGGAGAGAACCCTACCTGCAGCTTCTTGTAACTAGCTAGCACTCTATAACTCTAACCGTCATAAACCTATCATGCTTAACCACAACTGTGATTTATACACCTTAATAGATGCATTGAACCCACAGCACCTGCCTCATCCAGAATCCTTTCCTGATTGTAAGTACACCTTAATAAGTGCACTGATGATTCATGAATACAAGGACTCACATATATGGTAAGCAGCATGAAGATACACAATTGGATAAACACCCACAATGATTAACGAACACATGGCCCACAGGGGGTAATAAATCAATGAGTACAAACATAACATGAAACACTGGACATATAACATGAACGAGAACAACCCATGCTCTCTTGTCGTACTTTTCCAGCACTTAATTGGAATGTCACAGTTGCTAAACTCAACCCAGCGAAGAGTGCTGGATGTGTGAAATACATTGCACCATGTTCCTGAGACTTATACAATTCCACCTTCCTTGTAACCCGGTTTTGGCGGAGATTCATATAACAACCTAATAGGCTACCAGACCTTCCCCCCCCCCCCACTTATCTTGTGTCCGGGAGGCCCGTGAGCCGCCCCAAATGCAGCAGTACCACGCTTTCCATAGTCTAGCAGCAATTCTGCGCCCGCCGCCACTTCAATCGTTCCAGCCCTTCCCTTTACTTATCTGATGTCTGGGAGGCCCACAAGCCGTCCCGGACACCGTAGTAACACTCCCTCAGCCGCCTGGCAGCAACTGTCCGCCTGCCGCCGCTGATAGTTCGTAGCCCCTCACAGAGACATCCTGCAAACGCTGTAGTCCTTCGCCGCCCACTCCTGCCTGGAAACAAAATAAGCCACACCTGCCGTGCGCCATTGCCCCAATTTAAGCTGTTGCTAATCTCTCACAGCGGGTCACACGGGCGCACTGCTTCCAACTACAATTTCCCTCAAGTACTGCTGGGAATTGTAGTTGCTTCTCCATGTACAAGTTCTTCTAGCGTTTTTTACATACTCCTTTCTTGCACCAATCCTTATTCCTGACAAGATGTGACTACATCAAAATGGTAAATGATCACCTTACAACACCAGGCTGCTAGAAAGAAGTAAATACAAGCTTCATAGCTAATACTGTACAAGGACATCAAGATATGATATACAAATGGCATATGTAGGAACTAGTTAGTGACAATGAGCCGTCTTTCCTAATTATCAATAAACATAGGATACCAATAATCTACTTCCTCCCTAAAATCCACAAAGACTACAATGACCTTCCTGAGGTCACAACAATTGTCAGTGGCATCAGCTGAGCCAATCAAAATCTCTCGAAATACATTGACAAAATCATCAGTCCTCAGCTCTACAAACTGGACTCCTTTACCAGGAACACCATGCATGTGCTAAAGAATATAAGTAAAATAGAGTGGAAGGAACACTACATACTAGCGACCATGGACATGAAATCCCTGTATATGTCTATAGACCACACACTGGCCCTCAAAACTATTGACTTTACCTACCAAAGTGTCTCAGCGTCACACTACCTGTTCATTGAAATGCTTAAGGAGCTGTTGGCATTTGTATTAAAGAATAATGTTTTTTTTTAATATAATGATGTACTGTACCAACAAACTAAAGGACTAGCAATGGCCACGTGCTTTGCCCCAGCTATAGCAAACCTGTTTGTTGGTGAATTCAAAAGCAAACACGCGTTTACACACCCAATGCTATCTGAAAAGTTTGTGAATTGGCAGAGATACATTGATGATATTTGCATTATATGGAATGGAAACAAGACTGGGTTATATGAATTCCGGGACTACCTCAACCTGAATGATTATGGTTTACAGTTCACATTAGAGACAAGCAACACGGAAGTGACATTCCTTGACCTGTACATATGCATAGACAATGGAACTCTAGACAAGGACATACCGTAAATAGACAGAAGTGGATGCCACCCTCCATGCAGACAGTTGCGACTTGAAAAGCAGTGTCAATAAAGCTTAAGGAGGAGGAGATCAATCCCCTCTCCCAAACCATAGAAGCCGAATAGATCGGCCCTCCCACCGTGGTTGGCACGGGCGCCTGATGTATACAAGACAGGAAGCCACATGGCAGCCAATGGGGGGAAGACGGAGTTAGGGAAAGGGGATGGAATGACAAAGGGAAGGAAGGGAAAAACCATATGCATACATGGAGGACAAAACCTAAAAACACAGCTTATTCCTAACCCAGCAATTCCTGACTTAATACCTCTGAAATTCTACCGTACACGCCTAGATCTTGGCATAACACTTGAACTCGTAGAGCATTACCTAACTCCCATGAACTCACAAACAAATTACATAACACATGGAACTTAGTATTAGTTACTGAAATGAAAGCACAACCTCAATAACCAGTTCTGGTTACACTTAACATAAAACATTGCATAAACATATGGCACACACATATAATTGGCAGGACATGATGAGGACTGAGACACATGGCCCTAATAGGGCAATCCAAAGCAAAAGAACATGAAACGTAACATTGCACAGCATGTAAACATCCACATGAGGTGAGTATGTGTGCCCAAGCCCTTCAAAAGCTATTTTTCTTAGCATGGCCCCTCACAAACTAAACTCAGTCATTTGCTGGTCTGACCCATAGGTGCCTGTTTGGGAAGATTCTGCAGGCAAACACCCAACCGGGTGCTGAAACAATATCCGAATCCAAAAGAAAACCTAGAATGCACTTAACTGGTTGTCCGGACGCCTCCTGAGGACGTCCGGACCCAAACGATGTGCAGCGTAAATGAAATGGAATAGTCGCCTTAATCACCGCCGCGACCCGAGCATTAGCAGAATCACTTCACACATCAAACAAACTCAGGGAACACTTAACTGGCTGTCCGGGTGCCTCCTGCGGATTCCCCGGATCTGAAAAACATGAGCGGGAAAAGCTTCATCAGTTTCCTCACCACCGCAACCCGACGTTTACTTCCAACGTCTCCTCCGGCGTTCCGTTTTGCCTGTCAGAAATCGCCTTCAGTCTGCTGCCAGCATCGCCGCCACCGCCCGTGTTCTCCAACATTAATCATCAGCACCGGAGCACGGGCAGATGGCCGTTTATACAAGCCTCCCTGAATACTGGCAGCTGGCGAGTGGTGCGCACATGAAACTACACATTGTCCCAATGCCTACTGGGAAATGTAGTTTCCAACCTCATTTACGCACCATAAACAACCTTCTACTCAATCCCTGACCCCTGACAAGCACCATCCAAAACATCCCCATAGGGTAATTCACAAGAGCTAAACGAAACTGTAGCAAAAACACCACGTACGATACAGAATGCAAAATCATTGAAGATAGATTCCTCACACATGGTTACCCAGAAAAATGTATTATTAAAGCGAAAAACAAATTCAATAGCAAACCACGCCGAGAATACTTAACCCCCAAGAGGAAAGTTGAAGACTAGGACAGAAATGTAGTGAGAATGATCACACAATGCTCTAAAAACAACCAACTAGTACAGAACATTTTTCAGAAAAACTGACACCTACTACAACTAGACCCGGATTTAGGGAACTCCATCTTGGAGAGACCCAACATAATCTACACAAAAACTCCAACAATGAGGACTAAACTGAGCCCTAGTTTCATGGACATGACAAAACATAAATACCAGACGAACATCCTAACTGGGAGCCCGATTATGTCATGATGCCTACCCCCAGGCATTCGGACCAATCCCATCAGCCCCGAGAGCAGGCATCTAGACATTTAGTAAAACCTCAGCAGCCCCGGTTAGGGGCTATCTGGGTTCAGTCCTGGCACCTTAGGCGCCAGGCTCATAGTAGGAATCAGTCCTGGCGCCTAAGGCGCCAGGCTCATAGTCATTACTTACCTCAGGCAGACCATGCTGAAAATGACTCCAATCCAACATGAAGCCTGAAAGGGACTATTTTTCTACAGGGACTATTTTTTACTCGGGTGTGGTTCTAGGGACTTCTTACCTGGGACTACTTTTGAGGCTATTTAAACCACACCCGACCAGCAACACACGCTTCGCGTTATTCTGCATCCAGCAGCGTAACACTCACCGTGCCTGCAGCCTGCATCCAGTCTTCTGCCACGCCTGCCTCGAATCCAGAGCTCCTAAAACAAAGAGGAAAGAAAGGGACAAGGTTAGAAAACGAACTTATTTCTATTCCACACCTGATTCTGGATCCATCTTGTCTCTGGACCTGTAAAGAACATCATTTCTGCACGCGCCGCACCTCCAGCTGCAGCGCCGCGCCATACTCACCAGTCTTCACAGCATCCTTCGGGTCGGCGCTGCCTCCATCATTTCTTCGCTGAACTTCGGCACCTAGGAGACAAAAGAAAACGACAAGTTGAGCCGAGGGAACCAACAAATATAATTCTTACCACCATAGACTCACCTGATTTACCACCAGAGGCATCCTTTTGTGACTCTCCATATTTTCACGTGCCGCATCTGTAAAGAGAGACAAAACAACACGTTTTCCTCGTGCAACACTTACCCGAAAGCGCCGGGTAATACAGACTCTTACCTGAGCGCCACCAGCTGCCACAAGAGCATCTTTTCACGAGCCAGCTGCAAGACAAGAAAGGAAGGGGGGAACAAGAGTGAACATCGGTCATATTGAACTCTATGAACTTAATACTTACTGGTCCTCACCAGGAACCTCAGAGTCAATACTCTCCGGAACTCTCCCGAGCCTTCAAACCAGTGAAGTAACTGGAATTGGCGCGCCCCTGCAAATCCACGCAGGATGGAGAGCTCATCTTTCAAGAATATAAGGTGAGATTGCTGTGAGGGCATTTCGGAGGTGATTAGTTGGGGAGGACTGTGGGGGTGCCATCACTTGAATCCACAAGTGGCTAAATCCATCTCTCCACTTGCAGGAGAATATTTCTACGGGTTAAGCAGACAAGATTAGGAGGGCAGATCCAGTCAGTCATTGCTGCACTATGCATCACGTGGGTGGAGACAGCAGCTGTCCGGGTCCAACCGACGCCCCTGTGGGAGCCAGGTGAGCGTAACAGAACGGGAAGCCTATCTATAAAATCCCCACCCGGGCGTTATGGAAACCTCAGAAACCGACCAACTAGCCCTATTGTTAGGGGAATTTAGGGCAGAAGTGCACTCTGTGCGCCAAGAGACTAATGCCCTCAGGAGAGAACTGATGATCTTGCTAGACAATTACTGCAAAACCAAGCTGGGCAAACACCATTACCTGGACTGGGGGGAATCCAACTCCCGTTTCATCGAGCAATCCTGTGCAAGTGGTTCTACCAGGGAGCATTCCTTTAGCTCCACCCGAACGTTTTGCTTGGGACCCAAAAAAGTTTGCCGTGTTTATGAACCAATGCCGCTTGCACTTTTTATGCAGACCTGGAGCTTTTCCGAATGACCAAACCAAAGTAGCCTTTGTACTATCATATCTTAGTGGCAGCGCAGTGGATTGGCCAATTCCACTAGTTAACGAGGATGACCCTCTTCTTCAGGATTTTCAAGGTTTTCAATTGAGCATGGAAAGACTATTTGCCAGACATTCACAGGGACAGGCCCTGGATAACAAACTTTTATCATTATGACAAGGTAACCAGGATCTACTAACCTATATCGCCCCTTTCAATAGGTTAGTGGTGGAAACCGGGTGGCCAGAGGTAAAACGAATTACATTATTTCATCGTGGACTTCGGGAAGAACTCAAAGACGTTTTGGCCCAAGTTGTGAACCCACCTCAGGATTGTGCAGGATATATAGACTTAGTGGTCCAGTTAGACCACCGACTTCAGAATAGAAAGGCTGATCGAGCTAAGTTCGAGAATCGGGTATTGGTTAAACCCAATGTTACCCTCAAAGGAACAGATGTATCAGAACCGATGCAGATCGGGGGGGGGGGTCAAGGGACCCTTAACTCAAAAGGAAAGAGAAAGAAGACGGCAGATGCAATTGTGTCTGTACTGTGGGGCCTCAGGACAATTTCTACGGGATTGCCCTATAAAAACATCTAAAAAAGCAGTCGGAGTTGCTGATAAAATTCAAACAGAGCCTGATTCGGGAAACGACCACGCCCGACAAGCATAGAGGTCCGCTTGCCGAGCTTGAAGAAGGATACTCAGACCTCGCACTTCATCATACCAGTGGTCCTTATAGATCCAAGGCAGCCATCACGTATGCACGCAGTGAGGGGATACATTGATAGCGGGGCCATAGGAAACTATGTGGACCACGAGTTGGCTTCTAGGATGAATCTATCTCTCTGCAAAAAGACCACTTCGGATTTCATCACCACAGTCAATGGAACTGAAATTGCCTCTGGGCCTGTAACTCATTCCACCACAGAGATGACACTATTGGGTCAGGATGTGCATCGAGAGACTATTGTGTTTGATTTAATCAAAGCCCCGCAGTTCCAAATAATACTGGGGATACCTTGGTTGGAAACACATAATCCTTGTATTGATTGGCGAGAGAAGAGTATAACCTTCCCGGATTGTGCACATACTTGTTACCCAAAAAAACCCTTGAACCAAGGCCGGCCCACAGTCGCTACTCTAGTCGTGCAGTTACCTCAGGAATATCAAGAATTCCAGGATGTTTTCCAAAAGGAACAGGCAAACCCCCTACCACCTCACAGATCATTTGATTGTCAAATCGATCTCATACCCGGTGCACAACCTCCATGTAGTAGGATCTACGCCCTTACGGAACCCGAAAAACCTTCACCTACGACAATACTTGGACCAACACCTTGCTAATAGCTTCATCCGTCCATCCAAGTCCCCTGCATCTTCAGCTTTGTTCTTCGTGCCTAAAAAGGAAGGTGACTTCAGAACGTGCATAGACTACCGCACATTAATTCAGATCACGGTTAAGAACCGATACCCATTGCCTCTGATCCCCGAATTACTAGACCAAGTAAAGGACGCTTGCATCTACACTAAATTAGATCTCCGAGGGGCATATCATCTGGTACGTGTAAAGAAAGGCGATGAATGGAAGACTGCTTTTCGCACTAAGTACGGGTTATTCGAATACCAGGTGATGCCCTTCGGATTGTGCAATGCACCAGCAGCCTTCCAGTATTTTATGAACGTTGTCCTTCGTGAACTCGTCTGTGTTGTTGTATACATAGACGATATTCTAGTGTACTCCTCTTCAGAATCAGACCATGTGAAGCACGTTCGTGCAGTCCTTGAGAAACTACGCCAGCACAAGTTATATGCAAAATTGGAAAAATGCGTTTTTCATGCTACGGAAGTTGAATTCCTTGGATTTATCCTGACTCCAAAAGGAGTCCGAATGGACTCTCGAAAGGCGGACACAATCCTCAAGTGGCCATCAACCAGTTCAGTTAAAGGGGTACAAAGCATGCTCGGATTTGCTAATTTCTACCGCAGATTCATTCCGGATTTCTCACATGTTGTACACCCTATCACAGCACTTTTGCCAAAAAACAAACGCTTCTTGTGGACCGAAGAAGCTGAAAAGGCCTTCCAAGAGCTGAAAGCGAAATTCACGTCTGCACCTCTCTTAAAGCATCCACGACCCAAACTTCCATACATAGTTGAAACTGATGCATCCAGTTTAGCCATGGGAGCTGTCCTGTCCCAGAAGGATCCTGAAACCGGTCAACTTCACCCAGTAGCATTTTGGTCCAGAAAGTTTGCGGCACCCGAGTTAAACTATGCGGTTACCGATAAAGAATTATTAGCCATCAAATCCGCCTTCAAGGCTTGGCGGCATTATCTTCTCGGTGCCAGGCATACCATTACGGTAATCACCGATCACCGGAACTTGCAGTATTTAAAAACAGCCAAGGCCCAATCGTCGTGTCAACTTCGATGGGCATTGTTATTTTTCCGAGTTCGATTTCATGTTCACTTATCGACCAGGTTGTAAAAATGGCAAGGCAGACGCCTGATCCCGAATAGGGATGGGGGAAGCATATGCGAACCCGGAACCAGTGCCTATAATTTCAGAACAAAGAATTTTTGGCATAACCACTCTACAGACACTAGAGGATATTCAAGTAAAGATCCAACAACTCTTCGATCCAACAGCCCTGCAGGACTGGGTGAAGAAAGGCCTGGACTACTCAGTCAACAATGACCTACCTTATTATCAAGGGTGACTATTTCTACCACACAAGGAACTACAAGAACTAGTTATCTCCAATTATCAGGACACCATGATGGAAGGACACCCAGGTATTGCAAAAACTGAAGCTAAAATTAAGAGACAATTCTGGTGGCCCACCTGGAAAAAAGACGTAAAGTCATTTGTAATGTCTTGTGGCATTTGCGCCCAAAACAAAAGTCAGAAGAAAAAACCAGCTGGCCTCTTACAACCTTTGGATATCCCACCTACACCATGGCACACCTTATCGTTAGACTTTATTACAAATTTACCTCCATGTAATGGATTTAACACCATTCTAGTTATTGTGGATCTTTTTTCCAAGATGGCCCACTTTATTCCTCTAAAGGGATTACCTTCTGCTTCAATTCTGGCCAAGGAGTTCCTCGAAAACATTGTTCGAATACACGGATTTCCTTCCGTATTGGTCTCTGACCGAGGTAGTCAATTAATTTCACATTTTTGGAAGAAATGTTGTCAACTGGCGCAAATTGACGTGAGGTTATCAACCAGTCACCATCCCCAGACCGATGGTCAGACGGAGTGGACCAACCAGACCCTTGAACAGTACCTAAGTTGCATGCTACACCAGACCGAAAGTAATTGGAAAGATATTTTATGTATTTCTGAGTATGCATACAATAACTCTGTACATTCAGGAACCGGACAAAGCCCCTTTTATACCATATATGGACATCACCCTCGAACCTCAGAACTAGATTCGCCTCAGCATTTAGAAATGCCTGCAGTTAGTCATTTGCATTCTACTATTACACAAGCCTTTAAAGAGGCAACAGAACATTTGAAACAAGCAAAAGAGAAATATAAGAAAAATGCTGATCAACATAGAAGTGAAACTCCACAATACCAGATTGGGGATCAAGTTTGGTTGGCTACAAAACACATACCTCTGAAGGGAACTTGGATGTTTAACCCTAGATATTTGGGACCTTACACTATTAAGGCCATTATCAACCCGGTAGCAGTCAAATTGGAATTACCCTCTAATATGCGCATTCATCCCGTCTTTCATGTTTCACTTTTAAAACCAGTTCAACCAGGAACAAGATTAACCAAACCACCCGACCCCATCTTGATAGATGGAGAACCTGAATTAGCGGTAAAAAATATCCTGGACTCCAAGATGGTTAAATCAAAACTTTTTTATTTAATCGATTGGAAAGGCTACGGACCACAAGAAAGGTCATGGGAACCTAGTGACCACGTCCATGCACCTCGGTTGGTGAAAAGATTCCATCGGAACTTCCCAGACAAACCAGGGCCCAGGGGAAGAACAACTTTAGGAGGGGCCTTGGGGGGGGGAGTGCTGTCATGATGCCTACCCCCAGGCATCCGGACCAAGCCCATCAGCCCCGGGAGCAGGCATCTAGACATTTAGTAAAACCTCAGCAGCCCCGGCTAGGGGCTATCTGGGTTCAGTCCTGGCGCCTAAGGCGCCAGGCTCATAGTCATTACTTACCTCAGGCAGACCATGCTGCAAATGACTCCAATCCAACATGAAGCCTGAAAGGGACTATTTTTCTACAGGGACTATTTTTTACTCGGGTGTGGTTCTAGGGACTTCTTACCTGGGACTACTTTTGAGGCTATTTAAACCACACCCGACCAGCAACACACGCTTCGCGTTATTCTGCATCCAGCAGCATAACACTCACCGTGCCTGCAGCCTGCATCCAGTCTTCTGCCACGCCCGCCTCGAATCCGGAGCTCCTAAAACAAAGAGGAAAGAAAGGGACAAGGTTAGAAAACAAACTTATTTCTATTCCATACCTGATTCTGGATCCATTTTGTCTCTGGACCTGTAAAGAACACCTTTTCTGCACGCGCTGCACCTCCAGCTGCAGCGCCGCGCCATACTCACCAGTCTTCACAGCATCCTTCGGGTCGGCGCTGCCTCCATCAATTCTTCGCCGAACTTCGGCACATAGGAGACAAAAGAAAACCACAAGGTGAGCCGAGAGAACCAACAAATATAATTCTTACTACCATAGACTTACCTGATTTACCACCGGAGGCATTCTTTTGTGACTCTCCATATTTCCACGTGCCGCATCTGTAAAGAGAGAAAAAACAAAACGTTTTCCTCGTGCAACACTTATCGGACAGCGCTGGGTAATACAGACTCTTACCTGAGCTCCACCAGCTGCCACAAGAGCATCTTTTCACGAGCCAGCTGCAAGACAAGGAAGGAAGGGGGGAACAAGAGTGAACATCGGTCATATTGAACTCTATGAACTTAATACTTACTAGTCCTCACCAGGAACATCAGAGTCAATACTCTCCAGAACTCTCCCGAGCCTTCAAACCAGTGAAGTAACTGGAATCGACACGCCCCTGCAAATCCCCGCAGGATGGAGAGCTCATCTTTCAAGAATATAAGGTGAGATTGCTGTGAGGGCATTTCGGAGGTGATTAGTTGGGGAGGACTGTGGGGGTGCCATCACTTGAATCCACAAGTGACTAAATCCATCTCTCCACTTGCAGGAGAATATTTCTACAGACAAGATTAGGAGGGCAGATCCAGTCAGTTATCACTGCACTACGCATCACGTGGGTGGAGACCGCAGCTGTCCGGGTCCGACCGACGCCCCTTTGGGAGCCAGGTGAGCGTAAAAGATTAACGTTTTTTACAAATGTAGCAATTGCAATATGTGCAAACATGCCTTGAATAACATGCAAACATTTAAAGCTGGCAATGGAAAGTCTATTATAATAGAGGAATTTATCAATTGCAGAACTACTTATGTAATCTATATCATTATATGTCTATGCAATAAACTATGGGCCTCATTACACGGTAGGCGGTAGGGATTTAACGTTACCGGTAATGGAATACTGGTAACGTTAAATCCCCATGCTAATTACGACCTGGCTCACCGCTATTAGCGGCACCGCTAAGTGCGGTGTCACTAATAGCGGGCAGTCCACGTGCGCGCGACCCTCCATCCCGAAAATAACGCCATGCCGCTAATAGCACAGCATCACAAGGTGAGCGGACATGCCAATAGCGGCATGGTTGAGCTCCCAAAACCCCTTACCGCCATGGTGCTAATACCGCCATCGCGAACCACCCGTTAAGAGAACTGAGCAGTGTTCCCACCTGCCACAGGTGGACACAATCAGCACAGGTGGAGGCAATGGAGACTGTGGCAGCTCAAAAGGAGCACACCACACCCCTTCCCACACCCCTTCCCACACCAAGATGGTTCCAATACTTGCACCATTACATGGGCTGGAGGACATTATTGCAGCGCAGCAGCAACAACAACAGGCAGCACAGAGGAGACGCAGGAGGAGGAGGGCAAGACAGGCACAGCAAGCACCACCACGGCACCTAATAATACCACAGAGGCACCCACCAATCCCCAGGATCAGAGCCAGTCCATTTAACCTAACCCCAGAGCAGATACACCCCCTGTACCGTCTGGACCGGGATACCATCACCAGTATCGTGGACATGATACACAATGACATTGTGAGCCTCATAGACATCCGAACTGCCATCCCCCCTCTACTCAAGGTGGTGACTGTGCTCCACTTCCTGGCCACAGGCACCTACCAGCATACAGTGGGCCAGATGCATGGCATCTCACAACCAGTATTCTCATGCACGCTGAACCAGGTACTTGATGCCCTCCTGAAGCATGCACCTGAACACATATTCATGCCATGGACTGCCCAGGAGATTGCAAACACCAAAGTTGGCTTCTATTCACTGGCAGGCATCCCAAGTTGCATCGGGGCCATCGACTGTACCCATGTGGAATTGGTTGTACCACATCACAATGAAGTAGTCTACCGAAACAGGAAAGCAATTCCACTCCATCAATGTCCAAATGGTATGTGACGCCAATAAGGTAATCACACATTGTTGTGCCCATTTCCCCTGATCAACCCATGATTCCATGGTCCTGCGGAACTCAACTATCCCACTCTACATGGAGCGACAAGCCAGACAACATTTGTAGCTACTTGGTGAGTTGCAGGGCAAGCACATGGCAGTGTGATGGGGGGGGAGATACATACTCCAACTGGGTGTGATTGGGGGGGAGAGATACATACTCGAAATGGGTGTAGCTTGTCGTCCGTCGGACGAATGCACATATAGATGTACGTCAATGTCCATCTGGGAAGCCCGCAACGTACTTGAGATGAACGGACATGCAAGTATAAGCTACACAACATAGATGACAATCCAGGTCTAGAAACCTTAAACATCCATCCACATCCATATTGCACAACATTCCGCGCCACAAAATACACAAATGTCATACATGCCGTCAAGATAGTCATACAGAATTAGTCCAGCACAACAACAATAATGCAATGTGCCCTTGAAAGCAGGGGCGTAGGAGACCCAACAAAAAATCTGGGGCGGACAGGGGAGACCTTGGGGACTTTGCTTTTTTAAAGAACTCAACTTTTCACAAAATTAAAATAGCAGTATGTATTAAATTACATATATCATCACTGTATCAAATAAGAGAAAAGAAGAAAACAACACCGAAAAAAATTAAGAAAAAAAAAAGCAGTTCAGAGTATAAAATCCTCCCAGCAATGGACATTTAGAGAGATCTTTTATAATACTCTCACCTGCTCTTTAAATGCAGATGCTTGATGGAGTTTCGCCAACCCATCCTATCCTATTCCACTTGAGCCCCTTTACAGCAGTGTATGGGCTGCAATCATACCTCGGCACCAGGGTATTTACTGGATTTACATGGATAGCGGAACAAGCGCTGTTTGAATCTCGAGGCTCTGCTTTATTTTTTTCTGGGTCACCAAGATGGCTTATGGTTGCCGCTATTAAAACTTGTCTACAATGCATTAGTCAGCTGGTGACGGGTAACAAACATGCAGTTTTAAAACAAGCATTGGCAACGCCAACCATTTGGGCTTTAATGTATGCATGGAAAAGGCACTTGACAAGCACTGCCATAGTGGTATTAGGTACCCACTGATGGTAGCAGCTGCAAAATGGTGCAAGTACCTGGACATTTAATAGCAGTACCTGGCAAATGCCCAATACGTATAGACAAGCAAACACTTGCCATTGCTGGTTTTTAGCAGGACTTCAGTGAAGGACATGCATAGTGCCAATAGCGTGGATGAAGGCATCCCTGGCTAAGGCATTTGTATTACACTAGTAGTATGTTCCCAGCTCCAATTAAGTTATTAACTACACAGGGCTTTGTAGTAAACATCCCTAAGTCAGTGGCTTTATCTAAACCAGAACTGGCATTGCTAAGATAGCCCAAATAACATGATGTTGTTTCGCAAAGCAAGATGCCATGCACCCCGGCACCAGCTCCCACTACAGGACAGGTCAGAGGTGAATATATACCTCATTTAAGGTTAGTCCTGACTTCAGTCCTAGGCTGCAGGTAGGATTGAGTGAAAAGGGAGTTGATGCAGGAACAGCCTGCTGTGACTGTCTCTTCCTGGAGAGGAACAAGACAGGAGCGCAGATGACACTGGGGCAGTGGGAGAGCGTCGAGCCCGTGCTTCCACGTTCCTTCTAATAAATCCTCCCCATGCCGGCCTGCACCTGGGAGAGGGGGGTCACTGTGTGTATTATCAGGCCCAATCAATGCACAGACAGGTATGGTGTAGTGTATATATCTGCAATTATTTCAACAAACGACTTCTAATCGTCCTCGTGCAGGCCTCGTGAGCATGTACACCAGCCGACACGTGCTATTTTAGAACAAAAGGATTTTTGGACTTGGGGATTAGACCCTGCTATTACTTACCTGACAACAGTCGTATGGATCTTTCACGTTATCCACGGCCCTGATTTGAAAAAGGCTCAGGCGAGCCAAAACATGTGTAATCAACCTAAAGAGGGCTAATAAACTTTTCTGTTTGATTGACCATTAAAATCAAGCATACATATACTTAATGGTGCTGAGTCCTGGAGTTTTCCCTTCTTGTACTACATCCCTATCTTTCATCTGCACTCTGTTCTTGTTCCCATCTCTCCCCTCCCTTTCTCCTCTCTTTTTCTGACCTCGGCACCCTTTCTACCCTTTTTCACTTTGCAGTCCCACACTCTACTGCAGCCCTGTCCCTCCCTTCCCATTCCCCCATGGCGAGCACCCCACAACTTTCATCTGTACACTTACTCAGCACTTTCTCCTCAGTCTTCAGAGCACCCTCACTATCCTGGCTTACATTTCACAGGTTTTCTCTTGCATGCCTTGCATGACCAACCACCCCATATAGCTTCTCAGAATAAGCTTGAACAGGCATGCCAGATCCATGACCTTTAAAGGGCCAATTGATACCTGCAAGTATTAACTCTTAAGAAATAGTCAGAAGCATGGATATTTGGAAGGGGGCACAGACAGAGAAATCACTAAATCCCTGTACTGCCGAGGCTCTACCCCCAAAATCTGATTGCACTGCGACCACTCAAGTACGCTGACAGAAACAACCAGGCTGAATAAAACAGTGAAGCTTAGCCAAGACCTACAGAAGATTTGCGCTTGATTTCTTTTGAGAGATGCGCAGGATGGGCACCAACAAATGGTTTATTTTGGGCAGGACAAGGCAAAGGGTATTACATCAAAAATTCATTTTGTTTTGTTATAGATTGTAAAAAAGTCTTTAATTAATTAATTTTGTAAAACACATCCTATATAACAGACATTCATACATTCATTCATACTAATACAGCTCAATACAGCTCTAAAAATAGTGCATTTACATTTTTTTAAAGGGAAATGTGAAGAAAGTGCAACAACTGTTCCATTATTAGGATAAAAAATACGCTTTCTAAAAAAACAATTAATGGGATCAAAAGCAAACAGATACAAATTCTGTGTAATGGAAATGTCAACAACACTTCCAGTGTTCAATGATAATGGTTCATTCCAGACAAAGGTTATCGACTATTAGTGCCCAGACTGTTGATGCCAAGATAAATAAGTCTTCTTAGTCAAATAGGCTTCTTAATACCTAGTTTCAACTTGAATAGTTATCTATGTCTTCATCAGGATAGGGATGAACCTAACAACATTTCTGAAAACCATACACCGGATGGTAAACTGGTCTTGTCTTGACCAGCTTCTCCTCTGTATTAGAGATGCTGGGTCAAATACAGGTAGTCCTCGTTATAAAGCACACTCCAGGAAATTTGTAAACATCAAACATCCCTCAAAAAAGGGATAAATCTCCTTGACTTCGTATAGATGAAATGTCGGCACTGTCTGTCTCTTATCGAGGCCGACTTCGTAGAAATGAAAGAGGGATAGACAGAAAACTGTGACCGCCGTAACATCCCCACTGTGTCGCAGTTCCTACTCTGCAAGCGACGCAGCTTTCAATATATGTCTGCTGGGACTCTCCGTGGGTCGACGGTCACTCTGCGGGAGAAGCAGTGCTGCATGCAGAGTAGAAACTGCTTGACAGAATGGATATTACAGCTACCTCATTTAATCTTCGAATTGCTTGCACAGAAGACATTTGGGAGTGTTACGCCCCATTTTTGAAAGCTGCGTAATAACACTTTGGTCATAGTGCTTCATGCTAGATGCTTTCAGCTTCTAGGCAATGCAATAGCAGGTATTATTACCCTCATTTGAATGGTACTGAATTTATGAAAGGTTAAGTGGACCCAGCTGCTGCTGGGTTTGAACTAGAGAAATGCAGGTAGCCCTCATGTCAGAGACCAAGCTTTAGGTGTGGTACCATCCAAACTTCAAGTAGTTGGTGGAAAGAGGTCTAGGGGTGTGCCTTAAGTGAGGCCTACTGATATTAGGGCATACATCAAGTGTTTTCCCTTGCCTACCTTAGACATTACTATGGAAAAGAGGACACATCCCATGTAGCGGCCCTTCTTGAGATTGGCTCATCCTCATTTTACTTCATATGGTTTCATGAGGATTTTGTATGCTATGTCAGGCTGATATCTCAGGCAGTGTCACCACTTTGCAAGCCAGGCCTGGGGTACAGGGACATCTTGGAGAAAATCCAGTCTTTCCCAGATTGTGTGATCCTGAGCGAATCGTTTGACCTCCCCACTGTGCATTTCGTTTCTCCATATGTTTACTTGGGATCACCTAGAAGTGACTGAGTTGGCAGTGTACACTAGAATGGAATGCCTCAATCGTAAATGTTCTAACAGAGTTTCTTGTTGCTCCATGTATGCTAAGCATGTTGAGTGAATGCGAAGAGGGACAAAGTGTCACAGCAATAGATGTCACCTCCAGCTGGGGGAGCGGGTCTCATTTTGGGAAGCAGTTATAGATACATTCATAGAATTAGTAAATTTTTTTTTCAGAGAAACGTGTCAGGTGCGATCAGCTTTATCCAACTCCTAAGGAAATAAAATAGAAACAATCTCAAAGTAACCTGACGGTTTAGGGGCACTAGTGTAAGCAGCTAAAATAATCATCATGCCCTTCTCCTTAAAAAAGCAATACATAATATATTAAACAGTGTTGTGCCTGTTATTTGTATAGAAACTACATGTACATGTCAATACCGGCTCCCATTGTGCACCCTTGATCCTCCGCTGTGTCAGTGAATGGCCTCCATGTTTTGTTTGTGCAGCCTTGCAAGCCCGTGTTGGCCTATTCTTGGAGCTTAAATGTGAGCTCTGGCTGCCCATCAGTAAGGAAGAGCCATTCCAATGTGATGTTCCTCTTTGGCAGCGGCACACTTTCATGTATTGAAAAACCTGAGGGCGGCATGGCCTCAGGTTTTTCAATTCATGAAAGTGTGCCAACGTCAGATGTACAGTTTCTAAACAAGTGTGGCGCGTTGCAAACTGATCAGGGCATCCTGGCCTCTTAATGTTTCATAATGAAACATTAAGAGGCCAGGATACCTGATCAGTTTTGCAATGCACCACGTGTGCTTAGAAACTGTATACCTGACGTTTGCAATGGCACATTCCCTCTAATAAATCCTCCTTTGCCACCCTGCACCTGGGAGAGGGGGGTCACGCCACTTGACTTACCTTATGGTAGCTGAGGACTCAGGTGGAGGTCGAGTCGCAGTCGGACTAGGAGTCTGTCTCACTCTGTCTACTTCAATAACACACGCTCTCACAGAGTCACTGGAGCACATGTCTCTGCCTGGCTTCTCCTCCATTCAAGAAAAACAAAGGCTGAGGCTGTGCAGCAGTGCACTGCGCAGGCAGGGCACGTGCAGTTTGTCCCCCGGCCTGGGCACGTTCATTATGCGCAGGCACGGGGCACCGCAGCAGAAGTGTGCAGACAGTCTACTTTAACCTTTGCAAGCTGACATCGTATTTTACACACTGCAGATACTTGCCTGGTGTTCCAGAGACAGCTAAACCACCTGACCCTTCAAGATGGCCGAATTCAGATGTTGGTAGTGGTGATCCCATTAAAAGCAAATTAGATCACATATATTCTGGCGGTAATAAGGGATTACTAGTCCGCCCACCCTATTCTAGATTATGAAAAACCTTTGGTTTTTCGTGAGGGTGAAGCTGATCCCAAGGAGGGTGGAACCCCTCAAACGAGGTTGATGTGAGGGGTGTGGGGCTTACTTTTGGCACTTTGCGTAAACACATTTTGGAGAAATCTTTATTATATTTTGACCAGTTTGTCAGGGGCTCAATGAAGCCATTCTAGTCAGCACCATTTGAGGATGGCCTTAAGTACTACCTGAATCTGTGGTTTTTGAAAGGAGGGTTTTGGCAGATTTGGAGGAATTAGAAAGAACCCATTCCCCATTTGCCTTCCAAAATTGTTCGTCAGCACAGAGATCCGCTTTCGACTCACTGAAAAATAATACATCTATAGTAGTACGGAGCGCTGACAAAGGTGGTGCGATTGTCCTGTTGAACCGGGAAGATTACGTGACAGAATGTCTTCGACAACCATCAGACACTACATTTTCTAAACTCATCGAATAAGACCCTACTAAACGTTTGATGAATTTAATCACCCACAAAGTTGAGAAAGCTAAAGACAGACACTGGATCATCCGGAAAGAGGCTGATTATTTAGTTAAAAAGGATCCCAGTGTACCTCTTTTTTATATACTGCCAAAATTCACAAGACATTAGTGAATCCACCAGGCCGACCTATAGTGTCTGGCACAAATTCAGTGTTAGAACCTCTAGCGAAATTTGCTGACTCCTTTTTAAAAGGGTTTGTTAGCAAAATGACTTCATTTGTTCAAGACTCAATGGCCGTAATTAATTTGATCGAGAATCGACATTTCAATCCAGATGAAGACATTCTTGTAACAATGGACATAGTCTCATTATATACCAAGATTCCTCAGACAGCTACACTTGATGTAATTGAGGAGTTACTACTGGCCAAACGAAGTTCTGGCATGACTCCGAATTCTTTTATCTTATGGTGTACAGAGTTGGCGCTTACTGAGAATTATTTTCAGTTTGATGGATATTTTTATCAACAAATCCATGGCACTGCCATGGGCTCGGCCGTGGCACCATCTTTGGCCAATCTGTATGTAGACTATGTAGAACACATGAGTGTGTATAATGAAAACAATATGTACAAAGATCATATTTTGCTGTGGCGAAGGTACATTGATGACGTGCTGTTGATATGGCACGGTGACGAACCGACTTTATTAGCCTTTTTCCACTGGCTGAATGGGATAAATACCTTTTTGAAGTTCACAATGAACTTTCACAAGGAACAGATAGATTTTCTTGATTTGACCATCTTTTCCAATTCCGTGACCAAAGTGTTAGGATTAAGACCATTTCATACAACTACGGGTAGGAACTCTCTCCATAGGTATGATAGTTTCCATCCAAAGACAGTGCGGGACAATTTACCGTTCGGCCAATTTTTACGGCTCAAACGGAATAGCAGTGAGAATGACAGGTTTTGGTCCGAAGCCACGGTTTTGGGTCATAATTTGGCTCATCGAGGCTATCCGGATAAAATTATCAAAAGATCTCTCAAGACAGCCTCAAATAATCATCGAGAGGCCCTATTGGAATACAAACCTAAACCGAATCCTTCCAAAGGCGACCCGGTTGTTTTTGTCAGTACTTTTAACCATCTTTCCAATTATGTGGTCAAGATTGTTAAGAAACAGTGGCAGAGGAAGTGGAACGAAGTGGTCTGGTGTGGTCCGGCAGAGCCCGCGGACTGTGGAGGACAATCACTTAACTGACGTAAGCGGTAAACTGACACGCTATATATATCGCATTGCAAATTTGAAGCAGAGAACAACGTAGTTGTTGCATGTTCTTTCCTCTCTGTATGGAGGAAGATATGCGCCTACGTAGTTCAAAACAAGGGGGGGGGGGGGAATGCACCAAACGCAGACTCAAGGTCTGACACAAAGCATGCACCTCATCCTAACACCATGATCAAACTTCGCCCACAGGCGCAGAGAGCGATGGTCGATACCATCCAAGTCAGAAATGGTCCATCGACCACCCCCCCAACTCCTCTACCAACTCAGTGGTATCAGAAACAGAGGTAGAGGCAGTGACCTTTGAGGAGGAAATGAGTCAGTTGCCGCCAGAGCACACGTTGAATGAAGCAGTAGAAACGTACATCGCAGTAAAGCTCGGCGCAGCCGTATTAGCTAAGCCGCAGTCTCCCGGAGGGGTGACCAGGCAAAGCACTGGCTGCTGCCTTGAGCCTGCTACAGAGCGAGATCTTCACGAGCCCGATGCATGTTCCAACAAAACACTGTGTACAAATATCATTGCTCCCCTACAAGCGGACACGGCATTATTACATCTATCGAAGGACGCGGTCCAGGCTCAGAGTCAAGAGGCCAATCAAAGTGACGACAATCAGGTGCGGCATCTCCACAAAAAATCATTGCCCAAGTTCACGTCTCCAGTGAAAAAAAACAATCCCAAGATGGGGATGAGCGGCTATCTATACCGCCAGAAGACCAGGCAGACACCTGGTCAGAAAACACTCTACTAACTGCCGAAAACCAAAAAAAGAGAACAAGAGAAACATGTTCAACAGACATCAAGAGAAACTCTCTACATGGAAAAAAACAACAAATCAGGAAACACACTAAGCAGATGAAAAGCAAAGTAAACATACAAAAGGGAAATGTACAACAGCCATCAAGTAACAGTACGACCAACAATCAATCTTATGCAAAGTTATGGAAAAATCACACACAGCGTATATTGACTGACTTCTTTGCAATCCAACCACCAACAAAATCCAATCATCTTGCAGAAGTTTCTAATGCAGAAATCCTTGCGGCAGTGTGTGGCCTGATGCCCCCGACAAAACAAAGAAAACTCAACTGCCTGATGACACACAGGGAAGAGCAGGGAGAAGAATCGCAGCCTGCGGAAAATTCAAAGAAACCAACTATCAATGAAATAGACACACTGAGAGACGAAGTTGCCCCATACATCTCGCAATCCCAATCCCATCTGATGGTGGAAGAACAAGAACAACTAAACATGAAAGAACAAAGGAAAGTGCTTGATGAAAAGGAAAATGGGACGAAAACGAGCGAAATCTCCATCTCTCGGACCCCATAAATACCCAGAAAAACTAGTATCAACAAAACTTCCTTGCCAAAAGAACACAATACACCAAAACAACAGTCAGCTGAAAGCGACAGTGCAACAAAGAAATCGAACAGATTCAATCACCTCGACGAAGTCAACAGCGAATATTTCGATGATGACCTTAACACAGACCATCAACAACCCCATGTAACTCCTACTACAATTGTGGAGACGGTGTCCCATAGCACACATCTCCTCGAGCCAAACGGCATAAATCCAAGGTTTTCTGAGGAAGCAACTGATGACCCGCCACCGCAAGAACAACATCATCTTCCGCAAATTCTAATGCTGGACGATTGTAAAAAGATGGTTTTTGCTAGACAGGAGCAACCATCTACGCACTCCAGCTCTCCTATGGGAAGCACCGAGCGGATGACGGCAGCAAAAGAATCAGCACCCAGTCAACAAAGGTTGAACACCCATCGACCACTGACAAGACCAAACCTGTCGCCATCTGAAATGGGAAGAGGCATATACTGGTCACAGACACCAAACAGAAGACACTCCGACCATGGCCACAGGCCCAAACATAACATGACCCCCCAATCTTTAACCACCGCACAAGACTCAGCAGCAAAGAAAGCAGATTTGCAAGGCATAATGTCAGTTATAACCATTGCCTTGAACCCCTTCTGCAAATTGTACGAAACTATGAATGATGCTGTTAAAGATCAACAGGTCATTCTAGCCATGATCCTTACCAAGGTCTTGCATCTTGAGGGCTATATAACAGCAAAGGAAAATTTCACAAGCGCCAAACAGACGGCAGATCAGCATCTTATCAACAGCACAAACAAAACGGCCACATCGCTCGATGTTACAACGACGCCCAAAGCTAAAGAACATACTACAAATCAAGTTGGAACACAGACTAAAACAGTAATTGATTTAACAACAGATAGGAGCTCATCTGGCAAGGGGACTGCTCCCACGAAAACTCAAGCCCCAACTGATAAAAGTAACCAGAAACCAAAGCTGACCACAAAGCCCCAAAACCAGGCAACTAAGGTGAAGCTGGTACTCAATACTGCTCAAGCAAACATTTCAAATGATACTGAAACAAGAGAATCAACCTATGCAATTTTCGAAGCAACCAACTGCAAAGACAAACAGAGCGCAGGAATTTCCGCAGTAACCACAAACAGTAACATTGTCTCTCAAAAAAAATAACAAAATACCTCAAAAAACCAGTTATAACAACGACACCGCAGGAAAAGAACAAACAACGGGAGTAATGACCACAAGAGTAGACACAAATCCAAAAGTGTCTACTGGCAATGTAATATCCTCAAGAGAGAGGGAGACAATTGATAGTCATAACGTAAGAAGGATTTCTGCGGCAAGAACCCACTCACCAGAATTAAACACAGAAGATGAACTAATGAATCTCAGTGTCTACCTCAATTATGACTCAAACTCTAATGAAACACCGAAGGAAGTCATAAAAGTCAATGAAAGTGGACACCACCCAAATCAAAAATCAAATGCACATATTGGAGGAAACAACAAAATTCAAAAGGAGCGCGATTTTGAAACCTTAGAGGAAAGACACAATCGTCTAACATATCACTTTCAGAACAGCAAGTCAGCCACGCGTCACAAAGAAGTAACTCACAAGATGAAGACGCCCAGCAAGGTTCCCAAATACAGGGAATCAAACAGAAATAAAATTGAACGCCTCCAAGATAAGACATCCAGGAGGTAGAGAGAAGCTGCAAATAGGCATCCAAGGGAAACCCCTCAAAAACAGAAGAAATCACAAATATCATGTCATGACTCACGCAGCACCCCTCACGAGGACCAAAATGAAAAATCTAACAGAAACACAACGAAAAATTACCATGACCGAGATCAATATGCATGTTCGGACAAAACAGAAACAAATAAGTTAAGCAAGAGACAACACGAAGACAATGGCGCAAGAGGCCATATATTAAAAGAACTGCACGACAAATCCGACAGACAAAGTAGTTACAGGTGGATAGTAAAGATGACTCAAAGAACCTGTAATACTGACGACATCATTTTAAATAGAAGATCTGTCATGGCCATATTTAACTCTATTGAAAAATTGCATGACGTGCATTCTGCTGACATAAAAATTGTGGAACTGTGGCATAATCGATCAGGTGCAGCCACTCTGCTCCATCTGAACTCCCGCACCGTGCATAACAAGATCCTAAAATACAAGCATGACATTCAGAGGCGTGGATTCAACATTGAGGATTCATCTGATTATCAGGTTCAGGAAAGTCAGAATGCCCCATCATACAGACGTCAGAGTTCAACAAGAACCGGACGTGACAAATCAGTACACAAGGAACCGCTGCACAAAAATGTAAAGACAAATCACCAGAAAAATCATAGTTCAAAGAAAGCGGCTGATTTAGCCTTATCAAATCATAAGGCCAGCTACGACGAAGAAAAGAGAGAACATTGTACACCTCCATACAAACAAGTATCCTCCAAAGCAAGAGAGAGAAGTCAAGAAGCTAAAGAACAACGATCAGATAACATCTTAAGGCTAACGAAAAAAACAAATACACAAGTAATGGAGCTGACACAGAGCACAATTAACAAAAAGGAAGCTCCTGGCAGCAGCAAATCAGGCCTATGGGCTTGGCTGTCGAAAGTTCTTAACACACACTGCATGAAATAGCCATCCATGAATAACGGCACAGCGACAAGCGACATGTCCCAGGAAAGCGTAATACAACTAACCCTCTGTTCCTGGAACACTCGAGGCCACTCCCATCTGACAGCTCCAGGGGAACCAAAGCTAGGGGAATTTGACATCATCTGTCTTCAGGAAACCTGGCTCCAACAAGCACCAACGATGGAGGGATGCCAGATTATTTTAGCACCAGCAGCAAGGGATAACAAAGGGCGTACAACATCTGGCTTGATGATAGCCTGCCGTAATGGAACAGGAGTACAAATAGAAAAAACATTTACGGCTAATCAATCGATGCTAGCAGTGCTAGTCTCCTTGCAAGGCACGACAAATCTAAAACCTGAATTAGGCTATGTCATCATAGTCAACCTATACTGGAATCCTGCAACAATATCTGGAAAAAGATTCATCGAACAATGTGAAAATCTGCTCGTAGCAGTCACGACTGAACATCCAACTACAGCCATATTAATGTGTGGAGACCTAAATGCTATATGCAAAGAGTCAAAAAAAGCAACGGTTGCCCAACAGGCGTCCGCACAACGAGGTAAAGAATGGACAAACTTTAGTAAATCACATGGGTTACACAATCTAGATGAAGCTTTTCCTGCAGCAGACAGACTACCAACGTGGGAGCGTACACCCGCAATCTCAACTATTGATCACATCTTTGTATCACAGTCATTACTTCTCATCACAAAATTCTTTAAGGTGCGTTGCACCCCCACGAGCGATCACAACCTGCTCGAAACTGCCTGGATTCTAACCAGTAATAAAAGTACGACATACACCACCCAGATTGTGCCCACTGCGCAAGGCGCAAGATTAAGAATACAAGCCGTAGACATTAGCAAAGTGACTACTGAGTATAATGCAAACACACACTCAGAAGCAATAGACGGCATTGATTACCAACCATTATTGATCCGGTATATCCAACAAAAAAGGCACCTTGAGGCCGTCACAAAGCAAACTAGCAAACATGTTTACAACAAAGAACTGGTCGCGAAAAGGCGCGAATACAGGAGAGCGCTAAGATCAGCCTACAAGGTGTCGAACACAGACATGTCAGAGGACATCAAGGATATAAAAAAAAGATACAAGGATTGGGTGAAATTCCATAGGCACAAACTACATCAAGCTGATGCGGAACAAATAACCAAAACCCTTGTTACCAACAACAACAGGAATTTTTGGACACTAATACGTGATGCAGATAAAACATTGGATAACCAAATCCTAAACAACATTAATCAAGACACCTGGGAGAAGCACTTCACAAACGTTTTCCGGTCAGCAGTTAGCCACCAGGTCAAAGAACAGCAGCAGAAGGTTCCTAAGTGGATCAATCTAGAAAAAGAAGAAGACATCCTCGACGCCATCAAGAAACTAAAAAATGCGAGAGCCCCTGGCCCAGATGGCATTTCTAATGCAGAACTGAAAAGCCATCCTGAAGAATGGGCTAGGATGATGAGCGCGATCTTCCGGCAGTGCGCTGAAACACAATCCATCCCACAATCATGGACCAAAGCCATAATCATTCCGATTTCCAAAAAAGAGAACTTTCGACCGATTGTCTTACTTGATGTAATGGGTAAGGTATATGCTTCACTACTCATGACCAAATTCCAAACTTGGGCAGCTGGAGCTATGACCCCTATCAGGCAGGTTTTAAAAAAAATGCAGGAACAACCTGCAACATCTTGGCATGCAGTACGCTAAAAGCCAAAACACGCCAGAACAAGCAACATCTGTTCGTTGTATACATCGATTTTACGCAGGCTTTTGATCGGGTGGAGAGACAGGTACTATGGAACAAACTAAAGGCCTAGCAATGTCCAGAGAACATATTAGCCCCCATACAAGCGCTACACCACAACACTACTCTCAGAGTACGACTGAACCGAGAAGGCGTGCTTTCAGATGAAATTCATAGCGCACAAGGGGTCAAACAAGGGTGCCCATTGGCATCACCGTTGTTTCTCTCTTACATCGGCGACATCAGAAAAATAGAAGAATCAATAGGGCCTTTCCACCGAAACTGGGTCCACTGCAGATCAGCCATCTATTGTACGCAGATGATCTGACAATATTTGACCAAACTGAAATTGGGCTCCAACGGAAAGTCACTGCACTCCAAACATATGCCGTAGAATACCACCTTGAAATCAACACAAGTAAAACGAAGGTCACGATTCTCCAGAATTGTGGTACGAAACAAAAAACCAACTTCAATTGGCACCTGGGTGAAGCCAACATTGAAACCGTTACCAAGTTTAAATATCTAGGAGTGATTATGGACAGTTCAGAAAAAGAGTCTGCCATGCAAGCAGAATTGTATGCAAAAATCAAAAAACTAGCTGCCCAAGCCAATGTCATCGATGGCAAATTCGGAAAATTTTCCTTAGTACCAACGATAAACTTCTACAAAATGAAAGTGGTGCCTACAATAAGATACGGCGTAGTAGAAGCAATGCCTACAATCCCAAAACAGCTATGGGCCAAGTTAGAAGCACTGTTCTGGCGCAACGTGCTACATCTACCGACATCAACATCAGGGACAGCCATAAGACGCGAACTACGTCTACAATCATTAGAATGCTCAGTAACCTGCAATTCGATGATGTTATACAGAAAATGTAGAATGGCACACAGCAATGAGGTCTTCAGATTGCTAAAATGCGAAATGGACAGCAGAAATTGTAACATGCTAAAAAATTGGCAAGATGAAAATCAAGTGGTGCTAAATAACATCGCATCAAATGAGGAGGAATTCATAATGAATCCATGTAAAATTCTAAAAAGAATAAAAGACAATGACTGGGCCTCTATAACAGACGATGCTGCTAAGCTAAAACTCACCCGACATGTACCAAGCAACACTGCTAAAAGAAATGAGTTGCAAACTTATGTAAAACAATGTCCAAGCAGACTGGTTCGAAATATAATTCTACGAGCACGTTTGAATTTATACAAAACAAATGAGATTCTCCACATGCCGGGCATTAATGAACAATTGCCGATTCTGTAAACATCCTCATCCACCAAATGAAACATTAACGCATCTGATTATGCACTGTTCAGCTACTAGTGCCATCAGGCAACGATATCTATCATGCATGGCAGGCATTGACATCTTGGCCGAAGAGGATACATGGTGGTGCCGCTTGATAGGAGGCGAAAAAACTACATGGAAAATTGCATTGGCCAAAATGATTGAATATATCGAGAACAATCTACTAAACGATAAGAGTCAAGCAGTTTTATAATCACCACACTCAGCTGCACTGCGATACAATAATGAAACCTGGCAAAGCACATAATAAAAAAAATTTAAAAAAATATACTGTGACAGACTTGTAAGATCGTGGCAAAAGTGAAGTGGAAGCCTGTCTTGTTTCGTATCGATCATCTGATGAAATGCTCTAGAATAATAATGAATTGTAAAATCATATTTTTTGATCAAACAATAAAAAAAAAAAAATAAATAAAAGAAACATTGGCATCTCTTACCACGAGCAAAGATACCTGTCAGTGCTCCACGGTGTGCCTTCATACGTGGACGCAATATCAAAGAATTGGTCAGCAGGAATGACATCAGTCTTAAGACCGATACCCAGGCCACTTTAACCCAGCAGTGGGGGCTACCCAAATTGCGAGGACATGCCCCATGTGGATCCTGTGTATGTTGTTCATTAACTAAACGTACCACTGAGGTGGATATTGGTCTTTGTAGACCATGGGAACAAAGAACCTTTTCAAATTGTAATTCTAGCTTTGTTGTATACGCGATCTGGTGTCCCTGCCAGAAAATATATATTGGGAAAACAGAACGGAAAATCAAAATTTGCATCAGCGAGCACAGGAGTTGTATCAGACTGAAGAACCTGACGGCCCCGTTGGTAGGCCATTTCATAATGCGTGAACATGGGTGTGATGACCTAAGGTGGACAGCATTAAAAAAGATTGTGATAACCAATAATACCTCCCTGGACAAACAGACTTTGTCCAGGGCAGAGACCAGATTGATATTTCTGAGCAAGAGCCATTTGATTGGTTTAAATGAGGCAATGGACTGGAATTTCTAACACGTGGTGTGCCCGTTGGAGCCTAGGCACTTGCTCCTCCTGTTTTATCAGGATCGCGCAGCCTCTGTCGTTTAATTGCCTAGGACTAACAATCCATGGCTGTTTCAGGTGATACCTATCCTCAATAAATGAGTGAGCATGACACATTTTTGTGCTTCTCAGAACTATTATTGATGTTGTTTCTCCAGTACTCAGTTTGACATCAGCTGATACCGATGCCACGATCATTTAGTGGGTCTACGCTTCTCCCCTCCCCCCCTTTTCTTATACACATACAGTGGTCTGTTACCTTTTTTTACCTTGGCCGCTATGAACACTATTCTCCTCGTAACATCCTATGAGCCTTTACCTTTAAAATGAGATCACGCTTTGCCGTACGCGGTGTGGGGTTACGTGATAATCCAAGCTCGTATATGATCAGGATCTCGTAACTACACAACTGCTGCAGCGGCCTTGTAAACTACCGTGATGGAGAACGCAGGAGGTCCTTTTTAAAAAAACAAGGTAAACATGTTTTCCCGTTTGGGGCTCTCTTTGAAGGACAGTGTCTGGTGTGACCATTCATTGTTGCTATGGTGGTACGGACTACAGAAGGCGCGGAGGTATCACAAGGAATTGTTATACTTCTTTACGAGCATTGTGCCGGTAGATGTTCATGTTACAATGTACACTTGTTAACAATATTAGTTCTATCCATTTATTTGTATGTTTCACATTATTTCAGATTGGTGATAGGTTCTGTACCTATATCCAAACAGCACCGTCTGAAGTAAAAAGAGATATTATCTTTTTCTGAGGAATTTCAGTTGCCAGATGAAAGAGATTCAGGAGATTTACCGAGACGGGCGCACAATCGTTTCGAGGTGAGCCTTAATGTACTGGACTGTGGTTTCTCTGTATTTTCGTGGTTATTCCAGCATGTTAATTTGCATTTACGAGAACCATTTGCAACATGGCTACGGATTGGTATCACGGGTCCTGTTGACGCTTTTTGGCTGATTTGTATTAATTGAAAGGGCATCTTCTGTGTTTTCTTGTCCTTCGTTTCAGCAGTACCGGCCATCATCAGTGTCGTATTCCATCTTCTAATAAGAATATTGTATCGCTGTGGTTGACTATTATCAGTACAACCATTGAGGCCCATCCGAGGAGACATACTGTGTTTTTGACAGATATTACTCACATTCTCAGCCTGGGTTAGTGGTTTTACCGTTTGCAGGTTGAGCACTACGAGTCCTGGAGCACCACTTGTGTCGGGTGTTATTGGTGACAGTGGTTCGGTTAGGAATGCTCCCACTTACATGGTGCATTTGTCCAGGTCCTTTAGTTAGGTCCACATGATTTTTTTAGTGGTAAAGGGAATGTATGGGTATTAATAACCCTTAGTGCTACTCCCTGCCCAGTTTTGGCATGGTGGCAGTAAAGATCAATCTAGAAATATTAGCGTAATGCATGATTGATGGTGTTTGCACCAGTAACTCACCTAAGTGAAAACATGAAGTCTGCCTTTTTCAAGTTTCATTGATGTCCCAACTGACACACGTCGGACTACAGTACCATTGAAGAATTTCTGTTAGAATGAATGTTTTACGGAAAGAAACATGTCGGGTTTGGGAGTATACTGTCAATTGTACATAGTTTTGAGCAATAACAGCCTGAGCTTATTTTTCTAAAAGAGGATGAACAATTAACGTCGGCTCAGCAGAGCTAAATGGTTGGCTCGTTGTTACAGTAAATATAAACTTGCATTGTAGGATATTAGTGTGACGATTTTTATAGTGATTAACTAAATGTTTGGCTAGAATGAATTGTTGTATGAATGAAGTATGTTTGACGTGTGGATTGTTGTGGTTTTAGATGGTCTGGATGAATTCATTAATTGTATTATTCATTAGTTTGTTCAACCAATGTACACATCACTTATGATATGTATGGTTGTTTTTTTCATGACAGAGATGGTTTTTACAAAATATTTTTATATGTCTTTTCTATTTGTTAATAACATTTATTGAATACTGTATTAGTGTCTAATGGGTTGAATTGAATGCTTTCTATCCTATTATATGATTAATGCAGGACACTTTTGTTTAATTTTTTGCTTGTTCATGAAATACACAGAGTCATGATACATGCAGATAGGCAGACTTCACTGGCACACACCGCATGGAAACACCTAGTATTATGATCTCTTAGGTTTTTATAGATTCATTGGTGGTTTATCCAGGATAGATTGTAGTACCCAGATATTCCTGGTATCCCCTGTTACTTCTATTTTTGAGGCTACCTTGTAGGAAGCCTGCAGATGTTAATCTTCCCCATTTCAATGTCTCTCATTTTACTGTTCTAAGCAAGTTAAAGGGCTCCATTGGGCACATGTGACATGTGATTGACTCCTCTTCTCTACTGGTCTTTAAAAGGGACCAGTGCTTAATAATGGCCACCTGGGTGCATCGTCTATGTACAGGCTTCTTTCCACATAGGTTTACGCTTTATAAAACTCACGCATTCATACATTACACAATTCCGTGGCAGACATTTGAACGCCGTCAGAGGAACAGAAGGTTATGTAGGCACACCCAACATGTAACTGCCCCAGCCCTAGCACAGTCTCTGAAGTACCAGCATCTATAATACTTCTGGAATATTATAAATCAGTTTTTCTTTTACTGCCCGCAGAAAGATACATGGACGCACCCGACCCACCTTACACGTGACTGCCTCTACTCCCCCAGCTGCGCCTTTCAACGACAGCATAAGAAATGCACGCATTTCAATTTTATGCGACACCCCCTCCACTACCAGCGCTGTGCTGTAGTTCCATTATCCCCTCCCCCCTTCTCTCTCCTGGCCATGTATTGCCCCCAGTTTGTACGAGGCAGCGTATGTTGGTTCTTCAAATATTGGACTGAATATTGTATAGTGCCAGGAATATACAAAAGCGCTAAAATATCGCCATGAGGGGAAGATTTTTTCTTTTGGGACTAGGCTCATCTTTCAAGGTGAATAATTTGTTATCAAAAAGCTTCCAAAAATATCTCACAGGAGGCAACACAGTGTCGGCATGGCGACTGATGTGGCCAAGAAGGGACAGCAACACTAACACAGCGGACTGGCAACAAGAGCGTACCCTGGCATTGACCGGCCAAGGGAGTGGGGGCATCTGTGGCAAATGCACATGCATCTCTCCATGCGGAGGCGATGGAGTGCCGGGGAGGGGCAAGGCTGGCACCACTGCAGTGGAAGGGGGGTGGAGGGCTCACGAAAGCCCCTGTGGCACTGCATGCAGCGGGAGCGGTGGGCGAGTCACCTTGTGTGGCAGTGCATACATTGGGGCCAAGGGGTGAAGGGAGGAGGCAGGGCTCAAAATGGGGCATTCGGGTGAAAGGAGTCAGAGGGGTGTGTGTTCTGGTATTACATGTGCTTGATGTGGGGGGAGAAAGGGTGTGTCTTCACACAGTGCGTGTAGTGGGGTGCAGTGAAATAGATGGGCTGGGTTTCGTCACTGCATGCAAGTGTTAAAGTGAGCTAGGGTGCGTGGGTTTTGGGGGTGGTTTCTTTAGGCGTTGCATGCATTATGTTGGGGAGTGTGGGTGATCTAATACTGCATGCATTGGGGGAAGAACGTTATATGGTGTGTGTGCTGGCACTGTATGCATTGTGGAAAGAAAGATGGGTTTTGCTGGGGCACTGAATGCGGTGGTAAAAATATGGTGTTGTCTGCCACTGCATGCGAGCAAGGAAGTTAGAGGGAATTTGAATGGGGGGCAGTCAGCAATGCGCCCCCTTCCTCGCCACAGCCCTTGACCCAGGACTACAGCGACAAAGACACAGGATGAAAAGGTGTGTGTGTTCTGGCACTGTGTGTACTGGGCAGAAGGGAGAACACCCGGCGTGCTCTGTTACTGCGGGCAAAGGGTGGGGGCGTTCTGGTCCTGGACCCAGTGAGGTGTTTTATGGCACCACAGGAATGAGACACACAAACGTGACATTGAGGTGAAGGCGCTAGAGCAGACGTCTTCAACCTTTACGTAAGCTAGAGCTACTTGTAGTGGAGGCCAACAGTGAAGAGCTACTAATGGGCGATATCGGGGTGGAGATATCTATAAACCTCTGAATTTTTACCCATTTTTTTTGGCCCGGTTATTTCCCCTCTATAAAAAGATGGAATAACATATGCCTTCACGATTATATTAAAAACTTCAAAAACTTCTTTGTTGCATTATTATTTATTAGTAGCTGTCTCAAAAAGACAGATATTTGTTGGACTACCACACAAATATCCTGTAATTTGTGTGCTCCTTCCTTTGCGTTTTATGCAGGCTTTTTACATGCTAGGCACACTATTGTTTTCCAAATGTGCATTTCACACTTCCATTAAAAAAAACAAAAGTAATTTCCAAATTGAAAAATGCTGCTTGTGTTCACTAGTTTTCTTTTAAATGTTTTTTTTGTCAGACACAACACATATAATGTTATTTTGTGTGCCCCTCTTTGTTTTAGCAGCGGTTATATTTATAAAGATGGTATATGCTTGTCAAACTGGTTAATCACAAATAAATGCTTCTGTTGTGCTGACAGTAGTTTTTAGGAAATTAAACAGTGGGTTCATGGGTGGCAACTTTTAATTTTCACTACAGGGGCAGAAATATCCCCACCTTCGCCCTGAATATAAGCAAGCAACCAGCCCAACCCATACCCTGGCCAAACACAATAACCCTTTTTTTATGAGGCATTGCAAAAAGTCATACGATTAACAACCTGTAGTTTTGAATATATAACATCTCAGCATCGATCTGTCAACCTGCTGAGCTACCCTGAGAGGGTTCTACTGTACAGCATGTCTGTGGATCACTTGTTGTACTAAAAGTGGGTGTACCTGGTCATGGAGCGATTTAAAGTGGAAATGTACAGTGTGGAGTTTGGAAAGAAGCCACATGAAAGAAATTGCACCATTTTGTAAATATTATTTTGAACATTTCCAGGCGAGCGGCAGTGCTACTGTGATATTTTCATTGCGTGGCCACAATTATCCTGATCCTGCCCCAGCCCTTCCGACATCTCTGGCAAACAAGAGTAGCTTGCTTAAGCAAGACAGTGTCGTGGGGGCGCACAAGGCCAACTGTGGTAGTACAGGTGGTCTGCAGAAGCAGAACTGATACTGACATCTGTCATCATATTTACAAGCAGCTCCACATGGCACTGCAGCCAAGCTTCCCACACACAGTTGGGACAACCAGGGTTCGATCCTGAACATGGAAACTAGACACAAAACACACTAGAATGTGTTTATTTTAAGGTACAAATTCTGGGGGGGATAAAAGCTATTATATCCCCCCACTTAAAATTGTGGGGGGGATTTGTCCCCCTGATCCCCCGCATGTCCTACGCCCATGCTTGAAAGCATGCAAAGGGATCACCCCTAGCCATAGCATTGCACCACGCACCTATAGCACCACTGAAGTTATGCCTCTCAGCATCGGAACATCAATGTTGTAATGGCATAACACCAGCAGTGTGGTACCAAATCTGCCTGGGCCGAGGGACACCTAAAACCTGGCCTCACCCAGGACATGTCAATTACTGTTGAAGGCATTAATGGGGCATGTCTACTTGCAGGGTCGAGCTCACCTTTGCACATTGCAGTCACACAGACTATCTGCATGTATGCTGTTAATTGTGTACTTCAATCACAATGCAAAGTAATTTGTGTGATATGAACAGGCCGCTCTAGAGGTGAACAGTAACAGGACCCCATTCGTCCCCCCATACAGGTGATGCCGGCTATCCCCTGAAGAGGTGGCTCCTCACCCCTGTACGGAACTCACAGAACAGGCACGAAGAGGAATACAATCGTGCACATACCCGTACCCGCATTGTGATCGAGCAGACTTTTGGCCTTTTAAAGACACGGTTTAGGTGCATTAGCAGGTCTGGTGGCGCTCTGTTGTATGGCCAAGATCACCATGGCATGTGTCATGCTGCACAATATGTGTATCAGACGGAATGTGCCACTGCCTCATGACGTTGAAATAGAAGCACCTGATGAGGATGATGATGGTGATGAGGACGGAGGTGAAGGGGATGCAGGTCATGCAAGAGGGGATGGCCAGGAGGGACGTGCTGTGAGACAGCATCTGATCAACCAAATATTCTGAGTAACATGGATTCGTACTGTCACATGGATATGGGTAGTAATGCACTGGTGTCTGTTTGGAAGCGCACAATGGACCATGACGTCAATAAAGTACACATACACAATGAAGAAGTCCAAGCCTGTGTTTTGTTCAAACACCAGTGTATTAAGGAACGTAAAGAAGAAAATGTGCATGTCCCCAAACATCCCACCACCCTTCCCCCACCCCCCACAACAGTCCCATAACACCCTTCCCCCCACCCCCACAACAGTCCCATAACACCCTTCCCCCACCCCCCACAACAGTCCCATAACACCCTTCCCCCCAACCCCCACAACAGTCCCATAACACCCTTCCCCCACCCCCACAACAGTTCCACATGTGTCTGCCACAATGTTTCCCTCCAGCCATGCACACGTAGGCTTCACCATGCACTCCCTATTGGCCATTGCCAACACCAGCATTGGGAGGCTGCGTAGACGTGCGCCTGGTGGTGCGTGAGGAGCGGCGGGGGGGGCTTGTCTGCCTCGAACTGGCGGATGAGGATGTGTCAGACTGTCCTGGTGGTGTTGGTGGTGGGAATTGGCGGTCCAATGCGTCCGCTATCCTTGTGAGGACCTCCCTGACTCGGATGATCTCCCCACACAGCCTGTCTGTACATGCCTCCATCCCCTTCCTGGAGTGCCTTGCTGTCTCCGTAATCTCTGCCCTGAGACGGGCAGCCTCCTCCACATGCTGCCCAACCAGCACAGTTATTTCTTGTTGCTGCTGGCTGATGCTGGCCAGGTCGAGGGCAGTGTTGGGTTCTGGTGGTGTGGCTGCTGTGGCCTGTGATGGTACCAGGTCAACAGATGAAGCCACCGGGGGGCTACTAAAAGCTCCCATGTTCTCATCGCCAGTGGCATTGGACCCAGATGTGTGCTGTGGTGATGGCTTGGAGGTTCCAGGGGGGGTTGGGGTGTGCATCTCCATGTGGAAGTCGGTTGGGTCCTCCACATCTGATAGTGGGGCAGTGGCTGCCGCCTCTCCTGCAGAACTAGCTGGAGCTGAGGGTGGGCCCTCTGTGGCTGGGATCGGTGGTGGTGGGTTAACCTCCAGAGGTGGGGCAGTTGTTGGTGGTGTGGCAACTTGTGTCTTGGAAGTGGCGCTCCACCGATGTTTCGCACTCTGCATCTGGACCCTTCTGCCTTTGCCCCTTGATGTTGTGGGGGTGTCCTCGGTGTCCAAACCCCTTTGTTTCTTATGCGCAGGGGGTGCCTGTGATGCATTGCCAGCATCCTCACTGTCTGTATGTGAGCATGTTGGGGAGAAGAAGGGGGATCTCATTGGTTACGGTTCGATGTACTTAATGCAGTATACATCAATAATGCAGTTGTGGCCATTTTGACTACATTGTAAAGGATGCAGGTGATGTGTCAGTTCAGTGGCTCATCCATGCATGGTTGTGTGTTGCACCTGTCTCTGGTGATGTGTGCATGTGTGTGTGTTTGGGTCTGACACTGACATGGCCACGGTGTGATGCATGTGTGGATGTTTGGCCATCCATGAGGTGATTCTGGGCTCACATTTGGGGGGACCAGTAGATTCACATTGCTGCTTTCATGTGTACACTCACCTCCATCTGAAGTGGTTGCCACGCCATGCTCCATCGTGCCGACTCCCTCTATGCATTCCACTCAAATGAGGTTGGCGCATGTCTCCTCCCATTCTTTAAGTTTTATGGGTGACCCAGATCCACCTGCTGTGGCAATGTTGTGGTTTTCGGCAAGGATGCTTCTCACCCGGATTCTCAGATCATCCCACCTCTTTCGGCACTCACGCACCTTGCGGGTGGTGGTGCCCACAGCACTGACTTTCAATGCAACCTCAGCCCAGATTGCCTTTTTTTTCATGAGTGTCTCCCGCCGCATGTTGCAGCAAAGAACACGGCGGCATTGTCAGCTAGGGTCTGGGTCAGCATTATTAGCTCCTCTGAGGTAAATTTTTCTTTCCACTGCCAGTCGGTGGTTTTTTCAATGCGTTGGGCATGTTGAGGGTGTCCCTGATGATTTTCAACTGCAACTTACTCCAAACAGGTCCAGGGGGCAGAGGATGGCAATGGATTGTGTTTTTAAAGATGTCCGCCGTGCTCTTTCCCGTTCCTGTGCGATGACGCTATTTCCGGTTCCGCAATTTAACGGTCACCGCTAATAGCGGTGACCACTATTTGCATGCAGCGTGAGGGCGGAGGTGCTATCTGCACTTTCGTTGAAGGCGGTAAGAGACCTTTTGGGGTCTTTAGCGGCATGGCGGTAGGGTCATTACCGGCATGGCGCTATGCTCGTGTCCGTGTACTCGTAATGGTACGCTATTAGCGCCCTCTTGTGAGGGCCGACACGTTAAGAACGCCATGCCGGTAATTTGAGATTTTTAGCGCACAATGTGTAATGAGGCCCTATATGTTGGCAGCACTATACGAGAACTGAGAACAAGAATTATGGAACACCTTGGAGATTTGCAAATCAGCCCTAGCACGACATTGTCAGAAAGAACATGCCAAGGACAAGAAGGAGGGAATCAAGTTCTTCTGGGCAAAACACATCAAACTGGACGCAAGATCAGGTGATCAGGAAAAGAAACTGTGCCAACAGGAGGCTAAAACAATATACAATCAAAGATCTATCACAGAAGGTCTTAATACAGACAATGAAATGCACTATTTAACACACAAAAAACATTTAGTCCTGAAATCAGCATAACCACAAAAAGAGAGGTTAAGTTTAACTACAAAGGATATTTAGACAATTTGTCACAGCAGTATTTATACCATTAAGGATGATGTGTGAACAGAGCCATCAGAATAACAAAACCTGTTTTGTCTCATTCACAGACTAATTACCTAAAACCAGAAATGTATTAACTGAAAAAAATGTATAAGATGATTTTGATTCAAACTGGAGATATCCCAATGGACAATTAGAAAAGGTAATTGAACACAACCTAAACATATAAATGCACCATCAATATAAACGCTTTCGAAACTGACATTGATTTAACTTACAATTCCATAGGTCCCATCAAGGAACGCTCCGAATAAATCTTTCAGTTGAAAACTACAATACGACCAGAGCAAACCAGCCAAATTATTTAACTGACACAACTATTTCCCAGAAAATGTTTACGAACTGACCAATAGGTAAGATTTACTCTGGCCTATGAATGCTACCAGAAATGCTATGACCTGATACATAATAAACTTAACCTTCTACAACTAACACTACTTTACTTGTCATCCTTCCCTCCCTCTCCACCACAGATCGATCAAGCTTCTTCTCTTAGCATTAGGCTGTTTTAAATATACTGCATCTGTATATGTGATTAACAAACTGCTTATTGAGTAAAAGAGAATGTATATGATTAAGCTAACCGTGAATGCATGACAATTGTGAATTGACATTGAATGTCACATGAATCCCTTTTGTGCAAATCTTGCGAATGAGTGTACATATAGAACTACACACCCACTACTGTACACAAAGTATACCTTTGCCTTGAGAAAGCCCGGGTAAGGGCAAAACTACTGCACATGCTGTCAAACGGATTATGTTGGCACCTATCTCATTATATTACAAAGACTTATATGCAACTATTAAGAAATTAAAATAGTGATTAACAAACCACTTGTCGAAACCTCAGTTTGTTAATCAACATTCTGTAGAAGCTGGGCACAAACAACCTAACACAACCACCTTTGGTCTGTGAAATCACTGACTGGCCGGTGAATACCAGTCACTGTTAGATTCTGCTGCCGGTCCACAATACTGGAATAATTTCCAATATAAATAATACCAACTCAGAAAAGAGAGGCAATTCTTCCCTGTCTCTGGATCTGAAAGGCAGGTGGACAGGACAATATTCACCAACCTTTTACCCATCATAAAGAGGTCGTCATAAGAAATCTGAGAGGATCTCTGTATGTTGGCTGTGGTACTAAACTCCTCAAAAAATAATGCCATATAGAGGTCCTCATAAAGAATCTGAGATTTCTTATGAGGACCTGGTAGGTTGTCATTCGTACTGCACTTGTCCAACAAAATGCTTGTAATCCAATGTAATTTCATATCTGCCTTAGGTTTTCATTGTTGGAAAAAGTTTGGGCTCCGAATATTTTGTGTATGCCGGTCAAGTATTTCTATCTCTGTTGGAGGGATTGAAATTTAAAATAACATCACAGGGTCATGAATGACCTTGATATGCATTGTGCATTCCCCTGCTCCCAAGCAAAACATGGCTGATGCACATTTCAAAGCACATCCCGTTTCTGAATTGAATTTGGGATACACTTTGAAATGGGTATGTGACCATTTCAAAGCTGGGGCACCTTAGTGATAATTCTTTTTTGAGGAGCCAGAGGGAGTTGGGCTACATTTGGGTTACTTTCCTGACTCATTGGATTATAGGTAGATTTCCTTTTCTGGGTACTGATACAATACAAGTAATAGTAATTATTTATTTGTACAGCCCTTATAGACAAGTGAAGTGCTTCAAAGCGCTTCAAGGTGGGAAGGGAGTGTTAAGACGGATTTCTGAACTCTGTCCTGGTGGCGCAGAAGTTCAGAAGGCCAGCCTAATTACTTGGAACAGGGTAACCTCTGGACGAGCCAGACCAATCAAGGTAGCGATCGCGGCGGTCAAGACTAGGTCTCAAGAGGGGTGAGGGTGACTGAAAGCCCGCAATGAGCACACAAAGCAAGATCACTTACAAACTACTCCAAAGAGTTGTTATATTAAAATATATACACATTTATTTCAAGGCCTTTAAAACAATGACTGTAGCGAGACAATCACAATATAACGATAGTAAACCAACACATACCATATCAACACAATATATATACAAATACGACAGTCGCAAGCGTTAGAGGCACGAAATGTGTAGTCCACCTGCAAGGGAAGGAAAACAGGCAGTGCGATAATGCTTTAGACTCAGTTCGCCTTCAGAGGCACCTAACTAGATGGAAGTCCGAGCCCTGCGAAGAGTGGAGCCTTGTGCTCAAAGTACCTGCACACGCTGGTGCCAACGGGCAAAAGGAGAAGCTCTTCGGAGGAAGTCAGGCAGTTCGGGTTAGTGCACAACAGAAGAAGAACAGGTTCCGCGACTCAAGCGCAGCCTCCACAGTGAGCAGAAGCAGAGCGCGAGTACGGACAAAAGGGTGCTGTTTTTACACAGCGGGGAAAAGCAATGGGCTACTGCAGGAGGGCGACCAGATCCTAGCTATAGTACTCACCGGTCCCCGATGCAAGCAGACCCAGGCTTCTCCACGTTAGTTTCAGCAGCTGGCAGGTTCAGAAGAGCCGGGAATGCCTCGTCGTCTTGTAGAGAAAAAAGACGTCCCAATCGAAGAAACCTGCACAGTTTTGTCACCACAGCAGGGCAACGGAGCGGCCGTGTGTATCCGAGCCAAATGTACACTACTCACTTCAGACTTGGGAACGCCAAGTGTACGAAGCGTGTGAGAGTGACCAGGACTCGAAATACAACACAACCTGGCGGCGGTTACAGAGCAGGACTCCCGTGTAAGCTGGTCAGTCAACTGGATGGCCCAGAGACGCTTCCGAAGGCTTACTGGCAGGAGATGATGAGGTCGCCGAGAATAGCTGTTCCCGCTATTCCAAAGGTCGAAGTACCAGTACAGGCCTTCTGGTTCGATCAAAGGTGAAAAGGGTTTCACAAGGCGACAGCAGTGCAGAGGAGGAGTCCTTCAGCGGGTCACCAGCGATTCCTCGGTCCAGCCTCTTGGTTGCAGGATACTTGGCTCCTGTATTCCTTTGTTCGTGAGAACTCAGGAGATCGACATGGTAGTGGTGTTTCCAGCCCCCTCTTATCCACGGTTCCCTTCGCGCCAAAACGGAGGGGAGCCAATGGGAGATCCGCTCATCAACACACACACCATTCTTGGACCAATCACGGACCACGGTGGTCCCAGGCATTCACACCACCCTAGACTCTCTGGCACCCAGGATGTGTATTGGGACCAGACATCCCAGCCCACACCCTGGAGGCACACAAAAGACATGTAGAAGCCCGCGAAAGCATCCGTGTTTCGCGGGAAAGTACATGCCCAAATAAGGAGGGCCCCGGGTCGGCTCGACCTGGGGAAGGTGAAGGGAGCAAGACGGTCAGCGGACAGGACAAAGGAGCCTCGTGGTCTGGCCATTTTGGGAGCCAGGCCACCATTTTGGGTTCAGCGCGAAAAACGCGCTTAGAACGCCAAAAGGAGCTCAAAATACACAAAACGATCGCTGCCACCATTCCAGTCCCTGAATGACTTGCACCGATCAAATACAATCCTAAACGAGTATCTAGGGCCTGTAGAAGGCTAGAGACCCAAGAGAGCTGTAACTTAGCTTACAGTGCCCTCTTGTGTCATGTTGCACTAAAGCCGCAACATGATAAAAGAAACTACGGGAAACAGCATTCCCCGGTACTGACTGTCTTAAGGGCATGTCAGTTTCCCCATAAGAAAAGGAGCGAAAGCCCAGAGGAGTGCGGCAGAAGGCTGCACTTCTCTGGCAAAGTCGAGAACAAGGTGAAAAACAACAGCAAAAAGTTTAGGGGTTGCCACATGGAAGGAAAATTACCTACAATTACGAAATCTTTCCTAACACTCGCCCCTCCCCGACTATGGACAGGGGGAACTAATCCACCCCTGGATGAGTCTCTTGTTCAGGTCGGTTAAACATTCTGGACAACCCATCAGCATTGCTATGTTGGACACCTGGCCTATGCTCAATAGTGAAGTCGAAGCCTTGTAGACTTATGGACCACCTAAGCAACTTTGGATTCTCCCCCTTCATGTTCATTAGCCACTTTAACGGCTTATGGTCAGTTTGCACAGTGAAGTGGGTCCCACAGAGGTAGGGCCTCAGCTTCCTTAGGGCCCACACAACAGAGAAACATTCTTTCTCTACCGTGGACCACCTGAGCTCTCTGTCCTTAAGCTGGCGACTAATAAAACCGATAGGGTGTTCCTTACCCTTCTCATCTACTTGTGATAGTACAGCTCCTATCCCAGTGTCAGAGGCGTCCGTCTGCACGATAAAAGGTCTTTGATAATCAGGGGCCCTAAGGACAGGGGCCTGGCACAAGGAGTCTTTTAAGCCATTGAAGGCCTTCTCACACTCGTCGGTCCAAGTTACCTTCTTGGGTTTCTTCGGAGTTGTGAGGGCAGTCAGAGGAGCAGCTATGGTGCCATAGTCTGCTACAAAATTGCGGTAATACCCCGTGAGTCCTAAGAAGGCTCTCACTTGGGTCTGCGTAGTGGGGGTAGGCCAGTCTTGTACTGCTTGTACTTTACTGGGTAGAGGCTGTATCCTCCCTCCACCTACTTCATGTCCAAGGTAAACCACTGAGCCTTGTCCAATCTGGCATATACTAGCCTTTATGGTCAAGTGGGCTTTCTGAAGAGCCTGGAGCACAATCCCGAGGTGTTTCACATGGTCTTCCCAGGTGGCACTGAAAACTGCTATATCGTCCAGATATGCAAGACAGAATTCGTCCAACCCATTCAACACATGATTCTCAAGCCTCTGGAAAGTGGCAGGGGCATTCTTCAACCCGAACGGCATTACCCGGAATTGGTAAAGGCCATCTGGAGTAGAAAATGCTGTCTTCTCCTTGGCATGCTCTGCTAAAGCTATTTGCCAATAGCCAGCAGTGAGGTCAAACGTGCTGAGGTACTTGGAGGCACCCAAAGTATCCATCAGCTCATCTGTTCGAGGCAAGGGGTGTGCATCTGTCTTGGTGACAGCATTCAGAGTCCTGTAATCCACGCAGAACCTCAATTCAGAAGTGCCTGCCTTTGGAACCAAAACCACAGGGCTGGACCAAGGACTACTAGAGGGTTCAATCACCCCAAGGTCTAACATCTTGTTGACCTCGGTCTTAATATAAGACCGTACTTTGTCTGACATCCTGTATCCCCTACTTTTGGTAGGTACACTGTCTCCTGTGTCAATGTTATGTTTGCACCAAGGTGTCAAACCAGGCGACTGTGAAAACAGGAGGGAAAACTGCCTTAGCAAACTTTTCACCTCAGCCTGCTGATCAGAAGTCAGGTGAGGGGCCACTCGGACACCCTCAAAGGAGCTATCTGAAGGACCGCTCTGGAACAGGTCGGGGAGAGGTTCAGACTCCTCTTCCTCAACATCTGAAGCCAGTAGCAGTGCTGCGATTTCGACTCTTGGGACGAAAGCCTTCAGCCTATTCACGTGAAACACTTTTGGAGCCTGTCCAGGCCTTCCATGGTCCACTAAATAGTTAACCTCACCCAGGGGCTCCACCACTGTGTAAGGGCCTGACCATTTGTCCTGTAAAGCTCGAGGCCTTATGGGATTCATGATCAGGACTTGCTGACCAGGTGTAAAGTTGATGAGGGAAGCTTTCTGGTCGTACCAATGTTTCACCAGCGCTTGCCCTGCCTTCAAGTTATCACTAGCCAAGCCCATCAGAAGTACCATCCGTTTTCTGAGCCCTAGCACATAATCAACTACGTTGGTAGTAACAGGGGGAGTGGGCATCTCCCATCCCTCTTTGACAATGGCTAAGGGTCCCCGTACGGGATGACCGAACAGAAGTTCGAAGGGGCTGAAGCCAACACCCTCCTGTGGTACCTCTCGGTAGGCAAACAGTAAGCATGGTAACAGAAGATCCCATTTTCTTCTCTGAGGCTCCTCCAGAGCCCCAATCATGCTCTTTAACGTTCTGTTGAAACGTTCCACCAGACTATTGGTCTGGGGGTGGTATGCAGAAGAGAACTTGTAGGTGACCCCACATTCTTTCCACATAGCCTGCATATACTTCGACATAAAGTTGCTGCCACGATCCGACACAACTTCTTTAGGGAAGCCAACCCTAGTAAATATGCTGAGTAAAGCTTTTGCAACTGACTTGGCAGTTACAGTTTTCAATGGGATGGCCTCAGGATACCTGGTTGCATGGTCGACCAGCACCAGGATAAACCTATTGCCTGAGGATGTTTGCGGGTCAAGGGGACCAACGATGTCGATCCCTACCCTTTCAAATGGTACCCCCACAACTGGGAGCGGTACCAACGGAGCTTGGATTGTCGCGCCAACCTTACCAGACAACTGGCAGGAGGTACAACTCCTGCAATGACTTTCTACTTGCACCCCCATCTTGGGCCAGTAGAAGTGCATGGATAACCTTTGCTTGGTCCTCTTCATACCAAGGTGACCAGCAAGGGGAACTTCATGCGCCAACTGCAGGAGGAAGGGCCTACCAGCAAGGGGAACCACCAACCTCCTATGGTCTCCTTCTGTAGACTCTGTGGGCTCGCTATACAGGAGTCCACCTTCCCAATAAATCCTATGCGTCCCAGGAGGTTCACCCTCAAGCTGGGCGCAGGCCTGTCTCCTTAGGCCTTCCAGAGATGGGCACTCACGTTGGCCTTTACTGAATTCGTCCCTATCAGGACCTCCTTCAACTAACAAGTCTTTTAGTTCAGGATGATCATTGGGGTCGAATACTTCAGGCATCGCCACCTCCTCGTCAGGCCAGGGCGATTGACCAACTTCCTCCACCGCAGTGGTAGGCGAGCTCAGGGGAATATTCTCTTTCCCTCGTCGTGACTTGTCGACTCCTTTCGCCTTGGGTTTCCCCTTCGGCTGGGGCGGCGTATTGGACTTGGCCAATGCTGCCCGTGCTTGAGACCGTGTGTAGGGTCTTTCGGCAGTGTCTCCTACGAGCCCTAAAGCTCTGAGATCATTACCTAACAAGACCTTTCCCGGGACGTTTCTCTGAATGCTCACTGGAATCCTGACTGCTGAACCATTTAAAGTAAGATTTACAGGTATTACTGGAAACATACGGAGGGGGCCGTCAGCCAACTTAGTGGGCATCAGAGTAGCTCTGGCAACTTCCTCTGAGTCTACCAAGGTAGAATCCACTACAGTGCGACTGCACCCACTATCCCTAAGAGCTGGAGTATCTACTCCATTGATCAGCACACTGTCTTTAAAGTAGTGCTTGGTATTATCCGGAATCCTAGCATAAGCCTCTGCGACTTTAGGCTCCCAGGAACCCAGGGACACTAAAACTACCTCAGCCTCTATCCCGCTGGGAAATGAGTCTGAGGAGAAGGATGCTCCTGTAATCTCTTCTTCCTCGTAGGAGGAGAAGGCCAGATTAGCGGAGTGGACCCCCAAAGGTCTAACCTTACAACGGGGATCCCCCTTCACGTGGTCAGTTGCTCCACAAGCAAAACAAGATCCATTGGGTCTGTTTACATAGGGAGGCTTATTGTAACCAGAGTTTTGTTTCGGAGGCTGACCTCCACTACCCTGTGAGTTCTCTTGTGTCCTACCCTTATTTTTCTTTTTGTGGCCCTTATGGGAATAAGATTTAGCAGATTCTCCACCCTCCATATCTTTGGACTTTTTCCCTTCCTCCTGCTTACCAGGATGAGTTTTGTCCTTATGGGACACTCGATGTGACACCCATAAGTCTGCTGCAATGGCCAGCTTCTTAGGATCTATCTCCTTCGAATCGGCCAAATGCTGCTTAAGCTCCGGGGAAGAAGAAGCAAAAATGTGTTCCAGCATGACAAGATTTATCATGCCTTCGAAGGTAGAAACCTTATGACCTTCGACCCAGCCAGTTAAGTTTTTCAAGGATTCAGTGACATAAGATACCCAAGTACCACCTTCCTTTTTCTTATACTCTCTGAAACGTTTCAAATATTGGACCCGAGTCTTCCCAAACTTTAAAATGAGAGTTTGCTTTAACATTGCGAAATCAGCTCGCTCAGCTTTCGACATTTCCATAATGGCACTACAGCCAGAATGGGGCAGTCTGCTGAGTAACCAGGCAATCTTATCAGCATTGTCAACTTGTTGAACTTCGCATGCATACTCAAACGCATTCAGCCAGTCCATAATGTCATTCCTTTCTTCATACACACTGAGCAGATCTTTCGGAAACCGTGGATGAGAGGAGGCCCCAGGCCCATGTCCAGGACCCTTCGACCCATTTGCAAACTGAAGCTTGGCCAGTTCCAACTGGTGATCCCTGTCTTTTTGTTTTTCTGCCTGTTCGATTTTTAGTTTGGCTATGCTGAATTCAAGCTCCTGCTGCCTAAACCGCAGCTCTTGCTTCTTGAATTCAAGCATAGCCTCCCCATCAGCACTGGCAGAGGAAACATTAGACATCTCGTCCTCCCTGTCCTCGTGGTCGTGATGGATCAGTGCAGCGGCAGAACCGTCGGTTCTACCAGTGAGAGCAGCCCCACCACCTTCTGCACTGTCCTCAGAAGTTATAGCGTCAAGCTGCGCTTCTTGCCACGCCACGATTCTTTGGATCATTTCCAATTTCGTGCCTTGAGAGGAAACACCTCTATCCGCACACATCTTCTTCAATGTTTCTGATTTGGAAGCATTTAAAGTTAACAAGGTATTTGTTTCCATACTGTTAGATAGGACTATGGCCTTTTTAAAGTTATACTACAACAATTCACTACGTGTCCTGGTTGGAATAACCTGAAATGCCTTAGTTCGTGCGCAACACTGGATACCTTCAGTCGTATCCCACCGCTGTACACCAATTTGTTAAGACGGATTTCTGAACTTCTGCGCCACCAGGACAGATTTCAGAAATCCATCTTAACAGGGAGCAAGGGAATACAGCAGTCATTCTTAGGCCTTGAGGTTTCAGAATGATCTAACAAAAAGTAACTAGTGTACTAGGCCTGACGACATTTCTCCTAGTGCAAGTGCATGAAGTGTTTCAGGCGCAACCAGATTAGGGAGGGGAGACAAAGGGGGGACAAGACAGAACTTACTAGGCCTAGTGAATTCAAGTCATGCAAGTGTACAGACGGAAGTGCAAGGGAGAGCGGAGGGGGAACAAGTGCACTCAGTCCAGCAGGCCCCTGGGTTAAGTGCAGAGAGGTCACCCCTCTCATAGGAACAAATGCTGGAAATGCAGTTGTACTGAGCAAAGTGCAGAGGCCCAGAGGCAAGTGCAAAGACTAGCAGGGGAGCTTGGGACCTGAGAGGCTCTGGAGGTGAACCAGGTGACCAGTCAGCAAAAGCTGAACAGAGTTAGAGGAGAGATGAAGGAGTGAGGCGGAGAGAAAGAGAGAGGAGGTTAGCAGGGGAGAGGGAGTAAGAACGAGGAAGAGAAGAGGAAGGTCTTGAGGAGTTACCGGAACTTAAGGAGCTCCGCCTCAAGGTGGACAGGGGATTTTTTTGAGTGGAATGTAGTTGGGGTTTTTAAAGTGCAATGAAATTTATCATGATTGTAATATCTGAGTAGCTAGTCTCTAGCGTGGGTTGAGGCACAGAGTTTCCGTCCACACTACATTAATTGTGTATTTATGTCTGCGTTAGTTTGAGGTTGTATGCATTAATTTTAGTGTTTTAAGACTGTATTATATGTGTGTGATTTATACAATAAAATTGAATTATATATTTTTAACAGAGCATCTCTGGGTATGGTCCGTTGGTATTTAGGTCTTTGGCTGTAATCATCAGTTGAGGCACTTATCTGATACCCTTCCTTTTGTATAATTAGTGTTTAGTACCCATGAGGTAAGAAGGCTGTATTCCTCATGTGGGGTTAGCCGTTGTGAGATTAGCAGTAACAATGACAACACACTGAGGTCCTCATAAGAAATCTGAGATGAGCGCTGAATTTTGTCAGTGGTACTGCACCTCTTATTGCTTGTAATGCAATGTAATGCTCAGATCCCAGGGTTTTAATATCTGCCTTATGTTTTAATTGTTGGGAAAACGTTTGTGTTCTGAGTGTGTTGTCCACGTCGTTTAAGCATTTCTATCTCTGTTGGAATGATGGAAATTAAAAATAGCATTGCAGCGTCAAGAATGACCAGGAGATGCTTTATGCAATTGCCTACTCTCAAAACACGACTTATGCGCATTTGAAAGCACATCCCCTTTCTGAATTTGGGATGCAATTCTAAATGGGTAGAAATGCCTTTTGTCCTACTGCTTTGTGGAATTGCATAAAATGTGGGGGAAATGGTGTCAGAATGTGTTCATCTATGACTGTGAAGCAATGTCAAATGTCTTTTGTGGACATCGGCACTGCGCCAAAAAAATTAGCTTCATTGAGAGCAAAACTAAAATGTAGGACAACTACAAGCAGCCTGCCATTATACATACAACTAACAGATGTACCCCCCACTTGCGCTATTGCTCCTTTCTCCCTTGTGCTGTCTCTCCTCCCCCCTTTTGCTGTCCGTCCTTGTTAGGGAGATTTCTCACACAAGTGCCTAATTCCCTTTACCTTAGAGCCCTCCAGCTCTTTTGCTATATTTTGGGGCTTTGAACTTTTCATTTTCAATGTGTTTTACTTTTGTGTTCTTTGGTTATGGAGTTTTTAAAGCAACTCCAGTGGCATCCTCTTTTTCTATGTGTCACACAGCACCTTCAGTGCAGTGGCACAGGGCTGTCATTCAGACTCCTCAAGGTTTAAATACCTTTTCTGAGATTGACTACTGTCTCCCAGGGCATGCAAAGTTAAATTGACTTTACTAGTCTCTTTAAATTTACTGACCCAGCCCACCCTAAAGAGTCCTAGAGGTGTTGCTTAGCTTCCCCTGAGTCAAAACACTCATGTAACATTAAAATGTTAAGTGTGTGAAACTTTCCTCAACTACGTAGGCTTGTCCTTCCCTAAACATTCATCAAACGTTTTGCCTAACCAAATTCTTTAAGAATCTGTGGCAAAGACTTAACCGTTATATACCAGAACTGTGCTATCCTATACAAAAGACTCTGAACCATTGACTTTGGCCCATACCTGTTGAGAAGAATTGCTGGTTGTATTTAACTGAAACCCGTTGCCCTGCCTATGAATGTATTTTGCCTGTCTATTCTTATAACCTTGTCTTTTCCTCCCTTTTCTAAGTATCTGAAGTGACATTTTGCTCCTACTTAATTTTTGAGCTAAACTTGTTCACTTACTTACCGGTTGGATTTTTGTGGTGTATTAGTGTGTGATATTGAGCTGCTTATGCTAGTGTAATGTTTTATAAATGATTGAGTACATAAATATATATTCTTTTACTAAGAAACCTTGAGTAAGTGTTTACTTGAATCACTGTATTGGTTGATCCTTTGTGTAACTTGTTCTACAGCTCACTAAACTCTTGAGATAAGTCTGGCTGCTAAGCCATCGCTACCACTTTACTGTGTAGTACAGGCTTGTACCAAAGGTGAAATTGTGCTTACACTTGTAGTCCTAATTGCCTGTAGTGTTCCCAAAGAGTACTGCCGGTGATTCTGCCTAAAAACTCCTCCCCCTTGTGCTTACCTCCTCCCCATTGTGCTTTCCCTCCTCCCCCTTTGTGCTGCCCCACTCTCTTTGCACTGTGCCTCATCCCTCACTAGCGCTGTCCTTCATCACCCCTTGCGCTGCAGCTCAATCTTTTTTGCACTGTCGGTGCTTTACCTGTGCGCTGGTGCTCCTTCCCCTGTGTGCTGATGCTCCGTCACCTGTGCGCTATTGCTCCTTCCGCTGTGTGCTGTTCCTCCTTCCTCGCATTGTCTTGTTGCTCCTTCCCCCATTGTGCTGTTGCACCTTCCCCATTGCTCTGTCGCTCTGTCCTCCCGATAGCTATGCTGCTCCCACCCCTTGCACTGTTACTCCTTCCCCTTGTGCTGTCACTCCTTCCCCTTTGTGCTGTCGCACCTTCCCCTTGCTCTGTTGCTCCATCCGTCTTGTGCTGTCGCTCTTTCCCCTTGTTCTGTCACTCCTTCCCCTTGTGCTGTCGCTCCTTCCCCATTGCTCTGATACTCTTTCCTGCTTACTCTGTCACTCCTTCCCCCTGTTGATCTGTTGCTCCTTCCCCCTTGGTCTGTTGCTCCCCCTGCTTGCTCTGCTGCTCCTTCCCCACATGCACGGTCACTCCTTTCCCACTTGCTCTGTCACCCCATTCCCCCTTGCTCTGTCGCTACTTCTTCCCCTTGCTTTGTTGCTCCTTCCCCCACTTGCTCTGTCGCTCCTTCCCCACTTGCATGGTCGCTCCTTTTACGCTTGCGCTTTCCCTCCTTCCCTTCTTGTGCTGTCGCTCCTTCCACTTAGCCCTGTCCCTCATTCCCCCTTTTGCTATTGCTCCTTGTCCTCCATTTGCACTGTCACTCTTTCCCCCCATTTGCACTCCCACTACTTCCTTCAAATGTTGTACAATGCTCCTGTGAAATGTTGCTGGCCTAGCGTTCATCGATTGGATTTTTGTATTCTCCCTCGTGTTTCCATTAATTTCTTATACCTTACCCCACAGTGACATTGCTTCCCTCAACCCCCTTCATTCCCTCCCATGCTTTCATGTCTTCTTCCCTGTGCTGTCATTCATCATTCCTTCCCTCCATGCTAAATGTAAAATGCAATAAACTACAAATGCCATTGGCATTGCCAATGTTTGTTAGCAGAAGTTTTAGAATGTGTGAAGTTCAAATCTTTGGTATAATTAATTATTTGTAGAATCTGGTAGTCAGCTGTGACTAAATATGTCCTGTCATTGCACAACAGGTTGCATGGATCTTTAAAAAGACCTTTAAAGTGAGTATTTGTGGGAAAGGTTAGTCTTCCTGATTGTCCATGTTCTGTGATGAAAGCCTTTCTGTTGTTTAATCACACTTCGAGAAGGTCCCCTCCCCCAGTGGATGGGCCGCAGGTTGGGCGGGGCAGGAGACGCCAAGAAGACTGGCCGCTGGAAACTGGCTGAGGGTGTGGTGACACGACCACAGCCAGGACAATGGGAACCACCATGGGGGCCTCAGCAACAGCGCCAAATGGCACTGTTAAAAGGGACTAGGGGAGTGAGGTAAGAGCAGCAGCTCTCCTGCTTCAGATCCTGATCCCGCTGAACGCCTCCTGAACCTTCCTGGAACACGTGCCTGCCGACCGCTCCTGGGGAACCTCTGCCATGCTCCTGTTAATGTTTGGCAGGCAGGCGGGGGTGGTCATGTGGTCAGCGATTTGCCACTCCTGGGGAGACCTGTGGCCAGTTAGGTGCAGTGGCAAGGGCACAGGCTGCCTCTCCCTGGGATGGTTTGGCCCAGCAGGGGGTTCTGGTGGGAAGGTGGATGGATAAAAGGGGGGCGAGGCAAGGAGGCGGAAGGTGTCAGACAAGTGATGGGTGCCTCCTGGAATCAACCCCCAACATAGGATATGGCGGGGAGGTCCACGACAGTGTAAGGGGACTTCACCCCTGTACAACGCCGAAAGGGAGCAGAGTTGGTGGTTCCATCTGGGACTGCCTGTCACAAGGAGGAAGCACTGTTAATATGTGTTATGAATTGTTTAAATTGACCTGTTATGGTTATGCTGTTCTATGTATTCTATTATTATTATTATTATTATTAGGGGCACGTTTATACTGTATTGATTCTGCTTAGTAATGTAAACGGATTAAACATGGCCAAATATTTCCAAAAGAAAGTGTCTGTATCGTTTTCTCCGGTCTGAACTGGCACTGCCTCCCTGCTGAGCCCACACTGCATGATTACTCCTGAACCCAGCGATATTGTATCCCGCACGTAATTTGGGAGGACTAAATATACCACTTGATCCAGATATTCAATTGTTTATTACAAATTCAGACAACTTCCAGACAGGCCTGTGCATCTGAAAGGGTGGCAGTTAGACCCATTGCTCACCATGCGTGACAATCACTTTAAATAATCTATATACAGCGCTTTCTTAGCAATCTGTGCAAATGGCTACCCATTGACGTCGTAGGAAGCAGCTTTGAACGAATTTCATCAACAAGCACAGCAGCATATCTTCAGAGGGATGTTCGCAGACGGCTAAGAATGAACCCTTGCACAGTGCAGACAACAGCAGAGAAATCACAGAACCGTTGCCAAGCAAATTCTTTTTGAAATCCGCAACTTGACCATGGAAAAATGAGGTCAGTAAAATCCTACCTAATGAATAACATATATAGGGCCTCATTCCGAGTACGGCGCTAACCAATGGCGCTATTAACGCCTTGGTTGACGCCGTACCCGGACCGGCAGCGCCTTGGTGGATGGCGGAATCACCGCCCCATTCCAAGGTTGGCGGGGCGGTAATTCCCCATTCACCAAGGCTCTTCCCCATTCCCAAATGAGCCCCCATAGGGCTCAATGGGAATGGGGAAGATGCAAATAACGGTGACCGTTCATTACGGTCACCGTTATTGGCTTGGAGGCCCCTTTGCGCCCTCGACTTTAACACCTGCTCAAAGCAGGCGTTAAGGGCGAGGGCGCAGAGGGAACTCGGAGTATGGCGGTAAGGGAATACCGCCACCGGTCTTGTTACCGGTGGCCGCTATCCCTTACCGACATACTCGGAATGAGGCCCATAGTGTTTATGTTGCTACTAGTGTCTCGCTGCACCACAGGGACCAAAGCTGCACCTCACTGATAAGGCGTAACAAGGGCGAACGAAAGGGGTTGCTTGTGTTTTCGGGCAGAGGGGACCTAGCCTAGCAGTCCAGACTGGCCTGCTCCCATTGGTGGCAGTAACTGACTGATTTGCATATGGCTGGACCCCTTTTGCAATTGCGCATATGGGCTGGAAAACGTTGGCGTGGAAGGTCTCCCACAGCAGTAACAGTCGTTGAGATGTATTGAAAACCTTCCATCCATCTTTTATTTGGTTATAGTTTGTCTACTTGTGTGAGAGCGGGTATGCCCACATGTGGGTCCCTTCCTCGCTGCATGATACAATGGGTTCTCAAACCGTGCACCAAGCCATTTGTGGGAAGACTAGACTTTACTGGATTCACAGTTCAGTGGTACAGCTAGTAAGTACACAAGGGATCATACGTTGGTACATATACACAGGGAGACATCCACCGGCCCCCTATCCGTTACACTTCTGGGCCCAACTGATATGCTGTCACTACACTCAAACATTCCACACCAACATTCCATCAGCACTGCAAGCACTCACACTAACCAAAGGGAATAAGACACAAACATAACATATCTCCCCCTTTACATATAAAGGTACAATCAAAGCAAACACAACAGGGAATTCTAAGAAACAAGATCAAAGATGAACACCCATCTCAGCCCGTGATCTGCCACAACCAGAAATCCCTTTCATTTCAAGCTCTACACTCGGAGCCAAGATTGCTTAACCCCACAAAACCTTAATCTAGCTTGACAGTAGCTAAACCACAAACTAATACGTGCAACCAACCTGTAGCCGGCCCACCACAGACGCCTATACCAGGGAACCAGCCCGCATTCAACACACCCAACACACCCAACAAAACCAACGCAACTACACACAATACCACCATCATCCACCCATCATAACCAAGGTATGCAAAGGCACCTAAACTGAGGTTCCAAAACCCCCCACATGTGGCCCAAAGCCATGAAGAATATCCAAAAAAGAAAATCGCATCGGTTGTTAGCACAACCAAACCACTAAACCTTGGCACCTTGTGCTGGGACTCAAATCCCCCTAAACCTTGGCACCCTGTGCCGGGACTCAAATCCCACTAAACTTTGGCACCTAGTGCCAGGACTCCAAATCCCACTCAACCTTGGCACCTCTGTGCCGTGACCCCAAATCCCCCTCAACTTTGGCACCTCTGTGCCGGGACTCCAAATCCCCCTCAAACATTGGCACCACTGTGCCAGGACTCAAATCCAATTAAACTTTGGCACCTTATGCCAGGTCTCCATACAGACCACTACAAAACTCACACACAGACATCTCAGTCTCACCACACAAGCATAGGCAAATTGAGAACTCAAGCCTGACAAAAGAGAGTTAAAAAAAAAATTCTACCGAGTCCAAAAACATTATGCTACAAAGTCCTTAAGCATAGTTGACCTTGTGGAAGCAATGTTTCATTAAACACAATAAGGCATACATTGCTCAACTTTTCCCAATATCATAATACTCTATCACACACCACACACAGTCTCGCCACAACAGCATATGCAAATTGAGCATACAAGCATGATAAACGGGGGTTAGAAGTCCATAAACTTTATACTACAAAGTCCTTTAGCATCAATGAACCTGTGAAAGCAAAATTCCGTTAACAAAACATAGCACAACATCGCCCCACCTTTTGTGCAACTATTCTTTCCAGTGAAAGAAACATTCCAATAAAACATTTTAAATAGCAACCATATTATTCAACCAACGCCTGCACCACATCACAATGCACACATTCTCAAAAGTCATGTGGGTCTTGAAACCCTCCCAAGGCCTCATCCAGAAACACAAAACTCTTTACTCCTCCAATTGGCTGGCTGTCCGATGCCCTGGACAGCGTTCTTTTAAACTCCATCTCTGCAACCTCGCAAAAGTTACCCATAACATCATCTAACCAGTCATTAGTTGAAGAAGTACCTTGATATTTCCAGATCCTCACCTTCCTCAGCTCCGATGAAAGTTTCCCAATCATTTTCCGGCAAAAACTTTTCCAAATAAACACAACCTTCACCTTTGCTTACTGTTCCATGGGCCGACGCAACTGTAGATGATCCATGCACATGCCTTCTGGTGCTCACAGCGCTCTCGGAAAACCAACGGATGTTCACGTGACCTTTGGGCACCACCTTCACAAACCCTAATGTCATCATTTCTCTGCAGACCTCCGGAGCCTGCAGCTCTCTAGTCTGCTCTTCCAGGCCACAATCGAAATCTCCTTTACTCACTGCATGACGAGAAGCTGAGCCACCATTCGAAGACCAAGGCATCCACGGCCGACGGGTAGGACGCACCACCGACAACTGCCTGACCACACGCCATCTGCAGCTCTACGATTTGGGCAGTTTTTCCTTTCCTCCTTACAAGCGCAAAACCATTATTTCAGCCTCCATTCCGGGTTATTCAGTTCTGTACCAGACACGGCTAACTTGTCTGATGCAAGATGTGGCCCTTTCCTTGCTGACATGTTGGCCCGCGTGGCCAAATAGCTTCGACGTTAACATGGCCCTTAAGCTTAGAAGGATCAGGCCGCTCATCCTTGGGCCTCTCTCCTGAACCTTTGCGCCTCTCTCTGGGACCTTTGGGCCTCCCTTGCTCCGCGACCTGGTGGCTCTCGGGCCTCTCTCCGGAACCCAATGGATCTTCGGCCCAGTGGATGCCTCCCAGTGTCTCCCGCTGACCAATTACAGCGCTACCTGTCGCTGCTGACAGAATCACAGTGCACCTTGTCGCCTCATAGCACTCTGTATGCTGTGCTCGGTACTTCATCTCACCTCTGATAGATAACATCCACCGCCTACAGTATGCCGGCTACTCGCTGACAGGATCCTCTTAACGTACGGCAAGACCTCTTTCTTTCCGTTGCCGTTGGATTGCTCCCCCGTGACTCAAAGATCCTCGTCGCCAATGATACAATGGGTTCTCAAATGGAGGAAGTGCACCAAGCCACTTCTGGGAAGACAAGACTCTACTGGAGTCACAGTTCAGTGATACAGCTGGTAAGTACACAAGGGATCATACGTTAGTACATATACACAGGTAGACACCCACCGGGCCTCTATCCGTTACACTTCAGGCCCGAAAGGACTCTCTAGGAACGTATGTTGTCACTACACTCAAACATTCCACACCAACATTGCATCAGCACTGCAAGCACTCACACCAACCAAAGGGAGTAAGACCCAAACAAGGGGTTGACATGTGTTTCTGTGCAGAGATGATCTGGCGTAGTAGTTTGGGCTAGGCTGCTCCCATTGGTGGCAGTACCGTACTGATTTGCATATGGCAGTACCCCTTTTGCAATCGTGCAGAAAAGATAAAAATTGGTGGTGTGGAAGGTTGCCCAGAGCAGTGCCAGTGGTTCAGATTTATTCAAAACCTTCCACCCATCACATTTTGGTTATAGTTTGCCTCACTGCGTGAGAGAGGGTATACCCAGACATGGGTTCCTTCTTTGCAGCGCTACAGGGAACCAAACTACACCTTGCAACTTTAACCTACACTCATACTAGACCATTAATTCACAACGGTCTCCTAGATAACAAGTAGTTCACATCCAGGCTTTAAGGCAATGTTTGAAAAGTAGTAATTTAGGGCCTGTGATGCTGGAAATGCATTGGCGGGACAGGGCCTCCATGTCCTTGTCCTGTACTCCCTTATCATGTGTGTTCTGTTTTGTTTTCTGCACAGGAGTCCAGTTGGCAGTGCAGCTCTTCATCTTTTTGGTTGTGGTGAACCGAGACACTTGGGATACCCTTATGGCACCCATGGGTGGGGGTATAACCCTGTACCCCTAGTGTATATTTTTGGGCACCTGTGTGTTAACAAAAGAGCAGGGTAAGGGCTGGTGGCAGCTACATGCTGAATTTGATAGGTGCTCTGAGTATCCTCCATTTTGGGATACCCAGGCTCTGCCATAGGAATCACTGGATTCCTGATAGAAGGCAAGATGGCCACCCGTGGCCTCTTGGTTACCACTGCCTGTTCCCTTGTTTTCCCAAAGTCCTGGGAAGCCCTGACCCTGTCCCTTCCCCTGACTGACTGTTGGGTGAAAGAACCATATATGGTATTGTGGGGAAGTCCAGGCCAGACTGGATGGTGCTTTCCCAGTGACTGTATGTTGTGGGTACACCCTTGATGAATAGAGAGAATAGATATTCACCTGTGTGAATAGAGTGTGTGACCAATATGCATTCTATGTTATGGGTGTCTGGTTTCTGTGTGTGTGATACAATGAATGAGACAGACCTGCCTGAAACTAACATGAACGCAGTGTGGTGTGCTGAAAGGCTGGGTGCTTGCCCCAATCCACATTCCTTGTTATGAGCATCTGGGTGGAAGTGAATAGCCTGAATGCCTGTGAGCCTGATTGGCTGCCTGCCTGCACAAATGCCCTTCTGTCTGATTGTCTGACTGAGTTTGGCTAAGCAGAGTGGATGTGGGACAAACGTGTATATCTGGGGACCTCTCACTTTCCAATGTGTTCAGAAGCTGAATGTGTTCAGAAGCTGTTAAGACGGATTTCTGAACTCTGTCCTGGAGGGGCAGAGGTTCAGAAGGCCAACCTAGTTTCTTGGAACAGAGTAACCTCTGGACAAGCCAGACCAATCAGGGTAGCGATCGCGGCGGTCAAGACTAGGTCTCAAGAGGGGTGAGGGTGACTGAAAGCCCGCAATGAGCACACAAAGCAAGGACACTTACAAATTTCTCCAAGCAGGTGTTATATTAAAAATATATACACATTTATTACAAGGCCTTTGTAACATTGACCGTAGCGAGAAATCACAATAAAACTCAAGTAAACCAACACATACCAAACCAATACAATATATATACAAATACAAACGAGTCTAACGAGATAGATGCACGAAATGTGTAGACCACCTAGATGGGGAGGAAAACAGGCAGTGCGAATAATAATTAGACCCAGTCCGCCTTCAGAGGCACCTAACTAAAAGGAAGTCCAAGCCCTACGAAGAGTGGAGCCTTGTGCTCAAAAGTACCTGCACACGCTGGTGCCAACGGGCAAAAAGGGGAGTCTCTTCGAGGGAATCAGGCAGATTAGTTCGGTGAACAAATGAAAATGAACAGAGCTCCGCGACTCAAGCGCAGCCTCCACTGTGGGCAGAAGCAGAGCGCGAGTACGGAAAGGCGTGCTGTTAGACACAGCGGGGAAAAGCTATGGGCTCCTGCAGGAGGGTGACCAGTTCCTAGCGATGCTACTCACCGGTCCCCGATGCAAGCAGACCCAGGCTTCTCCGCGTCAGTTTCAGTGCTGGCAGGTTCAGATACGAGCAGGGGACGTCTCGGCATCGTGTAGATTCCGCAGCAGCAGAAGTTGAGTTGAGGATGTCCCAAACGCAGTGAACCCGCACAGTTTGTTACCACATCAGGGCAACGGAGCGGCCGTGTGTATTTCAGCCAAATGTACACTACTCACTTCAGACCTGGGAATGCCAAGTGTATGAATCGAGTGAGAGTGACAAGGGCGCGTAATACAACACAACCTGACGGCGGTTACAGAGCAAGACTCCTGGGTAGGCTGGTCAGTCTGCTGGATGGCCCAGAGACACTTCCGAAGGCTTACGTGCAGGAGATGGTGAAGATGCCGAGAATAGTTGTTCCCACTATTCCAAGGGTCGAAGTACCAGTACAGGCCTTCTCGTTTGATCAGAGGTAGAAAGGGTTTCACCAAGCGACAGCAGTACAGAGGAACAGTCCTTCAGCGGGTCACCAGCGATTCCTCGGTTCAGCCTCGTGGTTGCAGGATACTTGGCTCCTGTATTCCTTTGTTCGTGAGAACTCAGGAGATCAACATGGTAGTGGTGTTTCCAACCCCCTCTTATACACGGTTCCCTTTGCGCCAAAACAGAGGGGACCCAATGGGAGATCTGCTCACAAAACACTCACACCATACGTGGACCTATCACAGACCACAGAGGTCCAGGCATTCACACCACCCTAGACTCTCTGGCACCCAGAATGTGTATTGGTTGGGACCAGACATCCCAGCCCACGCCCTGGAGGCACACACAAGGCCTGTAGAAGGCCGCGAAAGCATCTGTGTTTCGCGGGAAAGTACATTCCCAAATAAGGAAGGCCCCGGGTCGGCTCGACCTGGGGAAGGTGAAGGGGGCAAGACGGTCAGCGGACAGGACAACGAGCCTCATGGTCTGGCCATTTCAGGAGCCAGGCCACCATTTTGGGCTAAGCGCTTAAACGCTTAGCCCAAAATGTAGCAGACTAGAGACCCAAAGAGAGCAGTAAATTAGCTTACAGTGCCCTCTTGTGCCATGTTGCACGAAAGCTGCAACATGATAAAGGAACTACGGAATACAACATTTCCCGGTACTGACTGTCTTAAGGGCATGTCAGTTTCCCCGTAAGAATGGAGCGAAAGCCCAGAGGAGTGCGGCAGAAGGCTGCACTTCTCTGGCAAAGTCTAGATCCTGGTCAAAACAACAGCAAAAAGTTTAGGGGTTGCCACATGGAAGGAAAATTACCCACAATTAAGAAATCTTTCCTAACAGAAGCTGAAATTGAAATCTGAAGCTGCTTATCCTTGAAGCCCGGCTGGAAAAAGAAGAATTGTTGCTGCTTTCCTTCGACCTAATCCAAAAGCTATTGAGTCTGTCGAGGACTGATTCTAGAGAGGACCTGGCTAGGAGTCCTTTCCCCAAGTCACGAGGGAACATCGTGCAGAAGCTGATCTTCATCGAGGTACCCTGGAAGCCAGTCCCGAAATGCTGTCGAATGGAGAAGAGGTTCACCGCGAATCTTGAAGTAACACACCAGGACATTGAGGCCATCCAAGTCCACTGCCGTCCATCGGGGATCGGAAGATTTTCTAAATTGCTGGAAGCCAGTCAAAGCGTGTTGCCCAGAAGCAGGGACAGTTTGATGCTGTGCTGCTCGACGTCCAGAGCTGCAATGCTCCACCCTTGCCTAAGAACATTGAGCAAAGGGCTCCCTTGCATTCACCGTCGAATGCTTTGTCCTGCCGGAGGAAGTTGAGGTTGGCGACGACCAAGGAAAATTCTGCCGGTAGGTTTCCTGCCACCCAAAACCAACAAAGATGCTGATGGAGTGAAGATCAGAAGTCCAGCCCGTGGTCGAGTCCCGATCACTGAAGCTGTCCCGATGCCCACTGCTGGGACTACATTCATCAACAAGGGCCTCATTATGAGTGTCCCAGTCTGGTAACAACAGTGCTGGTAAGCCTACCGGCACCATTGTTACTGGACCGGCACACTCTGACCCGCAAGACTTACACGGAAGCACCGACACTGTTGCACATGGTGCCAGTGCTTCCCTGCTCCCCATTCGCATTGAGTCCTATGGGACTCAAATGGAATGGGGATTTACAATTTCCAATGCCTTACTTCACGGACCGCCAGGGCTGTAATGCTCTAGTGTTTCCGTGAAGCAAGGCGCTGGAAACATTTACAAATCCGGTGGCATCCTGTGGGTTTTACTTGCACAGCTAACGCCAGACTTGTAATGAGGCCTTCTTTGCTGCCCGAACAATTTGCATCGAGGTGGACCGCATGTCTCATCTTCCCAGGACTTCCACAAATGATCGTCGAAGATAACTGCGAAGGTTGAAGCGGCTGTCTCAACGTCAGTGTTCACTTTTCTTCAAGGAATCTCGATGCCCTGTGGCTCCTGCTTTAAGGGGAGTCCATCCTCGGGGATCCAACGAACCGTTGAAGAAACTCTTCTAACTCAGGCATTGAGGTAGTTGAACATTTCAATCAGGAAAGAAGACTCTTTATACATTGACTGGGCTTGTTAATACTCTTTAATACAGATTGCCCAGGTGGGGAGATCCTCACTCAGAACTGTGTCTTAGTAGCAAGAGAACCACTCTACCATTGTCTAACCTAACCTGTGTTAAGATGTCCAGCACTCTCACCCCTCACTGTGTGTGCTGGTACACACAGCAAGGTGTTGGGAGCCAGATAGCTATCTGTTTGCTTTGAATCTGTACAGAATGAAAGTTACTTGTATCTTTTCAACCCGTGATTGGCGTATTTCATTTTGTGATACTAAGCCCCGATATTTCTTTGGTCTTTCAGATGGCACCTGAATAGGGACCCTCAAGATTGATGTCACCTCGCTAAGAAGAAGACGCGGCTGATTTGTATGCCCTTTTAACTGTCAGCAGTTGATGCATTATAAAGGAATCAATAGCTAAGTGTGGTACCACATAGACATTGTATATATTTTTCATATTGAAATTGCCAGAGTACAAAGTGTGTTATTAATTGATGTGTATATCTTGAACCTTATTTTTATAAAAAGAACTGTGTTAGCACATAACATAGTGTGTGGACATTCCTTTGTGAGGGCTGGGGGACTACACTGTACTTAAGAACCAGCCTGCATTACCTCCTGAGAACTTAAGCCTTGGTTACTCATCCAAGCTACCAAATAGAGAACCTTGGATGGGTTGTCCTGTGCTTCTAGTCTGCCGTATAGAGGGCAGGAGTACAGATACCCACTTCCAGTCTTTACAGGGCCCAATTCATGGGCAAACCCGGATACATTCTGCTGTTAAACTGTATTCGTATAATACCTCCTTGTTATGAATATTGACCTAAGCACTTTCGCATTACACGGAAAACCACATCTGAAATGTTTCAATTTCCGGTCAACTTCGCCGCCATTTTAAGAATCATCCGCCATTTTGATTTTGACTCCTGCTTGTGTTCTAAAACTGTGTTTTCAAATTGCCGCCGAGCCTAACAACGTTTGAGTTGTGTCACCATCTAGGCTGACCGAGAGCAGCCTGTTTGTTCTATGCAAAGAAACCTTGTGACTCGTATGAACTGCAATCCAAGTGTTGTCTGTGCTCACAAGCCTCATCCTCATATAAACAACGAGAACATGTAGAACAAACTCAGACCGTGTGTTTTTGCTGAACTGCATTGTAGCGATTCCTGAGACAAGGCTTACTATCGATCAGAGAACCAATGTCACCATTGTAACTTCATAGACATGCAAACTTGTTAAATCCGTTGTACAATATTGCAATATTTGTCATGTGAACTGGGCACGAACCCTAGCATGTAACTTATTAGTTTGGAGAGGGGCTGGACAATGATTGAAAACTGTATAAAAGAGCCTGTGTTAAGATGTCCAGCACTCTCACCCCTCACTGTGTCTGCTGGTACACACAGCAAGGTGTTGGGAGCCAGATAGCTATCTGTTTGCTTTGAATCTGTACAGAATGAAAGTTACTTGTATCTTTTCAACCCGTGATTGGCGTATTTCGTTTTGTGATACTAAGCCTCGATATTTCTTTGGTCTTTCAGATGGCACCTGAATAGGGACCTTCAAGATTGATGTCACCTCGCTGAGAAGCAGACGCGGCTATTGGACTGGGATCGTAGAGTGAGAAAAAGGGGGCCCCTTTGTATGAGACGCAACACCTCGACAGTACTGCACGATCCAATCCCTGAACGGTGAGCACACGGTTCGAAAGGGCATTTTGACTAGGGTCCCCATATCGAGGCTTGCTCTTTGCTGAAATCGCCAACCACGAGGATCCTTTGGAATCCGATCGGACCTCCTTTGTGTTTGGTAATCAGGTGAGCCGTGCCCCGATTCCTAAGAATCCTGATATTTGGATGTAGATTTGAACTCGCAAGTACAAACGACGCCAGGTAACACCAGTGATCTGACATGCCTGGGAAATTGTCTGCCTGTTACAGGGGTTTATTCCGCAGAGACAGACAATCTTTGGAATACGGCCAACCGGCACCACCTGAGGGTTCCTGGCATGTACTATGTACTGTAAGTATGGCCTAGGTAGTATTGTATTCAATGATATTTGGCACAGACAATCTAGACATACTTCCGAATTTCAGTGGCCAGTTCATGGTAGTTTTGAAATTGCCCGTATAGAGTATTTGGAGTCTATATTGTTAAAGGAAAAGGCTAGACTTGCAGCATTTGATGTAATTAAGGATTGAAGAAAGGTAGCTATGCAGCAACTTAAGAGTAACGAGAAACACGCACGTCGACATATGCCTAACACCGAAAAAGCATTATTGTGTGATCAACAGAAACAGTCGGAATCTATTAGAGGCATGGATAGGGCTTTTCAACTTAGAGTACAGAAAATATATCCGTCTCGGGACTTTCATGCCTCAGACGAGCTAATTGATAAGCTTTTAAATGAGCGTAGGACTGTTGCCACCGCACCACCTCCTTATGTGACTCTTCCTATTGTTTTTCCTCTTCCCGCTGTTGCACCTCCTCCCATTCTTCCTGTTCCTCCCGTTGTCGCTGCTCCTCCAGTTGTTGCTCCTCTTCCTGTTGTGGTTCCCCCTTCTGCATCTCTGCTTTTACCGATAGATGCTGTTCCCTTAACTTTGCCCTTACCGCCAGCGGTAGTGTCTCCACTACCTATTGTACAAGATTTGTCTGAACTTTCTTTTCCAAGTGGTTCTGCTCCACTTGCAGCGATTGAAGGGGCAAGTGCTGATTAAAAAGTAGTGACCCGTAGTACAGTATCTAAAGCTAGAAAAAGAGATTTGCATGCATGGGCTAAGAAATGTATAGAAGAAGGTGAAAAATCAGCTGTCTTAACTGCAATTTCTGACCAAGAAAGTATTCCCGAACAGAATATTTTGATAGAGCAGATGGGAATGCATTTGACTGATGTTTGGAATGATTTGACTGACATGGATGTCCCACAGGGGCTGAGGGATTTTAATGTCTGAATTAGCTCAAGGGACACTACAGAGCAAGTACATGAGCATGTTGAGAGGGTATTTGAGTTTAAGAGGGAGTTAGATTGGTTACAGAATGATTAAATAGATGGTAATAGATTGGAAGCTTTGTATGTGCAGAAACAATGTCTTCCTTCTTGTAAACCAATGAGTGAAGGGACACGTATTTGCACAAGAGACACGCTTAGATATATTTTGGATGTTTCAATTTCTCCCATTGAAGTGTATGACACGTTTAGTCAGTATGCTCCGGCTATGCAAAGGAAAATGTTACAGGTAATGGGGAGTACCTGCAGGATGAGTTTATGAAGAAAAAGGTTTGTTGTCCCACTGATTTTATGGTCATTTATAAGAGATTATTTTCGCCTGGTACTGCTTTGACTTCCTTGTCACTTGATTTAGCCTTGTTGCTTAATGAATGTTCAGAATTGGCTACTTCTCAATTACCAATGAGGGAGGTTCCTCCGACATTTGTTCCTAAAGTAGAAATTCCAGCTAATGTCGCAACAGGCACAGCAGCCACTACTATTGAAGCTCATTATGTCTCACAGTTTGTTCATGTCCCATTTTCTAGACAGGAAGTGAATACCATTAGACAGATGATTCCGGATATTAGGAAAAATCCAACAGGATTTTATAAGGAAATAGAATCTGTCTTGCATTTGTCAGTTTCCACGCTGGCTGATAAAGATTTGATGTTCCCTGTGATCCTTCCTGCTGATTTATGGAAACAGATTAGAACTGTAAATGATCAGCAGGACTGGGTGACACATGGGTTACCTTGGTACGGATAGATGGAGAAAGGAATGCTGGTGAGAAACCGCCATAGGTGATATTGACACTGATAGACAGAATAGTAACTAAATTGAAGACTTTGGTTCCAGAGAAAAGAATAGTTTGGGACAAGCTTACAGCTTGCATCCAGGGGAGATTTGAAGGTGCTACTGGATTTTTTAATCGGTTCGAACACGTTTTTTCTGAATTTAGCAGTCAGTACTTAAGTACCGAGTCTGGAAAGAGGCTGTTTGTGGACCCATTTGTGCGTGGATGTTGCCTGATATCCAATCACAAATTATGGCTTCCGAAAGCGCCTGGCAAGCAGAAACACAGTCTGAAGTATTGCACATGGCTCAGTATTATGAAAATAGAGTCAATACTGAAAAAGAGAGGATAGAAAAGAAGAAGGGAGACTTGAAGTCAAAAGTATTGTTGCAGCATATAGTAAAAGTAACTAGAGGTGGGAATACACAGTTTAGAGGTCAGTTTGCCTCACAGAGTAATGCGCAAATGGGTTCTGTACACATGAACCAATGTGCTTATTGCAGACAAGAAGGTCTTTGGCGAGCACAATGCCCAATCCTTCAGCAGCGATCGAATAACACATATGGTACCTTGGGTAGACGATCCAGAGGCCGTCCTGGGATAGGGGGTCCTGGTAGAAGCCAGTTCGCTCAGAATCAGTAGTCATTTTCACAAGATAGTCAGCAGCATAGTGTTGATAATAGGAACATTTTTGATAATCCTTCGACTGTCTACCTTTCTGAAGACCTTGCATTTGATGATGTACTGTACCATTAGGACAGCCCGAAGCAGAGTCTGGAACCAGTTCCTATTCCCGTCGTAGAAATGAAGGTGGGGAATAGGAAGCATCTATTTTTGATAGATACAGGAGCACAGAAGTGTTCCGTTGATCATTCGCAGATTCCAGATATTCCACTGTCAGGGCAGAACAACATTTCTATAGGGTTCTCTGGTACGCCAGTGGTTAGTCCGGTTTCTCAGCCAGTACCGGTTTCACTGGGGCCATTCACCGATTCATGTCCATTTCTTTTTTTTTTAAATTCAATTTTTATTGACAACAACAGCATAGGTACACAGATTACAAGATTTGGGCAATCGCCCTCAACAAATCAGACTATTAGCCATTATTCCCTGCGTTTGTCCCCCCCACCCTCTCCCACGCACCCCACACAGTATCTCGAGCGCTGCTGTCTGCTTATAGAAATAATGCGGCATGGGGCAGCGTCAATCCGGGTTTTCTCCGTCAGTGGTCAACCGGCTTTCCAAGTTCCAGGGCCACTCGTTCCATGTCAGGGATTGTTTTTGGGCCGGGTAAAGGAAACTTGGGGGTCTCAGGACGTGGCCAATGTATTGCGAAACACCTCTTGAAATTGCAGCCAGTCTGTCTCTATTTGGGTGCTTGAACCATGTAATGCCGCTGTAAGTCTTTCCATATGGAACATGTCTTTAGCAATCATCACCCATTCTTTCTTCGTGGGGAGGGCGGGCCTCTTCCACGTTCTAGCGCGGGCCGCTCTGGCTGGCAACAGTAGGGAGTGTGAGAGGTCCAGTAATTTTTCCCAGTGGTCATCCTTATGCTGCAGGCCAAACAGTATCAACATCGGGTCCAGTGGGAGCACACCTTCTCCCGCCTCTTTCAGCCAGCTAAGGACTTTGGCCCAATAAGTTTGGACCTTTCCACATGTCCACCACATGTGCCAATAGTTTGCCCTTTCCCCACACCCGTTCCAGCAAAGGAGGATTACGTCTGGGAACATCCTAGAGAGTGTGATCGGGTCATACTGCCATCTGTGCAGGAGTTTGACGGCATGGGTTTTATATTGGCAGGAGATCGAGGTCTTAAAAGATCTACTACAAAGTCGCCCCCAAAGACCGTCTCCGATCCTACAACCCAAGTCTCTTTCCCATTTTCCCCTGAGGCTTTTAGTGGTTCTCTCCCGGGGGGTTAAAAGGGCCGAGTAAAGGAGTGAGATGAGGCCTTTCATTTCTACATAGGTATCTAAGATTTTCTCAACTGGGGTGAGTTTTCTTTGTAATTTGGGCTTTAGTTTTGGTTTCATTAGGATTCCCTTAATTCTCAGGTAGAGGATTGGGGAGAGCCTACCTAGTCCCAAGGATTCTTCAAGCTCCTGGATACTTATAAAGAACTCCTCCCTGACCAACTGACCAACTCAGCATAGGCCCGCGTCAAACCAGGGCTGATAGTGTTCATGGTCTGGGATTTCCTCTAGAACTGATGTGGACCAGATGTGGCTCATGGGGGAGGGCCAAGTGGTCACCTTCTCACCGTGTCCCCTACCCTCCAGCGCCTTCCACATTGTTACTAGTATTGGGTGATCACTGATTCTCCTTGGGAGCTTTTTCATCGGGACCCATAACCACTCACCCACTGTGACAGGGCTCAGGAGGGAGTTTTCAAGAAAGACCCATTGTTTGTTGGGGTCCTCTCTGAGGTGGGGGGCCAGGGTTCGGAGCTGGGCTGCTCTGTGGTAAGTTTGTAAGTCTGGGACGCCGACCCCCCCCCCTCTATCCTTGGGGAGGGTGAGTGTTTCATAACCTATTCTGGGTCTCTGGCCTTGCCATATGAATTTTGTTATGCGTTTTTTGGCTTCTTTAAGAAGTGCTTCCGGGGCTTCCAAAGGGAGCATCTGGAAAACATACAGGACCCTGGGGAGGAGGTTCATCTTTACGGCGTTTATCCTTCCCATGCACAAGATTTGCCCCTTACCCTAAGTCTCCATATCTTTGAATAAGTTGTCAAACAGCGGGGGGTAATTTGCCTGGCTTACATCTTTTGTGGGGCCGGACGATGTTGATCCCCAGGTATTTAATCCCTTCGGTACGAATTTGAAACCCCAGGGGGGACAGTTCTGTGAGGTCCCTGTATGCGTCTGGAGCAAAGGGGAAGATCATTGACTTCCCTATGTTCATCCTGATGCCTGAGAATTGGCCAAACAGTTCAATAACCCGAACGGCAGCCGGGACCGAGCTAGTAGGTTCCCTCAGGTGGAGCAGTATGTCATCTGCATAGAGGCCGAGCTTGAAGGTTCGACCTCCAACATCAATACCGCGGACCATCGCACATCTGATGTACTCCGCGAGTATTTCCATGGTCATGGCGAACAGGATTGGGGAGAGGGGGCAGCCCTGCCTCGTCCCCCTTTGAAGGCTGAATGTTTGTGAAAGGCAACCATTTACCGTGACTCTAGCAGAGGGATCTGTGTATAAGGCCTTAATGGCTCACCTGATTCCCTCGCCAAAGCCCAGTTTGACAAGGACTCCATGTAGAAACTCCCAGTCCACCCTGTCGAACGGCTTTTTGGCATCGATGGCCACCAGTACATGGTTGTCTCCTTTCAGGGCCGCTTCCCTCATCAGGTGCAGGGTTTTTTCGGAGGGTGTCCGCCCCCTGTCTCCCCTGTATGAAGCCCACTTGGTCGGAGTGGATGAGTACCGGCATATGGCTGTCTAGTCTTGTGGCTATGATCCTGGTGAACAGTTTAGCGTCGACATTCAGGAGGGAAATTGGTCTATATGACCGGCAGTCTGTAGGATATTTGCCCTCCTTCGGGATCACTATTATAAGTGCTTTGCCAATAGACGGAGGCGCACTCCCGGTCCTCAAGATATTTGTGAATAGGCCCGCCAGAAATCCTGCTAGTAGGCCTCCAAAGGCCTTATAGAACCTGCGGTGAATCCGTCTTCCCGGGGGCCCTGCCCAGTTTAAGACCTGATATTGCCTTGAGTACCTCCTCGCTCGTTATTGGGGCGTCTGAGGCTGATGCCTCTGGGGGGTCCAACACAGGTAATGTTAGTCCTCTGAGTATGGTCCCAGTTCCTCTGCCTCCACTTCTCCTTCCCTCCCGTAGAGAGTTTCATAAAACCCCGCAAATTCCTCCACTATTCCCTCAGGATCCGTTTTTGTCCCCTCATCCCTGCATGAGATCCTTGACACCCATCTATCTCTCTGTTGGCCCCGGAGTTTGGCCACCAGCATGGCGTCAGCCTTAACCCCTTTTTCATAATACCTTTGGCGCAGGTGTTGGAGGCCCACTACAATTTTCCCCATCTCTAATGCTCTCAGCTCTTGCCTTTTCTCTCTTGCATCCCCCAAGTCTCTTTCCCTCTCCTCATTCCTCTTCCCTTCAGATCCCTCCAATGCTATTATCTCCGCCCGTAGCCTATGAGCCAGGAGAGTCCTGGTCCTTTTTTTGGAAGCCCCCTCTCTAATCAGAAAACCCCTCCAGGTCGCATTTGCTGCCTCCCAAACTGTCTCTATGTTGACTTCACCCGTGTTATTCAGTTCCAAATATTCATTGATCGCCTTCTCCATCTCCTCGTTAGAAATGACATCCCCTAGCAGGAAGTCATTGCATTTCCACAGGGATTCTCTGGGTTTCAGACCCAATACACTAATATCTGCCCAGACCATATCGTGGTCCGACCAGCTAACTGGGCGGATGATGCAGGACTCCACTCGGCTCATGTTCTGGTGCCCCATGAAAAGGTAATCTATTCTCGTTCTGGTGCCATGGACCGCTGAGTAGAAGGTGTATCCCTTTCCCTCCGGATGCAATTCCCCCCATGTGTCCACGAGCCCATAGCCCCACATCAACTCCTGGAATTTCCCCTGGGGTCTACCCCCTCGGCTGCCTAGCGGGATGGCCCCTCCACTATGATCTAATTCCCGATTTGCCCACATGTTAAAGTCTCCACCCAGTATAAGGAGCCCCTCTATCCTGGCCATTATCTCTCCCATCGCCTCTTTGAGAAATTCAACCTGGCCCACATTAGAACAATAGATGGCTGCTAGGGAGACCCTGGAGTTGTGCAAGTCACCTGATATAATCATGGCTCTACCGTCTTCCCTCCCCCACCTGGTTACCTCTGTGAGTCTCTGGTTTCTCTGCAGGATGATCCCGACTCCACTCCGTTTCGTGGGAGCGGATGCCCAGAAGGTCTGGCCCACGTGTGCTCCCAGGATGGCCCTCTCCTCTCCCGTGACCGTTCTAGTTTCCTGTACGAAGAGGATATATATTTTAGCATTCTTCATTTCCTTCCCCAAGAGGGACTGCTTTGCTGGGGAGTTCAGACCCTTTCCATTGAGTGAACCAATTCTCAGTGACTCAGCCCGGCCCCTATTCTCATTGTCCGCCATTGGGTCCTTGTTTTGTGTGTACCGTCTTCCCGGATCTGTGCTTGCTGCCGCCTTCCAATGTGGTTTTGAGACTGTGTGGGTCCCCAAAATCCCCAACCCCAACTCCCTCCCTTCCCTCCTCCCGCCTCCCCCTCTTTATCATGACGCCTGCCAACGGGCAAGCCACCAGGGTGAATGCAAGTCCATCCACCGCAGTCCCCTTGTTAAGCTCAGCGTCCCCGGCCGGGGCTGTTTGATTCAATCTCTCGGTTTCTCTAGTAGCGAGCCTCTGACCACTTAGTCCCCTTCGGCTTCCGTTGTGGGGGTGTTTAGTTTCTTGAATTTCCTTCAGCCCTTTATCTTCTTCTTTGTGGACCAAGGGCCCTCCGGCTCCCTCCTGGCGCTCCGAGGCTCTTGCACCTCCATCTCGTTTCCTTCCTCTGGGGTATCCCCTTTGAGTACCTGCAGCACTTGGGATGCTTCCTTGCCGCTGGTCACTCTATAGTCCACTCCTGAGCGTTCAGAAGACAAGGCGAATGGGAAGGACCACCTGTATTTTACGTCTTGGCTGGTGAGCCACTGGGTGAGTGGCCGGCACTCTCTTCTGCGGGTAAGAGTGAAAGCCGAGAGGTCCTGGTAAATCCTCACTGTGTCTCCTTCGAACACGAAACTCTCCAGCCTTCTCGCTTTCTCGAGGACCTCCAATTTTTCTCTGTAGCGGAGGATGCGCACAACTATGGACCTTGGGCCACCCCTCGCTCCACCTCCCCCTCGGTGGGCTCTTTCCAGCTGGACTTCCTTGCCCCCCTCGAGTGTGAAGAGTTGGTTGATGAGGCCCTGAACCTTTCTCCCCACGTCTGCAGCAGTCTCGCCTCTCGGTTGAGTCACACCCATAATGCGCAGGTTGTTTCGGCGTTCTCTGTTCTCTAGGTCGTCCATTTTCAGGGCTATGTCCTCCTCTCTGATTTCTAGGTCTGTTAGCCTCGCTTCACATTTCATGTCTAAGAGGTCCATTTGGAGGTGGTTGTTTTCCATTCCCTCCATTTTTTCCTCGAGAGTCTCCCCTCTCCCCCTGAGATCAACTATAGAGGCTTGTATGTCCGTTCAAATCGCTTTTATCTCCTGGAGGATGTCCTTGAGGTCCTCCTTCGTTAGCACTGCGGCGGGAGGGTCGGCACTCGAAGGCATGGTGACTCTGTGTGGATCACCGAGGGGTGCGTTGGACCGGCGGAAGTGTTGGAGGGAGCGGATTGCGCACGTGGGCTGGGTCGGTTCCAGGGCTCCGGTCTCTGGGTGCGGGGGGGGCGCCTCCCACCCTGCCTTAATGCCTTGAGGTTTCCTCTGGTCATCTTGGGCCCTCCCCGCTTCCGCGGAGGCAAGCTCGCATGTGGAGGGGGACCCCAGTGATGGCTCCGGTCCCCACGAGGGGCGTAAGATTGTGATTTGGGCCTATTTCCCCAGATGCTTCACGGGTGATTAGTTCCGGGTGGACCCCTGTGCTCCAGAGGGGAAGGCCGTGCCAGCTTTTACGGGGTGAGTTGCGCCGGTCCGTGCCCGAGTCTCAAGTATCAGTTTTCCCCCCTGCGCTCCTCACCTTCCACGTCCATTGTGGGCTCGGACCCCCTCACTGGGGGCTCCTTTTCAAGTAGGCCTCCATGCGCGGTGGATGGGTTGGGAGGCTCCTGGAGTCCTGATTTGCTGCTGGTGGTCTGCACCGGAGCGGTTCTTGGTGATGTGGGGCTCCCACCAGGACGCCCCACTCGTCCCTGGCCCTGTGCGATGTCCACACGCCACCGGGGCAGAGCTCAGGGGCCCGCTCGGCATCCGCACACTGTGGGGGACGTGCTCCGGCATCTTCCTCTCGGTGTTATGGGCGCGGGCCGCGGCTGCGGAGGCGATGACCGGCTGCACCGGGTTCTGCGGCAGGTCCGGCCGAGGCCTGGGGCACCGCGAGAAGCGACGCTCCCAGTGGCTCTGCTGCACGGCCTCCGAAAAGGTGTCCTCTCTGTTGCTCGGCGAGCGGGGCCTCAGATCGGGGCCAGGCTGTATCCACTTTCGGATGAGCGTTCGATTCGTTGGGCCGCTGCAGCGGGAGCGCACGTTCCCCTCGGGGTTACTCCAAACTCCCGGCCGGGGATTGGCTCAGAGTGATAGACCCTGCGGGGTTGGAGGAGCGCTGGTCTCACACGTCCAGCATGCTCCGCCCCCCTGGCGGTCCCATGTCCATTTCTTTTGACGACAAATTGTGGCGAAAATGTGTTGGGGTTGAATCTGTTGAAAGAATTGAATGTGGTAATTTATTGTTCTCCGGATGGAGTGCATTTGATGATTTCACCTCAACGTACTTCTGTTTCACAATTCTTGACTAGGCCTTTACCGACTGAATAGGATGAAGTTCCTGGGATGTTTATGGGCAGTTGATGATAATGACGTTGGTATTTTGTAAATTGAACTTGTTAAAATTGTGTTGAAACTAGGTGTTAAACTACCACGTATTCCACAGTATAAGATTTCAGTTGACGGTAAGTAGGCTTTAAAAAGTATAGTTTCTAATTTTGTACATCGAGGAGTAATTGAGGAAATTGCAGGAAGTTTGTGTAATAGTCCGATTCTACCCATGTATGAGAAAGGGGATAATGCGATTCCTTTCCATTTTATTATTGATTTACGTGCTATCAATAAGATTGTTACTCCCCAATTTCGAATTGTGCAGGATGTGACCACTATATTGACAATGATTCCAGCCTCAGCTACTCATTTTAGTGTTGTGAATCTAAAGAATGCTTTCTTTAGTATTCCTGCACATGTTGACAGTAGATACTTGTTCACGTTCACCCTAGGGGGACGCTCGTTTACATTCACTCATGTGCCACAACGGTACACGGAGAGTCCAAGCATTTACAGTAGAGCTTTAAAAGAACAGCTTGATACACTTGAGTTGCCTTCCACTTGCACGTTATTGCAGTATGTTGACGGTCTTCTTTTATCTGCAGACTCAGAAGTTGCTTGCCAGGCGGGCACCGTGTTGCTGCTTATCCATCTAGCAGAGCATGGGCATAAGGCTTCATTGAAAACATTTCAATATTATCAACAGGAGGTCACCTATTTAGGCTATCTCCTGTCAAAGGAGGGGAGAAGACTGACACCTGAACGGATACAAAGCATCTCTAGCATGTCTGTCCCAAATACACAGATAGAGGTCAGAGCCTTGATAGGCATGGCTTCATACTGTAGACAGTGGATCCCTAACTTTTCATTATTGATACAAACATTGTTGACATTGACAAAGAAGGGCATTTCTTTGCCTTTACCGTGGAACATGGATTGCCAGAAAGCTTTTGATCTGCTCAAGGCTGCGTTGTGTTCAGCACCGGTTTTGGGCACACCAAATTATGACAAGGCCTTTGTGTTGTATGTGCATGAATGTGAGGGATGCGCTTTGGTTGTGTTAACGCAAGAACATGGAGGGAAGTACAGAACATGCGGTTATTTTTCCTCCACGCTTGACCCTGTTGAATGCGCTTTGCCGAGATGTTTGAGAGCTCTGCCGCTGCATCTGTAAAACAAAGTGAGGATATGGTTCTGGGTCACTCCTTAACCGTGATGGTACCTCACTCTGTAGACGTTCTATTAAACAGAACGCAAACACAACATCTCACATCAGCACGACTAACAAGATTCTAGCTGATTCTATTTGCATATCCAAATTAAGAGATGTTGCACATTAAATCTGGCCAAACTATTGCCTCCTCTGCAAGAAATTGCTTGCAGTGACAAGATGTCACATGACTGCCTCCATACCACAGAACAAGAGACTAAAGGCAGAATTGACTTAAGTGATACACCGTTAAAAGATCCTCAAGGTGAGCTGTTTTGCCATGGTTCCTGCTTCAAACTTCCGGATCGTAGATCCACTGCTGCTTATGCCATCACTACATTAAGCACTATTGTGGAAACCAAAAGAATTCTGCATAACTCAGCGCAGGCCACAGAGATTATTGCATTGACTTGAGCTTGTGAACTTTCCGAAGAGCTCAGTGTGAATATATTTACAGACAGTCAGTATGCCTTTGGGGTGGTTCACAACTTCGGTAGATTATGGGCAGAGAGAGGTTTCTTGACCTCACATGGAACTAAGATGCAACATGGCACTTTGATAGTAAGGCTACTCTCAGCACTTACGCTTCCTACTCAGTTAGCAATAATGAAGTGCGCAGCACACCAGAAAGTAACAGATGATGTGGGGAGAGGAAACGCTTTTGCTGACAGGATAGACAAACAGACTGCCACCGATTTGCATTTCCAAATGTATATAAGAAAAGAAGTCACTAACACTTGTATAATACATGAAGGAATTGGTTGTATAAAAGACCTTCAGGTTGATGCCACTTCAGAAGAGCTTAAGCAATGGGCTGAGGGTTTAGCACGTTTAGACGATGAAGGTTGTTGGGTAGATAATGGAATGCAAAGATGGTCTAATTTTCCCAAAACTAAGGAAGAAGACCACTCCACTGTGGAGTGGGCATTTGGGTTGTCCCAATACAATTTTAGAGTACCACATTTTATCGCTGCTGTTATGTTGCAAGTATGTGCAGGATTACAGATCTATAAACGGTTCCATTCAGCCAGACACGCTCAGAGTGCCAGACTTGTAGAACGCCACAATGGTATTTTGATGAAAAAATTGGCTAAAATCTGTGTAAGTAGCAATTTGAAATGGCCAGATGCCTTACCGATAGCTCTATTGTCTATGCGGAAGACCGCACAAACGAAGACTAGTCTCTCTCCCTATGAGATAATCATGGGGAGACCAGCCAATATTTGGAATGTACCCAAACCTTAGCTGCTAAAAGATGTATAGCATTTACTCCTTTCTGAGTACTGTGACCAGTTAACTCAAAACCTGTATTTCATTTTATCAACAGGTGCAAGCAGCCCTCCCAGTAAAATATGAGGGTCCAGGTCATTGTTTTTGACCTGGCAATTGGGCGCTTGTCAAATCGTTTGAAAGATCCTCTTGTTTCGCACCTTGCTGAAAAAGAACCGTTTCATGTCCTATTGGCCACACAGACCGCTGTACGAGTAGAAGGGAAACAACACTGGATTCACACAACGCACATCAGGAAGATACCTTTTCATCTGCCCCATGACGAAGGGGAAGAGAAGGAGATTGCTCATTCTGATACTCATCACAAGCCTGTTTTATCTACTGAGATCCTTCCTGAGCCCGTGGGGCCTGGGGAGACTGCCACTTTGCCTTCAAGTTCTTCTTCGGATCTTTCTTCACCGTAGAGCAATCTTGCTTCTGCTCCATCATTTCCTTCAGGAAGCGACGACACTCTGTTCGCAGATCACACTGTGCCTGGAGTCTTGAGGTACGATCTGCAAGCGAGACACCGGACATATAGCACAGCATCGGCTGTGCCCACGAGGAATCATCATTGAGACAGTCCCTTGTCACTCTTTCACTGAAAAAAATAAATAAGATGCAGGGACTGGCAAAGTTGCCTTCAAGCAAGATAGGCCACATGGTCAGGAGCCACCGACGGATGAACTAAAAGAGCCTAATGGAGAGGCTTCTAAACAGACTCTGAGAACCAATGTCCTCTCCTAAATCTATTCGTACGGAACAAGCTATTGGTCTTATCGTTGACAAGGAATCTGTTCATCAGAGATCATGGTCGCTGAGGACCCATTGTTGTTTAATCACAGTACTGGTCTGTTTAATAATTATATTTGCGCTTGGGTTCTGGTATATGGAAGAGGTGCGTCCACTTGAGACTTTGTTACCTACTGAAATTATCTCCACCATGTCTCCACCTTTCGTGCATCTGCACACTCTTCCTCCTCGGGACTCCCAACATAGACAGGGTTACTATAATAACATTCTACTAATGATAATGAATGCCACCCATGTGATTGTACACAGTACGAATTTCTGGGTGTGTTCACACTTGCCACAACATGGGGAAAAGGGACTGGGCTGGCATATTCATCCTCTTCCTTTAACTACTGCATGCTACGCCTTGCTCAGGACATTATTCTTTGGTCGATGGAACAATAGTATTTCTGGTAACTTTGATGGGGAAAATCTAAATGAATTTGAAAAACGACTCCTAACACCTTTGGGATGTTCTCTCTTTGCAAATAGAAGCAAACTCAATTTTGCTTCTATTAGGCCTTGCGATAGACTCTCTAGACCTTTTCAATCATTGATTACCTTAAAGATGGCTCCCGTAGGCAACCGGGATGCCATGCCTCCTTCCTATACTATTAATCATAGCCCCGACTCTGTTTCCTTCTGTATACAAAGGGATGGTTCTCAACCAATGGGTACATTCGAGGGTTGTGCTAACATTGCGAATCTAACCAGTGAGGACAGACCTTTGTATGTAGGAGACCCGGTTTACTTTGTTTGTGGCAAAAAAGCTTATCCTTGATTACCTAGAGATTGACTTGTTACTTGGGTATCTTGTTACCAGGGGTATATGTGGCTACCACCTCTTAAGTCTGTAGAGCTTATCCAAGGCGGGATGAGAATGGTGATACTCCTTCACAAGTTATGGGTGATGTAGCAAAATCCTTTGTGCCATTTTGAGGACAGATAATGAACTCTGAGTATATCCGAAGATTAGCAAGGGTACCGGAGAAAACCATCAATATAACCACCGATATTCTGTATAACATGACGCTAAAGCAAAAGGCCATTAGATTAGTGGCCCTCCAAAATAGGATGGTGTTAGATGTCATCTTAGCTGAGAGTGGTGGTGTATGTAAACTGGTGGGATCTGCGTGCTGTGTTTTCATACCTGACTCCTCCCCTACCATATTCAAGACAATACAAAATCTATATACGTTGAGTACGGAAGTACATGTCCCTGAGGGAAACTGGGATCTTAGTGCTTGGTTCTGGGACTTGTTACGTTCATGGGGTTGGAAGCTCTTTGCAGTCCTAATGATAGTTCTTGGTGTTTTATTGTTTTGTTGTTGTTGTGTACAATGTTTTCCTGCCATATGTTCGATGTTAGGAGGATGTTGTGCACAAACGATAGGTACACTATGACCAAAGGTACATGAAGCCAAGGAAACTACTAATGCTTTTGTAATGAAGGTTATTACTATCAAGGAACTTATGGTGATTGATATTTCTGAAGAATGTGATTCAGGATGTACGGACATTGAGACGTGGGGTTTTGAGTAAAGCGAATGTTTGAGTAATGCTCTTGGCTTAAGCCAAAAGGAGGGTTTGTTAAACTGTATTCGTATAATACTGCCTTGTTATGAATATTGGCCTAAGCCCATTCGCGTTACACCGAAAACCGTGTCTGAAATGTTTCGATTTCTGATCAACTTCACAGCCATTTTAAGAATCATCCGTCATTTTGATTTTGACTCCTGCTTGTGTTCTAAAAATGGTGGACTATGTTTTCAACTTGCAGCTGAGCAGAACGACCTTTGAGTTGTGTCAACATCTAGGTTGACCGAGAGCAGACTGTTCTATGCAGAGAAACCTTGTGACTCGTATGAACTGCAATCCAAGTGTTGTCTGCGCTCACAAGCCTCATCCTCACATAAACAACGAGACAATGTAGAACAAACTCAGACAGTGTGTTTTCGCTGAACTGTATTGTAGCGATTCTTGAAACAAGCCTTACTATGGATCAGAGAACCAATGTCACCATTGTAACTTCATGGACATGCAAACTTGTTAAATCCATTCTACAATATTGCAATATTTGTCATGTGAACTGGGTACGAACCCTAGCATGTAACGTATTAGTTTGGAGAGTGGCTGGACGATAATTGGAAACTGTATAAAAGAGCCTGTGATAAGCAGTCCAGCACTCTCACCCCTCACTGTGTCTGCTGGTACACACTGCGGGGTGTTGAGAGCCAGATAGCTATCTTTTTGCATTGAATCTGTAGAGAATAAAGGATACTTGTATATTTTTTACCCTTGATTGGCGTATTTCATTTTGTGGTACCAAGTCTCGATATTTCTTTGGTCTTTCACTGCAAAGCCATGTGTTTGGGAGATTTGTCACCCAAATGCTTAATTCCCTCTACCCTAGAGCCCTGCAGCTCGTTTGCTATATTTTGGGACTTTGAACTTTTCATTTTCAATGTGTTTTACTTATGTGTTCTTTGGATATGGAGTTTTAAAACAACTACATAGCCATCATATTTTTCTTATGTGTCAAACAGCACCTTTAGTGCAGTGGCACAGGGGTGTCTTTTAAACTCCCCAAGGTTTAAATACCTTCTCTGGGACTGACTACTGTCTCTCAGAGCATGTAAAGTTAAATTGCCATTACTAGTTTCTTTAAATTTACAGACCCAGCACACCCTATCTTACTATAGAGTGCTGGAGGGGTTGCCGAGCATAACCTGAGTCTGAACACTCATGTAACAGTCAGATGTTACCCTTTCCTACTTTAAATGGCTGGTGGCAGTGGTTTTAAACAAAATACCATGATTTTTTCCGACCGCGGACACCGGTAGCTAAAAATCGGGGTCAGCCATGTTTTCCAATAACGTGCCCAAGACCTATCTGTAAAAGCATACTCCGGTCATCGTTTTTTGCCGTTTATTTTAGGAAAGGTCCTAATAGTGTCCAACTCTGCGTGCCAAACCAGGTTTGGTCCCTTTGTTCATTGGCCTTTGGCAGGCTTCAATGCTGAAGCCCTCCTCTGGCGCCTGAGTGTCTGGGGTGGACAGGATGTGAGGGAGGTGCCCAAAACTCCCTGTGCTTAGTCTCCTTGGAGTCCTGAATGCACTCTGACGAGATTGGCCGGCTGGCTGTCCGGCAAGGACAGCTACCCTGCTATGTGAGTAACAGAAGGCTGGAACAAATGGGGGAAAAATGTTTAAAAGCAGGCTTCTGGGACTTGGAAAACAGAGTCAACCACTGGAACGAAAGAACGGAAGACGAGCTGAAGGAAGGCGACTGCTGCAACTCCTGGTCCACCGCTGAAGCCCTGCTGCAGGTCTGAATTGCCTGAAACTCCATCGACAGAGAAATCCCTCAAGGTTAACTTCTTCCCTTGAGTTTGGTGGGAACAACCAACTCGTAAGCCGCCTGGACACCGTTCCCATACTGGTCAAATTTTCTGCAGAGTGCTGTGGAAAACCGGATAGCCAGTGGGAAGAATACCAGTTTGTGGTCTTTAAGGCACTCACACCTCAAACTGACATTTTGCCAAGCTTGTGGCCTCTTCCCTGGGCAGTGCAGGAACCTCCCGACATCCTCCTTCTTGTCCCCTTGACTGAAGCTCAGAAACAGCGAGATCTGAAGGAACTGCCAGGAACAACTGCCTCAGCTACAGCTCTTCTTCACTTTAAAGGTGCTGTGCAAATGCGTTCAGGAAATCTTTTCGGCCGCAGTGAAAGTTTGTGAAACTTTCCCGCCTTTGAAGGCTTGTCCTTCTCTAAACCAACATCTAACTTTTCGTCTGACCAAATTCTTCTAAGATCCGTGGCAAAGACTTAACCGTTTACTACCAGAACTGTGCTATCCCATACAAGACTCTGAGCCATTGACTTTGGCCCAGGCCTATTGAATTGAATTGCTGGTTGTAGCAAACCGAAACCCTTTGCCCTGACAATGAAAGTATTTGTGCCTTGATTTCTTTTAACCTTGTCTTTTTGCTCCTTTTAAAAGTAACTGAAGTGCCATTTTGCACCCCCACTTCGGGGGAGCTGAACTTGTTCAGTAACTTATTGGTTGTGTATTTTAAGTATATTAGTATATGATATTGAGCTGCTCTTGCTAGTGTAATGTTTTCCAAACGACTGTAAATAAATGTATATTCTTTTACCAAGAAACCATGGTAAAAGTTATTTTTTTATTAAATGGTTATTTAAATCACTGTTATTGTTGACCCTTTGTGTAACCCCTTGTACTGCTCACTTTAGTCTTGAGATAAGTCTGGCTGCTCAGCCACTGTTATCACAATACTGTATAATACAGGCTTGTACCAAAGGTGAAATTGTACTGACACTTGTAATCTTAATTGCATTCTGCCTAACACCCTGCATCCTGCAAAACGACTGCACGAAAATGTTTCCCGTGCGCGCTCCCCACACCCCCCCACCTCAGCCACTACCCCCAGTCATCCCCCTCAAGTCCTCACACCACCCGCCAGCCCCCCGCACCTCTGCCACTACTCCATAAAGCCACCAGACAGTTCACTCCCCTCCCCACACCTCACCCACCTCCACCACTACCCCAGTCATCCCCCTCAAGTCGTCACTCCACCCACATCCCCCTGACCTCTGCCAGTATCCCCAGTCAGCCCCCACAAATCCTCAAACCACTCACCAGACCCCCTCACCTCCACCACTACCCTAGCTAGCCCCCTCAAGTCCTGACAGCACACACCAGTCTCCTCACCTCCGCCACTACCCCTGTCAGCCCCCCTTAAGTCCTCACACGACCCACCAGCCACCTCACCCCGGCCACTACCCAAGTCAGCCCCCAGACAGTACACCCCTCCCACACCGCCACCACCTCTGCCACTACCCCAGTCATCCTCTTCAAGTCCTCAAACCAACCAACAGCCCCATCACCTCTTGCACTATCCGAGTCAGCCCCCAGACAGTACACCTTCTCCCCACACCGCCCAACCTCTGCCATAACCCCAGTCATCCCCCTCAAGTCATCACTCCAACCACATCCCCCTTACCTCTGCCAGTACCCCCAGTCAGCTCCCTCAAGTCCTGACACCACGCACCAGCCCCCTCACCTACACCACTCCCCCAGTCAGCCCCCTTAAGTCCTCACACCACCCACCAGCTCCTCTCCCCTCTGCCACCACCCCTGACAGGTCGCTGACAGTACACCACCTACCCACATTGCCCTCACCTCCGACACTACCCCCAGTCAGCCCCCTCAAAACCTCACAGCACCCACCAGCCCCCTCATCTCTGCCACTACCAAAGTCAGCCCCCTCAAGTACTCACCTCCACCCACCATCCCCCCTGACCTCCGCCACTACCCCAGTCAGCCCCCTCAAGTTGTCATTCCACCCACCAGCCCTTCTCACCTGCACAACTACCGAAGTGATCTCACCAGCCACTGCACCTCCGCCACTACCCCAGTTAGCCCTCTCATGTCCTGACACCACCCACCAGCCACACTCACCTCTGCCACTACTCCAGTCAGCCACCAGACAGTACACCCCCTCCCCATACTGCCCCCACCTCCATCACTACTCACAGTCACCCCGCTCAAGTCCTCACACCACCCACTATCCCCCTCACCTCCTCGACTACCCACAGTCAGCACCTCAAGTCCTCACACCACCCACCAGCCGCACTCACCTCTGCCATTACTCCAGTCAGCCACCAGACAGTACACCCCCCTCCCCATACTGCCCTCACCTCCGCCACTACCCCCAGTCAGCCCGTTCAAGTCCCCACACAACCTACCAGCCCCATCACCTCTGCGACTACCACCAGCATCCCCTTCAAGTCCTGACACCATCCACCAGTCCCCCTCACCTCCACCAATAGCCCAGTCAGCCCCCTGACAGTACACCACCTCCCCACACCACCCTCAACTCTGTTACTACCACCAGTCCTCCCTCTCAAGTCTCACACCACTCACCAGCCCCCCCACCTCTGCCACTCCCCAGTCAGCCCCCTCAAGTCCTCACACCACCCACCAGCCCCCCTCACCACCACCACTACCTCGGTTAGCCCCCTCAAGTCTGGGCACCACCCACCGGACATCATCACCTTCGCCACTACCTCAGTCAGCCCCCTCAAGTGCTCACACCACCCACCAGCCCCCCTCACCTCCACCACTAGCCCATTCAGCCCCCTGACAGTACACCCTGTCCCCACACCACCCTCTGTTACTACCCCCAGTCATCCCCCTCAAGTCTCACACCACCCACCAGCCCCCCACCTCTGCCACTCTCCCAGTCAGCCCCCTCAAGTCCTCACACCTCCCACAGCCCCCCACTTATCTCTGCCACTACCTCAGTCAGCCCTCTGACAGCACACCCCCTCCCCACACCGCCCTCACCTTTGCCACTAGCCCCAGTCATCCCAATCAAATCCTGACACCACCACCTCACCCCACACTGCACCCAATCCCGCCACTACCCAGTCATTGCCCTCAAGTACTCACACCACCCATCAGCCACCTCACCTCCACCGTTACCCCCAGGCAGTTCACTCAAATCCTCACACCACCCACCAGCCCCCTCACCTCTGCCACCACCCCAGACAGCCTCCTGACAGTACACCCCCCTCCCCACACCACCCTCACCCCACCACTACACCGGGTCAAACCCCTCAAGTCCTGACTCCTCCAACCAGTGCCCCTCACCTCTGACACTACTCCAGTCAGCCCCAAACAGTACACCCCCCTGTCCACACCGCCCCCACCTTGGCCACTACCCCCAGTCACACCCCTCAAGTCCTCACACCACCCACCAGCCCCCCTCACCTCCTCCACTACCCCCACAGTCAGCCCCTCAAGTCCTCACACCACCTACCAGCCCCCTGTACCTCTGCTACTACCACAGTTAGCCCCTTCAAGTCTTGACACCACCCACCAGCCCCCTCACCTCCGCCACTACCCCAGTCAGCCCCCGGAAGGCACACACCCCTCCCCATACCTCCCTCACCACCACCACTAGCCCCAGTTGTCCAAATCAAGTCATGAAACCTCCCACGAGACACCATCACCTCTGCAACTACCCCAGTCAGCCCCCAGATTGAACACCCCATCTCCCCACACCACCCTCACCTCCGCCACTATGCCCAGTCATCCTGCTCAAGTCCTGTCTCCGCCCACAAGCCCCCCTTACCTCTACCACTATCCACAGTCAGCCCCTAGACAGTACACCCCCCTCCCCATACCACCCCCACCTCAGCCACTACCCCCGGTCATCACTCTCAAGTACTCACACCACCCACCAGACCCCTCACCTCCGCCACTACCCCCAGTCAGCCCCCTCAAGTCCTCACACCACCCACCAGCCCCCCGCACCTCTGCCACTACCCCAGTTAGCTCCCACAAGTCTTGACACCAGCCACCAGCCCCCCTCACCTCTGCCACTACCCCAGTCAGCCCCCAGACAGTACACTCCCCTCTCCACCCTGCCCCCACCTCCACCACTACTCCCAGTCATCCCCCACAAGTTGTCACATCACCCACCATCCCCCTCACCTCTGCCAGTACCTCCAGTCAGCCCCCTCAAGTCCTCAAACCACTCACCAGACCCCCTCACCTCCACCACTAGCCCTGCCACTACCCGAGTCAGCCCCCAGACAGTACACCCCCTCCCCACACTGCCCCCACCTCCGCCACAACCCCCAGTCATCCCCCTCAAGTCGTCACACTACCCACCAGCCCCCCTCACCTTAACCACTACCCCAGTTCCCCAGTTAGCCCCCTCAAGTCCTCACACCACCCACCAGCTCCCTTCACCTCTGCCAGCACCCCTGTCAGGCTACTGACAGTACACCTCCTACCCACACTGCCCTCACCTCCGCCACTATCCCCCCAGTCAGCCCCCTCAAGTCCTCACTGCAGCCACCAGCCCCCCTCGTCTCTACAACTACCAAAGTCAGCGCCTTCAAGTAATCACCTCCTCCCACCATTCCCCCACCTCCGCCACTACCCCAGTGATTCCCCTCAAGTCCTCACACCACCCACCAGACCCCCTCACCTCCACCACTAGCCCTGCCACTACCCGAGTCAGCCCCCAGACAGTACACCCCCTCCCCACACTGCCCCCACCTCCGCCACAACCCCCAGTCATCCCCCTCAAGTCGTCACACTACCCACCAGCCCCCCTCACCTTAACCACTACCCCAGTTCCCCAGTTAGCCCCCTCAAGTCCTCACACCACCCACCAGCTCCCTTCACCTCTGCCAGCACCCCTGTCAGGCTACTGACAGTACACCTCCTACCCACACTGCCCTCACCTCCGCCACTATCCCCCCAGTCAGCCCCCTCAAGTCCTCACTGCAGCCACCAGCCCCCCTCGTCTCTACAACTACCAAAGCCAGCGCCTTCAAGTAATCACCTCCACCCACCATCCCCCCACCTCCGCCACTACCCCAGTGATTCCCCTCACGTGCTCACACCACACGTCAGCCCCCCTCACCTCTGCCACTACCACCAGTCAGACTTCTCAAGTCCTCACTGCACCCACCAGCCCCCCTCATCTCTACAACTACCAAAGTGAGCCCCCTCAAAGACTCACCTCCACCTACCATCCCCCACCTCTGCCACTACCCCCAGTCATCCCCCTCAAATCCTCACACCACCAACCATCCCCCTCACCTCCTCAACTACCCCCAGTGAGTGCCCTCAGGCCCTCACACCACCAACCAGCCCCCCTCACCTCCTCCACTACCCTAGTTAGCCCCCTCAAGTTCTGACACCACCTACCAGCCCCCCTCACCTCCACCACTACTCCCGTCAGCCCCCTTATGTCCTCACACCACCCACCAGCCCCCCTCACCTGCGCCAATACCCTAGTTAGCCCCCTCAAGTCCTGACACTACCCACCAGCCCCCCTCACCTCCTCCACTACCCCAGTCAGCCCCCTTAATTGCTCACAGAAGCCACCAGCCCCCTAACCTCTGCCAATACCCCAGTCAGCCCCCAGACAGTACACCCACCTCTCCAACCTGCCCCCACCTCCACCACTACCCACAGTCATCCCCCTCAAGTCCTCACACCAACCAACAGCCCCCATCACCTCTAATACTACCCCAGTCAGCCCCCAGACAGAACACCCCCTCCCTAAACCACCCCCACCTCTGTCACTACCTAAGTCATCTCCCTCAGGTCCTCACACCACCCACCAGCCCCCTGCACCTCCGCCACTACCCCATTTAGCCCCCTCAAGTCTTGACACCACCCAACAGCCCCTCACCTCTACCACTACCCCAGTCAGCCACCAGTCAGTACACCTCCCTTCCCATACCACCCCACCCTCCACCACTACCCCAGTCATCCCCCTTTAAGACCTCACACCACCCACCAGCACCCCTCACCTCTGCCACTAACCCGGTATCCCCCTCAAGTCCTCATGCCACCCTCCATTCCCCCTCACTTCCACCACTACCCCAGTCAGCCCTCTGAGAGTACACCCACCTCCCCACACCACACTCACCTCTGTCACTAACCCCAAACATCCCACTCAAGTCTCACACCACCCACCAGCCCCCCACCTCTGCCACTACCCCAGTCAGCTCCCTCAAGTCCTCACACTACCCACCAGTCCCCCTCACCTCTGCCACCACCCAGCCAGACCCCTGACAATACACCCCCTCCCCACACCACCCTCACCTCTGGCACTACCCCAGTCAGCACCCTCACGTAATGACACCACCAACCATCCCCCCTCACCTCCACCACTATCCCAGTCAGCCCCTTCAAGTCCTCACACCACCTACCTGCCCGCCTCACCTCCACCACTACCTCAGTCTGCCCCCTGACAGCACACCTCCCTCCCCACAATGCTCTCATCTCTGCCACTAGCCACAGCCATCCCAATCAAGCCCTGACACTGGACTCCAGCCCCCCTCCCCTCTGCCACTAACCCAATCAGCCCCCAGACTGAACACCCTCTCTCTCCTCACACACCGAACTCTGCCACTACCCCCAGTCATCGCTCTCAAATCCTCACACCACCCATCAGCACCCTCACCTCCACCATTACCCCCAGTCAGCCTCCTCAAGTCCTCACACCACCCACCAGCCCCCCTCTCTTCCGCCACCATCCCAGTCAGCACCCTGACAGTACACCCCTTCTCCACACCACCCTCACCTCCGCCACTACCCCCAGTCATCCCCCTCAAGTTCTGACTCCACTCACCAGCCCCCCTTACCTCTGCTACACCCTCTCCCCACACTGCTCCCACTACACCCAGTCATCCCCCTCAAGTCCTCACACCACCCACCAGCCCACTCTCCTCCGCCACTACTGCCAGTCAGCCCCCTCAAGTTTTGACACCACCCACCAGCCCCCTCACCTCTGTCACTACTCCATTCAGCCACCTGACGGTACACCCCCTCCCCACATCGGACCCACCTCTGCCACTACCCCCAGTCAGCCCACTCGAGTACTCACACCACCCAACAGCCCCCTTCACCTCCACTACTACCCCTGTTAGCCCCCTCAAGTCCTGACACCAACCACCATCCCCTCACCTCTGCCACTAACCCAGTTAGCCCCTTAAGTCCTAAAACTACCCATCAGCCCCCCTCACCTCTGCCACTACCCCACTCAGCTCCCAGACAGTGCACTCCCCTCCCCACACCACCCCCACCTCCGCAACCACCCCAGTCATCTCCCTCAAGTCCTCACACCACCCACCTTCCCCCCTCACCTCTGCCACTACCCCCAGTCAGCCGCTTCAAGTCCTCACACTACCCACCAGCTGCCATCACCTTACCCACTACCCCAATTAGCCCCCTCAAGTTTTGACACCATGCATCAGCCCCTTCACCTCTGCCACCACCCCAGCCAGCCCCCTGACAATACCCCCTCCCCACACCACCCTCACCTCTGGCACTACCCGCAGTTATCCCCCTCATGTCATGATATCACTCTCCAGCCCCCATCACCTCCACAACTACTCATGTTAGACCCTGCAAGTACCGCCACCAACCCCCCTCACCTCCACCACTACCTCAGTCAGCCCCCTGACAACACAACCCCCTCCCCACACTGCCCTCAAATCTGCCACTAGCCCTAGTCATCCCAATCAAGTCCTGACACCACCTACCAGCCCCCCACCTCTGCCACTACCCCAGTCAGCCTCTAGACTGAACACCACCCATCAGCACCCTAACCTCAGCCATTACCCCCAGTCAGCCCCCTGAAAATTCACACCCTCCCCACATTGTTAGGAAATATTCTCTTTACTGCACCTTTCCTTCCATCTTTATGGAACCCTACCTGGCTTTTAGGATAAGAAGGGGACCCCTGCACCCATTCTTCAGAGATCCTGGAGAAACCTGAAGGAGCCAAGTATCCTGTTCAGATGTGAGACATGCGAAGAAACCGGAATCCTGATTGAAGGAGACCTGGCAACCAACTTCTGCTGCAGCCCTGATGGAGCCCTGTCTTGCTTGCAATCTTCAGTAGGCATGCGAAGTTGCTACGACCCTTGGAATGGAGGGACCATCCATTCTCAAGGTCTGTTCAGTGCCCAGCACACAAAGCGCCTTTGGAAGTGTCCTGGAACCGTCCTGTGGCTGACCAGCTATGCTTTTGTGCTACCATGCTAAGTTTGTCGCCGTTCGGAGCATCTGCCTGAAACTTGGCACACCCTCGGCTGACACTGCAACGATAGCTGCTGCGACTTCCTAGCACAAAGGAGACCTGAGAAAGACTCGAAAGTCTGACCATGTTTACTGCGAACTGTTGCATCGCTGTGCGCATCATGCACCATCCAAAACCTGCTTATCTGACAGGAGTCCAGTCTTGAGAGGGGTGCTGCATTGTTTGTTTTTGCATTCCTGGACCGAGAGTCTTTGCACCAGCAAAAGACACCAACCGGAGTGAAGCTCGAACTTGCAACCCCTGAAAATCGAGTACCACAGATTTTGGCAGGAGAAGCAACCTAGGACACCCTTCCTTTATTCTACCGAGACTGGGGAATATTCAGATAAGGGAGGTAAGCAGTGCTTTAAGTGGGATAAGAAATTGAGGGGGGGCCCTCATTTGGGGGAGTGGCTTGCCTGATGGGCGTGGCCTAAAACTTGAAGGCGTGGCCTAACAAAAAGCATATAAAAATGAACAGAGGTGGTCTTGTCTACACAACTAAGCGCATACTGCAACACTGCTGGTACAACCAAATCGTGTGGTCCTGGGCAAATCATTTAATTGCACTGTTGAGGGTGAGGCTTTTTAAAAAGAGAGAAAGCTGACTGCTTAAAATACAAGCAGTCCTTGTATTCGGGGAGGTTTCTTTAAGTGTGGCGCATGCTAACATTCATAATCTTGTCTGGGTGTGGTCAGACGTTTGCATCAGGGAATCGTTGTAGATTCAACACATGAACGGATTTGCAAAATGGGCAGGGCTGGCACAAGGACAACCTGTTGAGTTTTGTTAGTTTGAGTGCTAACACAGGTGCAAGTATAGTCATAGCCAAGAGCAGCCAAGTTTCGTCATTGGGACAATTAGCAATGCAGAGGCAATCACCCAATTTCTCGTTTTAGTGGCAACGAGAAGTTAGGTATTGTGGTGGTGCTTACAAAAGTGCAAAAACGGACTCTGACCCAATGAGAAACACAACTGCTGAGCAAGGACCAGGGGAGGGTCAACCACGGCAATGGCTGCATCCTTAACTGCGTGAAACGCTGTAAAATTTAAAAATGCATAATTATGTCAAAAGGGCGAATTACCGGCGAGGCCACTCAACACTGCCTGAAGCAAGCCTCACTCACCTCCAGCCACGATATCAGTGAGCTCCTCCTCTGCCCCCCACCCCTTCCTGTCATGGGGTTAATGGGTCGAACATTAACACCCTTTTGTCTCCACTCCTGTTGTGCCTGTTACTCTCAGCATAGGGAGCGGAGACAAAGCGGTGTTAATGGTGGGTGGGGACCCTGAGCTCTGAGTAAAACAAGTGTCAGCCAGCCCCAGCTTCGTGCAAATTTGAGCAAAGCTTTGACTGCCCTGCACTTGTGTCAGTCACAGCTGCCTGACTTTTTGACGGCGTGCTCATCTCCCGTCGCTGCTGCGGCCGTGACGGGACAATGACCCGCCGTCAAGTGGCGGGACCGGAGGGCCCTGGGAGGGCCCCGGCTCAGCTTCACTTTTTGGAGACTGCCGGGGCCCGGCCCCGGCAAGCCCCGGCCCACTTTAAGCACTGGGGGTAAGTTACAGAGCTTTTAACCTACCCCTATACTCCCATTATAAGTCAATGGGCTTATAATAATCCAATTTCTAACATTATTAGCTTTGCCATTACTTGCCTTGCCAAGACTTCTAACTGTTGGGGATAATTTTGGCCACTTGTCTACATTGAACCCTAACTCTAAGAACCCTTCACTGGACCCCACCTGCATTTTTTCCTGCATCCTAAGTTCTGTGGATCTGTATCCTGAACAATAGGGCACAAGGCCCCTGGCAACCTAGGGCTGGACAAGTTTAGCTAGGTATCATCTCTGTGGACCTTTTTGTGTATATTACTTGTCTATGCATTCCTTTGCAGGAGTATTTCATTTGTAGTGTGCATTTGAACCAGGTGAATGTATATATGTATTTAGATTGATAGTGTTGTGTGATAAGTCTGCCTGCTTGTATTCATTTTCTTATGGTGTGTTGTGGCCATAATTAAATAACTGTATTTTTATAGATCCTGTCTAAGTGCAATTTGTGACTCACATTGTGTGACCTCATTGTGGATCCTTTACAAGCTCACCACCTTTGAAGAACTTAGCCTAGACTGCCTGTCACTGCTACCTAAACTGGTTTGGCTAATGCTTTCCAGAGTTGTCCCTGTCACAATATAGGTTGGCCTTCTATACACCAGTCCACCAGGCCAGAGTATAGAAAATCAGTCTCAACAAATTGGTGTACAGCGGTGGATTGACCATATCCACATAACATCTGGATGTTTTGTGAAAAGGATCTGTATTGTGTACCACAGTGTAGATCACTGGTGGTGTGTCCAGATTATACTTGCACAAGACACTATAATATTTGATTGCCTTGTAGATACAAGTCACTTACTGTTAGGAAAGATTTCCATTTCATGTGTAATTTTTCCTCCAGTTGTGAACCGCCCAACTTTTTGCTTTCTTTAAACACCATAGTTTTACTTTACCAGAGGAGCACAGCCTTCTGCTGCACTGCCCTGGGCTTTTCGATCACTTCTTATGGGGAAACTGACATGCCTTTAAAGGCAGTCAGTACTGGGAGACTTTGTTTCCCTTAAGTCCTTGTCAATGTTGCTACTTTTTCTGCAACATGTTGCAAGTGCACAAAGTACCTTACAGTACAATGCACTTGGGTCTTCCTGATATTTCTAAAGGCCCTAGTTACTCTGGAAGGATTTTTTAGAAGTGCAGATGTGCCTTGGACAGGGCTGGTGGCAGCTTATCTTTTCATATATGTTTAACCCTTTCCTGCCAGGCAAACCGCGTTTACCGCGTTTGGCACAAATAGGTGGACTGGCTCCAAAATGGCCATGCCAAGAGGTTCTTTGTCCTGTCCTTTGACCAACTTGCCCCTTCACCTTCCCCAGGTCGGGCCTACCCGGGGCAGTCTTTATTTGGGCATGCATTCTCCCACGAAACTCCAAGCTTTCACAGGCTTCTGCATCCCTTGTGTGTGTGTTTCCAGGATGTGGGCTGGACTGTCTGGTTCCAATACACATCCTGGGTGCCAGAGAGTCTGGTGTGCTGTGAATACCTGAGACCACCATGGTCCATGATTGGTCCACGTATGGTATGCCTGTATGTGAGCAGATCTCCCATTGGGTCCTCTTTGTTTTGGCATGAAGGATTTTGGACAAGAGAAGGCTCAAAAAACCTATACAATGTTGATCTCTGGTGTTCTCACTGAACAAAGGATAGGATCAAAGTATCCTGAAACTAAGAGCCGAGTCGAGGAACCGCTGGTGACCCACTGGAAGGTTTGGCACCCTGAGCCCGCTGGAACCCTCTGCATATAATCGTCCTAGAAGGGCTGCAAAGATGCTTCAATCCATTGGAATGGTGGGACCAACTATTCTTGGCACCTTCATCAGAACCTGCAAGTAAGCCTTCTCATAAGTGTCCCTGGGCCTACCAGTGGGCTGATCAGCTTACGCAGGACCATTGCTCTTTCACCGCCGCTGTTATGAGGATGCCCTTGACACTTGGTACCCCATAAGCTCTGCGCTCACGGCACTCTCACACCGAATTCCGTGCACTTGGCATTCCCAGGTCTGGAGTAAAGTGAGTGCACCTGAACCAGAGTTCACGCAGTTACTGAAGTACTCCCTTGTGCATCCTCTCCTCAAGAAACCCACAGCTGATCCCTCTTATCTGGCCAACTATCGCCCAATTTACATTAATCCCTTTTTGGGGAAGCTCCTGGAAAATCTGATCATCTCCCAGCTTAACCTTCTTTCTGACTCTGCTGGCTCTCCACATGACCACCAATCTGGATTCAGAGCTGCCAGAAGCACGGAAACTGCTCTCCTGAACATTCTTGAAGACCTGCTCTCTAACTTTGACTCTAACATACCCTCCGTCCTCATCCTATGTGATCTCTACTCTGTTTCGACACGGTCGACCATACCATCCTGCTCAATCGTCTCTGTGACAACCTGGGTATCACTGATCAGGCTCTTGCCTGGCTGACCTCTTTCCCTTCTGATCGACCCTCCCCAGTAACACTTGGGTCCTTCCTATCCGCTATCTCCCTCTCTACCTGTGGTGTTCCCCAGGGTTCTAACCTCTCGCCCTGGCTTTTCAACCAATACCTGGCAACTCTCGCCTACTGCATTTCCTTTTTCTGCTCAAACTTCCAGTGCTATGCTGATGAGACCCAACTCATTTTCAGGCTTCCCTCAGCCACCTCCTCGCCCTCTCTCACCTCTGATTGCCTAACCACTATTCAAAATTGGTGTGCGGCCAATGATCTTTGTCTAAATGCCAACAAAACTGAGATCCTCCTCATTGGGGCACCTTCACCATCCTTTCCCCTCACGCTTTGGCAGACTTCCCTTGACCCTCCTCCTACCCCTACATGTGGGGCTAAGAACCTCAGGGTCATCTTTGACTCCCTGCATTGGCTCCCAGTGGATGCAATAATTACATTTAAAACCATCTGCATTGTCCACAAGGCTTTCTGGGGCCTGGGTCTGAAATACCTTAATCTATCCCTCCATAAATACCTCCCCTCTCAAGCCATTCTCTCCTCTACTTGTAATGCCCTCAGGGTCAGTTGTTTTTCAAACAAACGTTCTGTGGGCAGATCTCTGGGCCTAGTAAGATCGTATTTTTGTTCTCCCGTTTTCCTCATATGCTTGGTCGTGCTCTCAAACACTTTTGTATGAGCGCGATATAAATAAAATATCATATCATATCATACTGTGTTGCCCAGCCGTGGTGACAAACTTTGCAAGTTCATTGCAGCAGTGAAACTGGCCTGATCCATCCACCGGGAGCGGAGAAATCGCCACTGTCCCGTTTGGGAATCAATGCTGTATATTTGTCGCTGAAAGTCGCAGAGCTGCAAGATTGCCGCATTTGAACCTGCAACCGAAGTGGACTCGACTGCCGAAGTTTGGTTCGGAGAGCGCCGGGGGTCGGTGAGTGATTGCAACCCTAACCAGTGGCCCCTAGCGCATCCATCCATTTTTATGCATGAGCGGCCCCTGAGGGACCCTCTCCTTTCCACTGCTAGTGTGAACTAGCAAACTATTCCTGAACTATGGAACCTGCTCTGCTCTGTTGGGGACACCCTCCATGAATAGTGAGAACTTATTCTGCATCACCTCACCCACCTTCCTGAGGTGATACAGACTCTTGCATGTAGGTCAGCTAGGGCTTGGGGGTCAGTTACCTCCAGAGGTACTGATTTAAGGGGTTTGAGTGAGGGTGAGAGGGAGTCTTTGGTGATTAGTCCCGAGCTACGGGACAGAGCAGGGAGGAGTGTAGGTGGTGGGCCGATGGGTTGTTTAAGGGGTGGGAAGGAGAAGCTGATGATGTGGTGGTCCGACCATGTGCATGTGGTGCTGGAGGTGATGGTGACCTGGCTGTTCAGGTCGGCTATCCAGTCGAGGGTTCTGCCTTTGTCATGGGTGGGAGAGGATACGCAATGTGTGAAGCCAAGGTCTGAAAGTGCATTTGCTGCAGTGGTGGCTGCTGCATCAGATGGGTCATGTAGGCCCAGGTTGAAGTCACTGAGGATCATGCCTCTGGTGATGGATATGATGTTGCTGCCTAGCAGGTGGTTGATATGTTCCTCGAAAGTGACTGTATATCTTGGTTGCCGGTAGAGAATTTGTAGTGTGATGTACTCCGTTGGGGATGTGGTCAATTTTAGTGCGAGGTGTTCACAGTGTTCCTCCGTGGATTTGGTACTGAGTCTAACTTTAAGGGACTCCCTATAGATAAGGGCGATGCCACCCCCTCGGGAGTCTGGCCTGTCGCACCTTATGATGGTGTAGCCTGGTCCAAGGGCTAAAGATAGTGCAAGGCCGGAAGCCTGGTGGAGATATGTCTCTGTGATGGCTAGGAGTTCTAGTTTTTGGGCAGTGATGAGGTCATTTATATCTAGGGTGTGGGTGGGTAGTAACCTAGCTATAATGAAGGCACCCTGGAGTGTTTGGGATGTTTGAGGGGGTGATTCTAAGGTAGGAATGGTGTTAGTAGTTATTTTTAGTTTTGCGCCCATGGATCCTGATGTGGTAGTGGTGTGGGAGCTTTTTGGAACTGGGTGCTGATTTAAGAGTGGGGCCCGTGGTTGGTGTTTGGGAGAGGTGGTGCTTGATGCTGCATCTAGTGCTCAGGTGAGCATTTCTGAATAAGATAGATGCTGGGAGGGTGTGTGGGTGTGCTCCTGGTGGTGCAAGCGCACAATCTGCAGAGATAGGTGATTGGGGGAGGCGTATTGTGTGGATTGGAGCATTCATGTGAGTGTGGTGGAGGTGGGGCAGTAGAGGAGCTGTGGGCTATCTCGTTGGGTGGTGCAGGCCATTTACATGAGGCAGGGATGGCGGTGTGTGGCCGATCGGCTGTGGCATGAGTAGCTGGGGGATGAGAATCAGTGGTAGGGGGCTGGCGTAACTGGTGCTCTAGGCAGGTTTGGGACGAGTGGTATAGGCATGGCTTTGTAAGGCAAGGCAGTGGGACTTGTGCGGATGTGCGCAGGGCTCATGGAAGACTCGTGGCCGTGTCTAGATAAGAGGAGGCTAGTGGATGGGCTCGTCCTCTTCACAGACAGATGCTAATAGTTCCTCGGAGGTAGAGAGGGACGGAAACTTGTTATGGAGGGGGATTGGTGGAATTTCTATGTTGTCAGAACGCGTGTGTGTGTGGCAGGAGGTAAGGAAGTTTGCGTGCACGGACTTGGATGCGCCTGGTGCTATGGGTGGGCAATCGTTGATGAAAGTAAGTGAATTATGATGATAATTTTTGGAACAACTGGGAGTAACAGCGGGATGGAGAAAAGGGGTTGGGCATTGCAGGGGAGTATGGCGCGAACATGCGGCTGGCTGAAAAACATAGTGAGACAATAAGTGAGTGCCTGGGGTGCTTGGGAGTACGTTGGGCTTACCTTTGTTTTCTATGATGAGGTGTGGTGTGCGATGGCAAGCGGCAATGGCGGCAAGCAACAGACAGCTGCAGACAGCTCCTGCTGCCTTAGAAGCATGCCTTGGAATGATTCTGGCTACGCCATCTGGCAGGCCAAAGGATGGGGCACAGGAAGCAGATTCGATCAATCAGGGCCACTGATGGAGGTATGTGCCTCCTCCTGGAGGATGTTTCTTGTTGTTTCTGCAGCGGCCATCCTGGGAAGGGGTGATTCATACCCAATCCAGGTCATTAACTTGGGGGGCTGCAAGCTTTCTTGTGCTGGATGGGGGCACAGCGCAGCTGCAGGAAGCTCCTGCTGCCTTAGGAGCATGCCTTGGAATGATGCCGGTTCTACAATCCGGCGGACCAAGGGCTGGGGCACAGGAAGCAGATTCAACCAATCAGGGCCATCGGTGGAGGTGTGCGCCTCCTCCTGGAGGATGTTTCTTGTTGTTTCTGTGGGGGCAATCTTGGGAAGGGGTGACTCATACCCAAACCAAGTCATTTTCCTGGGGGGCTGCAAGCTTTTTTGTGCTGGATGGGGGCACAGCGCAGCTGCAAACAGCTTCTGCTGCTTTAGAAGCATGCCTTGGAATGATGCTGGCTCCAGCATTCAGCAGACCAATGGCTGAGGCACAGGAAGCAGATTCGACCAATCAGGGCCATCGATGCAGGTGTGTGACTCCTCCTGGAGGATGTTTCTTGTTGTTTCTGCTGCAGCCATCCTGGGAAAGGGTGATTCATACCCAAACCGAGTCATTTCTCTGGGGGGCTGCAAGCTTTCTCATGCTTGATGGGGCGCAGCACAGTTGCAGACATCTCCTGCTGCCTTAGAAGCATTTCTTGGAATGATGCGGGCTCCACCATCCGGCGGACCAAGGGTTGGGGCAAGGAAAGCAGATTCAACCAATCCTTGCCATCGATGGAGGTGTGTGCCTACTCCTGGAGGACGTTTATTGTTATTTCTGCGGCTCACATTTTGGGAAGGGGTGAGTCATACCCAAACCGAGTCATTTCCCTTGGGGGTTGCAAGCTTGTGCTGGATGGGGGCACAGCGCAGCTACTACAGCTCCTGCTGCCTTAGAAGCATGCCTTGGAATGATGCTGGCACCACCATCCAGCAGAGCAAGGGCTGGGGCAAAGGAAGCAGATTCAACCAATCAGGGCCATCGATGGAGGTGTGTGCCTCCTCCTGGAGGATGTTTCGTGTTGTTTCTGCTGCAGCCATCTGGGAAGGGGTGATTCATACCCAAACCAAGCCATTTCTCTGGAGGGCTGCAAGCTTTCTCGCGCTTGATGGGGGTGCAGCACAGTTGCAGACATCTCCTGCTGCCTTAGAAGCAAGCCTTGGAATGATGCGGGCTCCACCATCCGGCGGACCAAGGTTTGGGGCAAAGAAAGCAGATTCAACCAATCCGTGCCATCGATGGAGGTGTGTGCCTACTCCTGGAGGATGTATTTTTTTTTTTTACATTTTATTAGTTTCATCACAAACAAAACATAACATAACAATCCTTAACATAGTGCATAAATTGCTCAAACCCAACACCCCTCTTTTCCTACCCCTCCCCCTCTTCAAAATCACTATGAAAAGGCCAACACTATCCACTAGTCCACAACTGTCTCTTCTTCTCCATAATCCTGGGAGCTATCCAGGTCCAATTCTTCGGGTCCCATACCCGTCCGTCAGAGATGCAATCAGATGCTGCCACGCCATAAATGATTCTATTTCCTCCTCGTCCCTTCTACATGCTGTCTCCCTCCAGACCACCGTTTCCGCATCGGCCCACTGTAGAAGGTCCCTCACCAGGTATCTACATTGGGTCTCGCTTGAGCTTTCCATCCCATGGCTATCCTTCTTTTTGCTAAAATATAGGCCAGGTCTTTGAGTTTGCACACATGCTTGAGTTTGCGCGGTCTAGGGAAGCCCCCTTCCATGCAGGCCCACAAGGAGTCTATCACTAGTTCAATCCCCTTAGAAGCCAGTCGGTCTGCTATTTCCCTCCAATATTTCACAATTTCGGAACACGCCCAGAACATGTGTACCATCCCGCCATTTTCTACCCCACATTTCGGGCAACGTTGTGTAGCCGCATTTGTGAATTTAGCAATTCTCTTTAGGGTCGTATATGCTCTATGAGTAATATACAATTGAATCTGTTGTAAACGGGTATTCCTCAACACTTTTTTGTGGTACCCCTGCACCCTTTCCCATAACCAATCGCTTATTGTTTCCCCGCTTTTCTCTTCCCAGTCCTGCCTCGTCTGAGCCAACTCCTGGAGGATGTTTATTGTTGTTTCTGCGGCTGACATTTTGGGAAGGGGCGATTCATACCCAAACCGGGTCATTTCTCTCGGGGGCTGCAAGCTTTCTTGTGCTGGATGGGGGCACAGCACAGCTGTAGACAGCTCCTGCTGCCTTAGAAGCATGCCCTGGAATGATGCTAGCTCCACCATCCAGCGTAGCAAGGGCTGGGCAAAGGAAGCAGATTCGACCAATCAGGGCCATCGATGGAGGTGTGTGCCTCCTCCTGGAGGATGTTGCTTGTTGTTTCTGCTGCAGCCATCCTGGGAAGGGGTGATTCATACCCAAACCAAGTAATTTCTCTGGGGGGCTGCAAGCTTTCTCATGCTTGATGGGGCGCAGCACAGTTGCAGACATCTCCTGCTGCCTTAGAAGCATGCGTTGGAATGATGTGGGCTCCACCGGCCGGTGGACCAAGGGTTGGGGCAAAGAAAGCAGATTCGACCAATCCATCCCATCGATGGAGGTGTGTGCCTACTCCTGGAGGATGTTTATTGTTGTTTCTGCAGCAGACATTTTGGGAAGGGATGATTCATACCCAAACCGAGTCATTTATCTAGGGGGCGGCAAGCTTTCATGTGCTGGATGGGGGTGCAGCACAGCTGCAGAAAGCTCCTGCTTCCTTCGAAGCATGCCTTAGAATGGATGAAGTGGATGAAGTTTCACCTGGTTATGGAAATGATCACAAAACATTGATATTGGAAGCAACACAGAGGAGTGTTTTGTTGTCTTCTCTTACTTTACTTGTCAAAACCACAACAAATGTTAGGCTCTAGAAGAGATAAGCCCCAATTTATAACCACGGCTAAAGAAAGTCTGAACATCTTCACTTCTGACCACGTATGTGGCTGCCCTGTCCAATCTGTCTTCTACCTTCACTTACCTTATCTCTTCAATCTGCTCCCATTCCTACCCTCTCTCCTGCTGAAGCCATTCTTCCCCCTTTCTCAACTTATCCCCTCCTCTCTGTCTGCCAAAGACTGTGTCCTCTATTTCTGATTCAAAATATTTCAAATCCATGATACCTCAAATGCCTTATTTTCTCTTCCACCACCTCCCTCTTTCACTGCTCCCCTTCTCAAATCTTCCCCTTCCTATTTTGTCTCTTTACCCCCTCTCCCCCACCCCTACCTGTTGAACTAGTGCACTTTCTTCTTGACATCCTGTGCCACTATCAATCTGTTTGCTCCCCAAACATGTAGGGACCTTGTATCTCCCTCTTATTTAGATTTCCCAGTTACCACTCCACTTAAAAGGAAATGCCTTAAATCTCTCTAAACATCATTCTTACCTCTTCATGATCTTCATTCTCCTTGAACGTTTGAAATCCTTTGACTTGGTTGACCTCTTTCCTTCTGAATCTCTTATACCTCAGCATCTAAAACCCTGCACTGAATTGAATTCCTTCCAACTTCTCTTGCCGACCATTCTTCATCTAATGGAACATTAATACTGCTCACCCTACCCATCACCCAGACTCTGTCCTCAACCCTTCACTCTTTACTTTCTACCCATCCTTTCTAGATTAACTCTTATTTGTTGGAGTCTCTTATCATCTATTTGTTGTCAAAACCCACATCTTCTTCTCCTTTCCACCTACACCTCAACACTGCTAAGACTGACCTCATTTACCAATCTGTTCACCTTTACCAGCCTCGTTTGAAATCCTCAATGTCCTTCTTTCCCAACCTTCTGCAAGCTAACAATCTCTAGTTCCTGTTCAATGGTGATCTAAAACTTCACAAATGTAGAACTTCCAATGCAAATGCTGCCGGTCTTAACCTTAATAGTACAACTGTCCCCAAGCACTACCAAAAGCTCCATCTCCACACTTGTGCTCATTCAACACCACAATTTCCTGAAATTCCTCTTGGACCTCCATCGTTACCTGATTGCACTCTTAAGGAAATCCTATAATTTGGAATCTGCATCCTCATCAAACTCTGCTGTGCCTCTCCACAAAAGCATACCTTGCCCTGTTGCGCCACCTAAGTCTGATGGACTGGATTTCACTTTTGCCATCTTTGGTTTTCCTTTAGCCATAAGTTGTCAATTCATCATTTACCTTATGTTTTGCTGCTATTTCCTGTGAGCCCCTTTTAGTGTATGGTCTAATTACAAGTGCTACTGCTTTTGTGCATCTCTTGCCACTGTGCAAAGAGTACACTGCTGGATTTCAATGTACACTTGAAGAAAAAGGATGACAATGGTAACTCTCCCACCCCATTCAGGTGAACCTGTATAGCCTGCTCTCCTCCCATGTATTGCTTTATGGAAATTAGAATTTCCACAGGGGGCAAGAGTTAGGAGACGAAAAAGAGGAGGTGAGAAGGTGAAAAGAGAGTAATGCAATGCTTTCTCTGCAGGAGGGGTACTCGTGTATGACGTCTGATGTTAAATATCCATTATTCACAGTGTTGAGAGTACAGGAGTGGGACCATACAGATGGACAGTTCAGTCAAGGTATCATTTTTTTCTCATTTTGGAGGCCCAAATTAATTAGAAGCGGAAGTCTGAAGCATAATAATGGATGACCATAGATAGCAATAATAACGGTGCTATTTTCTCTTTATCTGCTGGGTTTGGCTAGATTTATTGTGGAGAGGTACTTAGCCAAGCCAAGTTCTTTAATAAGCTCATCTAGTCATGGCAATGGTAATTGTCAAATATTGATTTAGTATTAGGCTTCCTAAAATCAATACAAAACTACAACAATTGGTCGAGCATAGCAATCAACACAATGGGAAAGAATCATGGACTCTCAGATTGTTCAATAATGTCGGCCATTAGCATTTTTTCGAGCTCTTTTTCTATTATTTTCTTCTTACCCTCTGGAATGTGGTAAGATTTTAAATTAATAGTTTTCCCTGGTGTGGTTCTGATGCAATTAAAAATATTAGCACCCCTACCTGGTTGTTCTACAAATACCTCAGGAAATTGGGCTAACAAATCTCTAATATTGGTTTGTTTGGAAAGTGACAGATTGGGTGACACTAGGGAATTTTCTTTCTCTGAGTTGGCAAGGCGAGTGACCATGGTAACTGTGGTGTCTTCCCTGGGGCCAACCCTCCACTCCTTAAGTAGGTTGATGCGATAAACATATTTGTTTTTCTGTCAGCTGTGCTACAACGTAGTTCAAAGGACTTTTTCTTTCTAATATCTTATATGGTCCAAACAACTTTGACACCATCTTATTTTCGGGAGTTGGTAAAAGAACTAATACACTTTGTCCCACCGGGAATGATGTATGGGGAATGGCTTTCTTGTCATAGTTAGCCTTTTGCGGTTCTTGTGCTTGTCCCAGATGTTTCTGGACAATTTCTTGCACTGTCGATGTGGGATCATAGTTTCTGGGCGGTTTGAGAAATTGGTAGAATGGCCTCTTCTCTCTCTTCCCACATTTCCCTCAACATATTCAATACATCTCAGGGCTCCCTCCATCCCATATAGAAGTTCAAATGGGGAATACCCCAGAGAAGCTTGGCAGTCTTTCTTGCTGTGAATAGGGCCTATGGGATCATCATATCCCAGTTTTTGCCATCAGCTTCTACCAATTTGTGTAACATTTCTTTCCAGGGTTTGATTAAAACGCTCAACTAAACCCTTTGTCTGAGGGTGGTATACTGAGGTTCTTAATGTTTTGATGTTGAGCATTTCTTTCACTGTGGACATTAACCGTGACATAAAGGTGGTACCTTGATCTGTGAGGATCTCTTTAGAGAATCCTACCCTGGTGAGAAAAGGTCATAGGTGCTTCAATATCTGTTGCAAATTGTTTTTCTGGAACGTCAAGGCCTCAGGATAGCGTGTGGCATAGTCCACTATGACCAAGATAAAGCAGTCCCAGTTTGGATGTTTCCAGTGGTCCTACGATATCCATAGCTATCCTTTATAATGGTACGTCAATGATAAATAGTTGTTGAAGGGCGGCCGGAAGCAAACAGGGTGGTAACAATTTTCTAACAGATCTCTCATGTAGTACAACATTTTTCACATCCGCAAACACCCCAGGCCAATAAAATGTTGATGTTATTTGGCTGTGGGTTTCCCAGATTATTGATGGGCTGTGGTCAAATGGGAGTGGGCTAACTCTAGTACCACCTTCCTATGACTCTGCAGGACTACCAGCTGGGTATGAAGTACTCCTTCTGACGTTATATCATCTCTATTTATTAAACCTTTTTTTAAGAAGAAGAAAGGTCCAGCCTGATTTGCTCTTTCCTCTTTGGTAGTTACCTTGGCAAAGGCTTCCGTTAAGATTGGGTCATTTCTTTGGGCGAATGCCAAATCGGGAAGGAGGTCAACCTATTAATTATCTTCGGAAGCTTTCTCCTTTCTAGCGAATTCCGCTTCCCCAAACCCCTCGTAACTTCCATCTGTTTCCTTCTGTACTTCTGTCTCTTTAGGTATTGGAAAGAATGATTTTTGTAATATCCCCAGGGCTATCTTTTATCCCTCCATGATTGTGAATGGGTTATTGCCGTGATTGTGCAGGAGGACTATAATGTCCCCTCTATAATGAGAATCAATAATTCCTGCCATTATGTCCAAACAACATCTCCAAGCTAACGCAGACTTTGGGCTAATCATATATATGTGCCTTTGGGAGGGGCCAGTAGTAGTCCAGTGAGAAATAATTAAGTGTCTTTCTCCTAGGGGTATGGCTTTTTCTGTGGAGCTTTGAAAGTCAAATCTAATGGATTCTGTGGTCGCCACTGTAGGAGCTTTGTTTGTTTGTTTGTTTATTTATTTGTATGGCGCACCTTACCCAGGGGCAACAGGGCGCAGGCAAAAGATAATTCGAAGCTTACAATGTTGCAGAAATATACACTTTGAAGTAGTAATAAAAATAATCAGAATTACAGGAATAAAAAATATACAAATCTTCATACATACAAAGTCAATATCTATGCAGGGGTAAATATACAGATATGTACAGGGCTGTTAGAGGCGGGTAAACCTAAAAGAATATTCAGGATTACAGGAATAAGAGGTATACAAGTCTTCAAACATAAAAAGTCAATATCTATACAGGAGGTAAGTGTACAGAAGTGTGCAGGGCTGTTAGAGGCGAAGGCAGAAACACGAACAAGAGTATCACTATCTATACATAGGTGTAGAGAGTGCAGCTAAATACAAGGGTTATTGGAGTTAAGGTGACTGATGAGGTGTCTTCTAAAGTGCAAGTATGGTTGGTCAGCTCTTAGGTTGTGAGGCAGAGAGTTCCAGAGCGTGGCAGCTTTCACCGGGAAACTGTTCCCACCAATGGTGGAGAGTTTGAATCTGGGAATTATCAGACGGTTGGAATTGATAGTTCTTGTTTGTCGGATGGAGGACTTTCTCTTTACCTTGTCCATCAGATAACTGGGGGCGGCATTGTTGAGGGCTTTATGGGTTAGGGAGGCCAACTTTAGTTTGATTTTGTTGTCTGTAGAGAGCCATTTCTGTTGGCGTCTAGTGGTTGAGATATGGTCTCTCTTATTAATGCCGAGGGCAGCTCTCAAGGCATTATTTTGTAAGATTTGGAACCTGTGGATAATGGCTTTGTTGGCACCGCTATAGAGGGCATTACAATAATCAAGCCTAGATAGTATGAGTGCTCTTGCCAGGATCAGGCAGCTGTCATTGGATAGGAATGGTCTGCCTGCCCTTATTAATTTGCAAGTGTACGCAGTGGTAGATGCTAGTGAGTTAACCTGTTTAGTGAATGACATAGTGGCATCCAGATAAAAGCCAAGGGTTTTTACTTCCCTGGATACTCTGATGGGATTACCATCTATGTTGAATTCGGCATATTCAAGGCCTAGTTTGTTGATATAAGCAGGGGTACCTAAGATGATGAGCTCTGTCTTGTCATCATTCAGGCATAGACCATGAGATGCCATCCATGCCTGAATGATGAGATATACCCTATTCACCAACTCACTGTCCTTACTGTGATCCCCTGAAAGTGGGAGGAGAATCTGAGTGTCATCAGCATAATTAGTGTAGGTGACACCCAGATGGTCCAGATCGTCGAACAGGGGTTTGGTGAAGATGTTATATAGTGTGGGGGAGACGCACGAGCCTTGCGGGACTCCGCAAGTGATAGGAGAGGGGTCTGCTGCTGCTGAAGGGGAGAAGACTCTCATAGTTCTCTCACTCAGAAAGGATTCAATCCATTTGATAGCTTCTGGGGAGAAATGAGCAGCTGAGTCAAGGTGTTTGCAGAGGACCTTATGGTCGACGAGGTCGAAAGCCGCGGAGAGGTCGAGTAAGAGGAGGAGTGCTGTCTTGCCCTTGTCCCTCAGATCATCAATTTGGGTTTCAGATCGATGAGGGCTGTTTCCGTGCCGTGTAATGGGCGGAAACCTGATTGTCTGGCGCCTAGTAGCTTGTGTAGTTCTAGGTATTTTTGAATCTGGACATAGGCAACTTTGTCCAAGATTTTCAGTAGGAAGGGTACCGTTGTGATGGGTCGGTAGTTGGTGGGGATGAGGGGATCGAGCGTCTGTTTTTTGAGGAGGGGGAGCACCCAAGATTGTTTTAAGTTGGAAGGGATACTGCCTGAGGAGAAGGAGGCGTTTATAAGTTTAGAGATAAAGGGTGACAGGTCTCTGGCTGCGTCCTTTATTATGTGTGCAGGGCAGATATCGCCTTTACAGTTTGATGGTTTAAGAGAGAGGATGATTTTCTCAACCTCAAGGGTGGTAGTTTTAGAGAAGGTGAATGAGTTAGTGTGTGTACTTGGTGAGGCTTTGGGCGGAGATGTGGGAGGGTTAGTGAGGTTTAGGGAATCTTTTTTTAGATGAATTTTATTTTGTAGGGTGTTTATTTTATTTGCTAGTGCTTGTTGGATGTCTGTGCACCAGGTCTGGTTCTTAGTGCAGGTGTCGGTTGTGGCTATGGGTGACTCAAGTTCCTTCAGTATGGAGAAGAGCTCCTTCATACTTGAGTTGGAGTTGGCAATGCGGATGTTATAGGAATTCCGTTTAGCTAAGCAGATTTCAGCTTTGTAATGACGAGAAATCGTGTCCAGGATGGCTTTCTTTTCACTGGAGGGGCATAATTTCCAATCAGCTTCACATTTGCGCTTTTTTAGGCGGAGGACTTTGAGTTCGGGTGTGTACCATTTATTTAAATGGGTTTTAGGCTTACTGGTGCGAAGTTTGAGTGGGGCAATTTTGTCCATGGTAGTTAACATGATTTTATTATATTCGTGAACTAGTGTGTTGGGATCTAGATTGTCTGGCAATGCGTTTAGGGTTGGAAGGATAGCTGGGATGATTTTTTCTATTGAGATATTTTTCTTGTTTCTTGTGTGGCAGGGTGGTGCCAGTGACACAGTTGTGGTAGGTGATCTAGAGGTGAATAGGTTAAATGAGACCAGCAAATGGTCGGTCCAAGGTAGTGGTGTGGTGGCGGAGATGACCGCTGAGCAATTAGCATCAGCAACCCAGTCTAGGGTTCTACCCTTCAGGTGGGTGGGTAGGTTGACTTTTTGAGAGAGTCCGAGTGATGAGATCGTATTGGCTATGGTAGAGGCATGTATGTCTGCTGGGTCGTTGAACCCTAAGTTAAGGTCCCCTAGTAGCAGTAGTTGTGAAGTGGTTTTCGCATTGTTAGAAATTAGTTTGTGTAGATCTTCCTCGAAGGTTCCAAGTGGACCTGGTGGTCTGTAGATCAGGTGGATAGTGAGGGATTGGGTATTGTTTATGGGGAGTTTGGC